>NW_027151047.1:600000-915312 GCF_018691715.1 Phytophthora cinnamomi
CCTTCGGCGTGTTGGGTGGAAATACTCGAGTACAAGTTTATGGGTCAAACATTGGAGAGGGGACGAACGTATCGGACTTGGTCTGCGTCTTTGGCACCAGACCCTCCCCTCTTCGGGTGATTAACGCGAGTCTTGACGAGTGCGTGACCCCCAACCAACCTCAAGTTGGGTCAGTATCGTTTTCCGTCGCTCATCTTACAGATGTCAGCCCGCAGTACATGGCCCGAGGGGGGTTGGAGTACTTCTACCACCCAGTACCTGTCATTACAAAGATACTCCCTTCCATGATTCGAGCTTCGCACGCTTCGCCGCTACGGATTATCGGCGCCAACTACCTAGACTCATTGCTGCTTTCTTGTCTGATTGGAGGAGTTGATGTTCCTGCCAGATACATCTCCTCGAACGCAGTTGAGTGTTTGCTGACTGAAATGACAACCGATGCGTGGCTTCCAGATAGCATGTTGAGTGTGGAGGTCTCGAACAATGGGCAGGACTTTTCCAATAGCGAGCTGCAGATCTTAATCCAGACGCCAATAAAGCTGCTGAGACTTGAGCCAACGCAGGGAATTATCCGGCAACCGACGGCAGTGAAGATACTTGGAGAAAATTTGTCTTCGTTGTACCAAAACATAAAGTGCCACGTTGGTGAAACTCAACTCGTGCTTGCTACGAATCTTGGCGATGGGTGGCTGGAGTGCGTACTACCAGCTTCGAGCTTCCCTACTACCGTGCAGATATCCGTTTCAATTGACGGCGTCGACTATTCAGCTGACTCCCTACGTTTTACGTATGAAGATACCCCAGTGGTGTACTCGATCGACCCGACAAGTGGACCATTTGAAGGAGGCACGCCGGTTAGCGTATACGGAGAGGGGTTTGGACTGCCAGGAGCTCTCTATTGCGCTTTTGGGGCAGCTATTGTGCTGGCGGAAGTGCAATCGCCTCTCCTGGCAATATGCAAGGCGCCACCCCGTGCATCATTCTCGGATCAAATGGTTAGCGTGACGATTACGAGGTTTGAGGCCTTGACGCCTGCAGCTTCTCTAGATTCACAGGTCTATTTTTCATACGTGGAGTTACCTCAAATCTCGTCTGCAGCTATTTCAACCGTGGACGAAGTGGAAACATGGCCAGATCAAGCTGCATCTCCATGCAGCTTTTACCTCACCGGGCGAAACACTGTACCTCTTATCAATGCTATCAACCCTGTGTCGGGTTCTGTCTTAGGGAGTACGAACATCACGTTGAATGGCCAAAACTTCGTCGCTGGTCCACGGATTGTGTGCGTCTTTGGGGACGAAGAATCTACCGCAAACTTTGTAAATGGTTCTTCAGTATGGTGCCTCACGCCGCCTCAAGAACACCCCTCGGCAATGTACGTTAGATTTAAAGTGTTTGACCCGGTCACACCTGGACGAGCCTGTCTATCGGAATCCCTCGCTGTCTATGAATATTTCCTCCCGCTGGAGTTTGTGTCGATGTTTCCTAGTGAGGGGCCGTGTACCGGAGGGACGGAGCTGAAAATTGGCATTGCTGGCGTGATAGACTCGTCTGCCCTATCTTGCGCGTTTACGATTGAGCTGCCAAGTCAGCCTCAACTGCTACGGGTAAATGTTCAGGCCCAGTTTCACAGTGACGACTTCTTAAGCTGCATCACTCCCTCTCTTGCCGCTGCTCTTCCTGCATCAGGCAGCAAGTGGTACGAAAACGCCACAGCAGTAGCGCAGGTGGAGGTTTCGAACAATGGGGTTGATTTTGTTGCGACCGGGAAGAACTTCACGTTTACACCTCTACTTAGTGAAAACGTCACAGCTCAAGTGGATCTCAAGACGCTAGAAGTGCTGTCTGCCAGCCCAACTAAGGGCCCTGTCACCGGTGGCACCCCTGTGGTTTTAACGCTGACTTCTGCTGTGCCAAGTACGGTGGTGTATTGTCAATTCGGTGATGAGGTCGTACAGGGGTCGATTACACCCACCACCAACGAGGTGGCTTGTGTCTCACCCCGAGTAATGACTGAGTGCGTTGTTCGGTTGGCAATCGGCGTCGATGGACTTAATTTCGATGTCTATGCCGACGACTTTGAGTACGCCATCGATGCTTCAAGACTTTTCACCTTGACGCCTCTTAATGGCGTTGTTAGTGGCGGTACCTTGCTTCACATTTCCGGTGCTGAGTTTGATGAGAACGAAATTTACTCCTGCATGATCGGCGACCTGGTGGTGAGAGCTGAGTATTGGAACGAAACACACGTTGGATGCAGAACCCCATCAGTGACTAAGCCACAAACAGTTCCGGTGAGGATCTCGGACAACGGCGTTGACTTTTCGGAGTTCAATTTGTCCTTTGTGTACGTGGAGCCCCTCTACGTAACGAGAATTTATCCAGCGAGCGGTGACGTGGAGGGCGGCGAACTTGTGAATGTCGTTGGTGGGAACTTTAGCGCAGGCGCAGAGACTGTCATGTGTCGCTTTGGGGATGCGGTGACGACAGCGACGGTCCTGACTGCGTCTACAGCGCAATGCTCTGCGCCACAGCTTATGCCGATCGACGATATTCAAAGCGTGCGACTTGCAGCGAAAACGCTCATAAACGAAGTCCAACGCATCTCAGTGGTTTCAGCGGCGTTGCAGCCGACAGTCCAGGGGATTATTACCTCCGGAGACGTTCGAGTGCCTGAGATCCAGAAATTCACTGTTTACGGCGATGCTGTGCCTGAGATTCAATCTGTTCGCGTTCGTTCTCAAGCGTATTCGGGCGAGGTGTTTACAATTTCAAGCTCAATTGCATCAGTGGTTAATGAGGTGCAATCGATTGAAATGCACGCGTCTTCGTTTATCGGAGGCGTATTTTGTCTCGTGATGGAGAACCAACAGACCAGCACACTGACTTCGTACGCGACTCCTACAGAGTTGTCAACAGCCCTAGAAGCTCTCGACAACGTGGGGACAGTAGCTGTAACGAAAACGACGCAAGGGTCCTTGGGCTCGTGCACATGGACAATCGAGTTTCTCGAGCGCGTTGGAGATGTGCCTATGTTGGAGGTCCGCAATCTGTCACTTGAGGATTCCGGCTCGAGAGATCTGGCGATCAGCGTCACAGAGCTCGTCAAAGGGCAGGGGGCTCCGCTATCAGGGTCATTCGTCCTCAATATTGACGGAGAAACCACGCTGCCTGTAATTTATGATGCTACTGCCATTACCTTGACGAATCGCTTTAAAGCTGTTGCGACTTCGAGCGATGTGCTGACGGTCACACGAGCAGGACCGTTCCTAAACAATGCATACGAGTGGCAAGTGACGTTTGCAGGATTTCCGAGCCATATTAGAAATGTCACGGTCGACACGAGTAATTTGACGCAGGGCAGGGGGCAAATCGCTGTGAATTGCCTCTCGCCAGGAGCGAAAGCAGAACAGCAGCGGATATCCACAACTTTGACAAGTGGGAGCTTTACGTGCAATCTGAATGCTCTTGTGACTGGCACAATAGCATTTGATGCAGCAGCAACGATTGTTGCAAGTGCATTTAACAGCAGCACATTTGGCTACGTGGATGTGTCGGGTAGTGCAGGAGGCCCTTGGGATATAACATTCGTTGAATTGGCTGGCAACCTCCCTCTCCTTACTTGCGGAGCAACCCAATCTGTGACGGAATTAACGCCCGGCACAGGCAGTAGTTTGGGGGGTACGTTTTCGCTGCGGCTGCGAGGAGAGGTGACGTCGCCATTAAACTATGATGCAGCGGCGTCTGACATAGCGGCAGCGCTAACAAGCCTTACAACTATCGATAATGTCACCGTTGCTGCGGGTCCGGAAGATGTAAATGGAGGAGGAGACTGGCTAATAACGTTTTCAGGGTCGGATGGTGACGTCCCTCTTATTGAGGTGCAGACGCTTGACTTGCAAGGTGAGTCTCCTAGCGTCAACATGGCAGAATACCAGCGCGGGAATCAAATTAGTGGGGAGATCGCGTTCGTCCAGAATAATGTGTTCTCGAGCGATCTGGATGTAAACGCAAATGCCGTAGATGTGGAGAATGCATTGTCGGGTATCAACGGGATCGGAAGCAATGTTCATGTTGAGGTGTCACGGCTTCCGTCCGGATTCGGAACGGTGTTTTCTGCTACTTTTTCCCAGGCTCTTGGCAACGTTGGCCAGGTCCAGCTTGTGAACAGAAGTCTCACAGGGCAGGGCGTCAACCTTCTTAATGAGACCCTGCAGGATGGGGTAGTGGCGATTAGTGGTGGTTTTTTGCTTTCTTACGGTGGTGTGAGTACCCCACTGCTCGAGTGGAATGTTTCATCGGAGGACATGGCAACTGCGGTTCAGTTGCTCCAGTCTGTTCCTTACGACAGTGGGGTTCAAGTGTCACGCTCCGGGCCAAATCCTGCTGGGGGAATGGCGTGGATGGTAACATTTCCACTGGGAATGCCCCATCCAGGCCAATTAATCACTCTAAGCTATAGCAAAACTCTTTTCGGATCCAACGTTGGCATGGGAGTGAACTTGGTGTCGCAAGAGACGGCGAGCCTTGGAGGAAGTATCCAAGTTAGCGTACGCGGTCAGAAGACGGCAAGTATTGATGTTACAAATGGAAGCGTTTTACCGATTCAGACGGAGCTGCAAAAGTTGCCGAGCCTGACATCGGTGGCTGTATCTCGAACTCAAGTTGGGAACTCGATTCAGTGGGATATTACGTTCTTGTCGCTCGACGCAGCTATCGTGACTCCAGTACTACTAACTGTAGACTCGCAGAATTTAGTGGGAACTGGGGTCTCGGTGAGTGTCCAACGAATCCGTAGCGGGGGTCACAGTGACATTCAGAGCATTTCCATCTACAGACGCATACTAGCTCCAAATGTGAGCTTCAATGTGGTGTGGAATGGAACGCGAAGCACCTCCGTTGGCTCTTCAACGATGCTTGCAGTCGATTTGAAGGCTGTACTGGCCACGATTCCTGGACTAGGTGCTGCAGTCGTGGAAAGGTATCCTTCCGCTGTCGGCGTAGGCTTCACATGGCTCATCCTGCTAACTGAGGGCACGCGCAGCGTTCCGCTACCTCTGAGTCTCGACCTGTTAGGGTCATCCAACCCTGCTGATCTAGTTGTGAACGTGACAGTCTATCCCTCAACGCTAGCACCTTTGTCTGGAGCGTTTTACTTGTTGAGTACCCACGAGACATGCGAAGATTTGACCATAAGTGAGTATTGTGTGCCAGAGAAAACGTATGCTCTACCAGTTAGCGCCAATGCGAGCATGATGGCGCAGGAAATCTCTCTATTGCAAGGACTGGACAGAACATCGGTGGCGATGGGTCGAGTTGTCTCGAATTGGGAGATCGAGTGGCTTATTACCTTCCCGTGTGCATATCTCGACGTGCCATTGCTGCAGATAAACAAAACAGGACTTGGGGGCTCTTCCATTTACGCAAAGACGACAAGACTCCAGAAAGGCTACGGTCTCGACGGTGCAAAAGTAGTCGTCGAGGTTTCGTCGAATGGCCAGGACTACTCGAATAGCGGAGTTACATATCACTACTTGCCAACACCAGTTGTGTATTCACTCGAACCGAATCACGGTCTCTTGGCAGGCGGAACAGAGGTGGTAGTCACGGGCATCAACTTCCAGAACTCGAGCGGTTTACGTTGTAAGTTCGGCGACCGTGTTACCGCAGCAGCCACGTTCCTGAACTCGACTCAGTTCACGTGTGTGTCTCCAGCCGGAATAGCCGAAGGAGACGTCTACGTGGAAATAGCAAATCACGGTCTGTTTGGTAAAATGGATGGAGCAGCGTCGATGTTCACGACAAGCAAGAGAATTTTCACGTACGACCGCGACTTGGAGACCGACTCGGTGTTCCCACCTCAAGGCCCGACAACAGGGAACTTCTCGGTTCGACTCACGGGCGGTCCTTTCCGAACGACGGACGCTGTTCGCTGTAAATTCGCGGAGATCGTAGTGGTCGCTATCTGGGTGAGCTACGACGAGATTCTGTGCATGGCGCCGCCACACTCTCCCGGTGTTTTCACCCTGGAGGTGACCCGGAACGCCCAAGATTACACGGACACGCGTGTGCCGTTCATTTACTACGCAGAGCAAGGGATGCGGTCCGTTTCCCCTACTTTTGGTCCCGCGTACGCTGCCGGCACGCGCGTTGACGTCGAAGGTGCGTCGTTTGTGAATTCCTCGCTGCTGTCGTGTCGATTTGGCTACGTCGTGACGCCTGGAGAGTACATGAGTCCAACCAAAATGCGCTGCACGTCTCCGCCGCTACCTCAAAACAGCGGTGGCTTGATACCAGCTCCGCTGCCGGAGTATCGGAATCAATGGGCGGACCCGAACGTTGGCAGCGTGTATTTGTTCCCAGACGCGCACTACTATCCACAGTATTTCACCCGCTTGGTGTCCGTAGAGGTGTCCAACAACCAGCAGGACTTCTCACTCAGCGGCATCAACTTCTTGTACTACCAAGACGAAAATGTCGACGCTATCGCTCCAACTCAGGCCTATGACAGCGCCGAGCCGTTAGCAATTTTCGCGGTTGGACGCAACTTCATCAACACCACGGCGTTATCCTGTCGCTTGGGGCTACAGACGTTCCCAGCGACCTTCGTGACTTCAGAGTTGTTGCTGTGTGAGGTAGAGCACCCGATGCAGTACGACGACGCTCGACGTGGCTTCGACAAATTCCACGAGCTGACCCAACCGAGACACGCGCTCTTCGAGGTGTCGAACAACGGCAAGGACTTCACAACCAGTCACGTAGTGTTCGAGTTCCTGGGTGCTTGTCCGACGGGGTACTTCTGTCCGAAGCAGCTCCAGGGTTCCAGCGGCAAAATCCCGTGTCCGCGTGGCACGTACTGCCCTGGAGTTGCCAACACGGCATTCACCTTGTGTCCACGAGGAACGTATCAGCCACAAGCCGCTCAAGCTGCGTGTCTTCGGTGTCCGATCGGCTATCACTGCCCTCACACAGGTATGCACGTCCCTCGCTTGTGTCCAGCAGGGTTTGTGTGCGATGTTACAGGGATTGAACAAGCAGACCAGCCCTGTCCTGAAGGCCACTACTGTCTCGAGGGCACCGCAACGACTGCAACCACGTGCACCCCCACACGAAGCTACACGGGGATGCTAGTCGCCTCTCCATCGGCCGCTGAAATGCCTACGACACTGCGCCGACAACGTGAAAAAGACCCACTTGCCAGTATTCAGGCTCGCAAGAGCGGTTGCTGGAGAAACGAGACGGACGATTTCGGGTTACAGTTGAGTGCCCACCCGTCACGCTTCTGGATGGAACTACGACAGCTTCCCCTGGCGCCAGGTTCGTCCTTCGGGGCTCCGTTGCGCGGTCGGTTCTGTTTGGATGACTCCTGTGTGAAGCTCGCAGACGCAGACAACGTTCGTGTCGAAGACGCGTACTTCGACTACGCGTCAACAGAGTTCGCTCTTCGACGTCCCGTTGCGTGTCCTGCAGGGTCTTACTGCCATCCTGGAACTGCAGCCAGCGACTCGCTCATGAAGAACTTCACGACAGCGCAGCCTTGTTTCGAGTCCATGTACTGTCCTGAAGGCAGCTCTAACCCGCGCGGATTCGGCGAGTGTGCTCCAGGTTTTTACTGTCCGTTCGGGACACGCATCCCGTGTCCTGCAGGATCGTATTGTCCTCAAACGGGTCACATTTCTCCGTTGCCATGTCCTCCGGGTACTTTCAACGCGATGACCGCGCAGTCAAACTGCACCACGTGTCCCGTAGGCTTTATCTGTCCAGGATACGGTCGCGTCATGCCGGCGTTGTGTCCTCCAGGCTACGTGTGCAGCAAAACGTCGCTTGCGTCGCCGAATAGTCTGTGTCCGCGAGGTTTCTACTGTCTTGAAGGCACAGCGACGTCCGACGGCTTCAGGAACGACACACGCGTGAGGCCGTATCCGTGTCGACCTGGCACTTACTGCCTCAAAGGTGTCGTGGCGGACGAAGTACGCGTTGGAGACTATCGCTATCCACAGAACTGCACTGCTGGGTTCTACTGTGAGTTAGGGTCGTACTCGCCTAAGGGCTCAGGGCTCTGTCCTCCTGGTTTCACGTGCCCCAGCGGAACCGCAGCTCCGATTCCTACCTCTAAGGGAACATTTGCTCAGCTCGAGGGCACCGTGTCTGCCGCTGCGTGTGCTCCGGGATACTACGCCCCCACGATCGAGTCGACCGAGTGCGTGGCTTGTCCCCCAGGCACAAGTTGCGAGGATGACGGCACTGCCATCGCTAGTATATGTCCCCCGGGTTCGTATCGCGGAAGTTTGACCGCTGATGGTATATCGTGTCTCGCTTGTCCGCAAGGCACTTGGTCGAAGAACTGGGAGCTAAGAGGAGTCGAGGAATGTCTCGAGTGTGCGCCGGGAACTGTTTGCCCCATTGACGGCATCTCGAATCCGTGCACAGTCGACGATCTGCCGTACGTCTACACGCCCGTGACTGTAAACTTGACCTTCTCGCAGTGTCTCGAGCGTGGGTCGAACTACTTCTTCGGTGTGTTGCTCGAGCCTTGGATCGATGAGCTGGGCCAAGGTGCTCACTTCCTCCCTGATCGAGACGATGGACGCTGCTACGAGAACCGTCAGTCTCGAGGATCGGATCTGTACCAGCGCTTCGCCGATTTCCACGGCCCGCTGTACGAAATCGCCACGGGGACTGGTGTGCCGCATCAAGGCTATGGCGATGACGCTCAATATCCCGCGCCAAACATGTTCGCGCGTGGGTCGTTGGCTATCGATTTACCCGTCTCAAGGGCTTACGACGTCGCGCGCAACTGCACGCCGGGCTTCTTCTACAAGAAGCAATGGTATCCGGGCACTTGCGAGGCGGACATCTTCTGCTCGGCGTCGGTGTGGTCCAACGTCACGTCGGCGGACAAACTTGTCGCGCAGGCTCAGTCGTGTCCGGAAGGATATGTGTGCGATTCATCGACTACTGCCGACACCGCGTTATCGCACCTCTGCCCTGCTGGGTATGTCTGTGGGGTTGGCACTACACCCGATTTGACCCTTGACTCGCCTCGAGGACAGCTCCATGAGCTCTGTCCAGCTGGAAAATTCTGTGCGGCAGGCACGGCCGAGTCGCAGAAAACTACTGCCGTGTGTCCTGTCGGGTACTTCTGCCCCACTGGCACGGCAGATCCTCTGTTCGGGGAAATCGCGAACGATGCGCTGCGCCGGAGACTCTCGAGCGAGGCCAGCAACCCCTTCTT
Source organism: Phytophthora cinnamomi (assembly GCF_018691715.1). Taxonomy (NCBI): domain Eukaryota; phylum Oomycota; class Peronosporomycetes; order Peronosporales; family Peronosporaceae; genus Phytophthora; species Phytophthora cinnamomi. The sequence goes on from NW_027151047.1 coordinate 609,236, forward strand.
GTACATGAACTACACGAAATACGTCGGGGAGGGCGACATCCGCATCGTGTCTTCGCACGACATGCACTGTTTCGACGGAGTAGATGATGATCTTGAGGCCATCTTCCGTCTGCGGCCGAATCCCAGCGATGCGAACAAAACGATTGTGGTGAACCGCGCGGAAGAGCGCAACCGCTTATGTGCGCGTGATCACAAGTGGCGAACGGTGGAGCTTGCGCTCCGACGCAACGAATGTGACTGCGTGGCTCAAACGAAAGTTGTGCGCCGCGTTTTCCAGCTCTGGAAGTGCACGGTGACACCGTCGATTGCGGAGCCAACGGTGTACGACCCCAAGCGCTTTGGTTGGGATCAAGTGCACAACTCCGCTATTCAATGTTCATTTCCAGGAACTCATGGCTCGAAGACCGTCGACCTCACATCATTGGTAGCTGACGGCGGAAGCGGGGTGAGCTTTCAGACGGGGTGGACGGAGACCACGGCCATTCGCTCTTACGACGAACTCAAGACTCTGGTGGAGACGAAGTATGCGGCGCAAGTTGTCCCGGTAGACCCCTACGTGTACGACTTGAACCACGCGATTGAGTTGGTCGAATCCTTTGGTGAAGAAACTCTCGACTTCGCCGGGTTCGTGTCCGGCTCAACTGAAGACAGCGACGAAGACTTGATCAGACTGGACGCGTGTGCGTGCTCGCAGATGTTCAAGTGCCCCAACGGCACCACCTCGGTTGCGGGTTCAGACATCATTTACGATTGCGTCACGACTGGAGACGAAGTGCTTGAGCGCATCAGTCCTATTCCGCTGGGAAGCGATCGCCTGCTCAATGGCTCCGACTTCCAGGATCTCACAGGAATCTCGGGCTACGGACTGGGTAGCGTTCTCCTGCAGCCGTACGAGGTGGCTGTCATTACCATCAACACCACCCAGCTCCAGCGGAATCTCACCTACGGCGAGCACTACCAGATATCCGTGTTTCAAGACTGCAAGCCGTGCCCTCCGCAGTACAAGTGCGAGCTAACCGACACCCCTCCCGGGTGCACGTATCCGGACGACGATAACACCACGGCGACTCGGTTGTACGAGAAGTGCTTGGAGACGTATGGTGGAGATACGTTCATCTGCAACAACATGCCATTCTACTGTGAAAGGCGAACGCTCCCTCTGGCCGAAGTATCGCGGGTTGCTGCGGACAGCGGAAGCAACGAAACAACAAACCTCGAAGGCTGCTGCTCATGCGAGCGACAGCAAATGCCATACTACTTCGGGGACAGCGCCTTGACGGACAGAGGGTTCCCGGACAACAAGCACGACTACATCCAGTTCAGCATTGCTGCTCTAGGCGAAACGGAGATCACCGTAGCTCTCGAGCTGGTCCACGGGCTCTACGTGCGCGACTTCACTGAAGGATTTACGCAAGATCGGTTCGACTTGACCGTGTTCACGCCTGGACGCGCCGATTACTCACCGTCGATGCCGTCGACCAATGCATTCCTCGCCTTCCTGCTAGAATCCGACATGGGCGACTTGATGCTGCCTCTCAACCTGCCCGAGCAGTACGTGAGGGTGAATGGAACTCTCACCTACCAGCAGCAGGTTACATCCATGCTTCTGATCGACCGCATGTCGGACATTTTCGTTGGCGACCCGACACTACCGAGCAAACGGGGCTACATACGAAACTCAGAGCAGAATAGCGTTGGCGAGCTCGTCTCGGTGACGGACACCAACTCAAGCAGAAATGGCAGTACCGAGTCCGATGCCGTGGTGGTCCCCCCGACGGACTACTTCGGCTTGTATTCAGTCCCGGACCCGCTGGAGGATGTGGTGCGTTCGGACACGTGGTGGGCACAGGAGCTGGGCGGGTTCGAGTTCCTCGCACTGCCATATTTACCCTACTTCTCATCTTGTCGGGGGTTTGACTCGAACATTTTCCTCTTCAAGATGCTGGAGACGCATCCAGACTGCACGTTCGTGAGCTACGATCAAACCGTGGAGGTGGATCAGTACCCGTGGCGGAAGAAGCTGACGCCGAACGCCGACAGGTGTGTGATCGAGTACACAGCGGAGGTGGCAGCGTCGACATCGCTCATCTCGTCGATATCGTCAGCGGCATCCTCGTTGACGTCCTTAAGCAGCTCCAGCTCTTCATCGGCCACGACATTTAAGACGTTCAAGCGAGGTGTGAGTCTGTCGTGTCTCTACGAGGAGAACCTTGAAGGTGGCGCCGAGAAGCTGCGCTGGTACGAGGCACCGTCAGGGACCACATTATTCTACATCACACGCGACCCAACTGCAGCGGATTCGTTCGTGGCTGAGGGTGTCGCCACAACGGGAACCGGATGGGGTCGATCCGGTACGCTCCAAAACTACATCGGCACTGACGCCCTCATTCCCGTCAAAGGTACCGTCGTCCTGCGAGTGGTTGGGTTATGAGTGTTCACTAACAAATATGTGCTGGTTTCAGTGGGAGATGATGCTGGACAAACACTAGTTGTTCCACAGGAGGTTTACCTCAACGTGAGCTACTACCAAGTCACGCCAGGTCAGAAGCGAGTTGTGGAAGCGTTCGTGAGTTTCGACAAGCTGTGCGCCGTGACCCGGTCTACCGAGTTGCTTGCGACGCTGGCCGAGAAGGACATTTATCCGTGTGCGATCAGCAAGGCGACAAACCAGTTGGCGTCCAAAGAGTACACTCTTCACATCTTCTGGGAAGCGCTGGACTGGTTCGAGCTTATGAACCTGTTCCAGTTTACTGTGGACGTGTATCTGGGATTCTTCACGCTTATCGCCATGGCCAGCGTGGTGCTTGGGGTACGTCCATTACTAGGCTGTATTTCTTTTGCCCTGCCATGTTCTGACCCGTGCTTGGTGCCTGCAGTTCATTGTCTGGGCCATTAACCGCTTGTTCACCAAGATGAAGCGGCCTCCAAAGTTCCGAATGAAGTTACTTCTCAAGAACATCGCCTCGCCGCCGCCTATCGGGATCTTCTTGGCAAGCATCCCCATTGCTGTGGCCTGCGGGCTCATTTACATCTGGTGGCACATCTTGGCTTCGACGAACCCGATTAATACACCGAATGCAGCCTCGTTCGAGGCGATGCCTGGTAACTGGCTGGACCAGATCGCCTTGGACAAGACTCGCGTGGAAAACTACAAAATCGGTCGTGTCGGCACGAGTTTGCTTGTGATTGGGTTCTACCTCTTGATACTCGGATCGAAGTTGCTCGTGCCAGACACGATGGACGCCAAGCCTGAGGACAACGCTTTCAAGGAAATGGCGGTCGAACCCGCAGACCCGTTCACCGTTGAAGCGAAAAGCGAGAAGGAGGAAGAGGAGGAAGAGGAGGAACTCTGGGACCCTCACACCTGGAAGCGTGCGAATCTGCTGGTCGTGACGCTGGTCTTCATGGTCCCGTTGGTCATTTTCTGGGAGTTCTCGTACTCACCGACGTTTTCAGCTGACACTCACGGCTACCTAATGGTGTACAAGGTGATGCGAACCGTGTTGGAGTTGACGCTGGACAAGTTCTTGCATGAGAAACTCTTGGTGATGCCCTTCGAGGTCGTTCTGGCGTCCTCCGAAAGCATGATCGCCATGGGGTCTCCAGACTTCGTCGGGTTCACCATGTTTTACTTCGTGAACTTGATTCTGGTCATGGCGGAGCAACTCTACACGTCTCCACTGCAAAGTCGAGTGATCGCCTTGTTGCCTAAATGGCGTCTCATGCTCCGCCGCAAACTGAAAAAGCGACGGCGGCGTACTCGCGAGCAGAAGGCTGAGGAAGAAGCAGAGTGGGAACGTGTGTGTGAGGAGATTGATCACGAAGCTTCGGGTGTTGAAGCTGTACTTGAGGGCTTGGCTGGGTACAGCGTCGTGTTCACCGAGCTCTTCATCATGCCAATACTCCTGGCCTTCCAGTCTTTCTTCAGCGAAGATACCAAGATGCCAGGTCTCTACGGAGTCAAGCAAACCGATCTGAGGTACTACGCTCTCTTCTCGCTCTTCATCATTCCCAGTAACTTCGTACTCGGGGCCCTCATGCTGAACACGATGGAGCTTGTTCACGGGTGGAAGTTGTACGAGTACTCGGCCTACCAAAGACACCGCTTCTCCACGCGAGACACTCGATGGCCACTGGCGCACAGCCCAGCGGACGAAAGCATCCATCCGGGCTGCCAAAGCCTGGATCTGCTCTGCTTTTCATCGCAGCTTTACTTCTTGCTGTTTATTTACGCCGGGGGGATTCTCTTGTGCATGCTGGGCATTTCCGTGCACTTGCATGCCAGCTACAGCTTCTTCGGAGACCCCATCGCGCTGATTATCATGGCAGTGGTGTATTTCATGATGCGGGCGCTGGAGATGACCTGCATCCGTCTCGGAGAGAAGTTTAAGGTGTGGAAGCCACGCAAACACGCTGATGGAACGCTGGATGAGGACCTTGCAGCGAAGCTTGCACTGGGTGCTGGCAGACAGCTAGAACTTGAACGAGAACGCTTGGAGCTGCAGGCGCTCAACTCGGAACGGTTCCGACACCGATTCCTGGAGCGCAACCGGCCGTGGGTATTGCAACACCTCGTAGAGCTTTTCACGCCACGAACATTGCAATCTACAGAGGGCCCCGCAGGTGACGGCCGCCCTAACTCGGAGTATATCCGTGATCTGTACCATGAACTGGTGAACATGGGCGAAGGTCGTCGTCTGAAGGGCGATCGGTCTGACATCTCCTCGGATGGCGAAGACGATCTCGAGAAAATGCGTCGGGCCTGGTCAAACGTGCCCGTGGAAGGCGCTTCCCGTGATCTGGCGCTGTACTGGTTGGCACGAGCACGAAAGCGTCGGGCGTTCGCGAAACTCGTAGCTGGTATCGTAGCCGCGATGCGCCAAAGTGAGTGCGTAGTTTGCGGCAAACGAGAAGATGGCGGGTACACGCTACACGTGGATCTAGCGGCGGAGGCAGGCGCGAAGGAACACGATCCTCGAGCTCTGGATCGACTCATCGATGGATTCGAGAGTGAGCTTGGTGCCCAAGAAATGGATGCTGATCTCTGGAAAGCGTACTTCCGGAAGCACGCAGCTTATGCTACGCTCTGCAACGTGTGCTTGACTGCCAGACAACAAGCCTTGGGAACTCAGGCCAAGAAAGTCGCTGCTGGTATGCGGAAGCTGCGCACGGACGAATTCTCCAGCGATGAAGGCAGCGATGAAGAGGGAGGCGACGTTCCTTTTGCCCCCATTGTCGTAGCGCGCGGGTCCATTGAAGGCCGCGTGCTCACGAAATGGTTGCTAGCAGCCAGGAAGCGGCTGGGTGGTGCCTTCCCTCGACCCGAAGCTCAAGAAGAGATGGAGCGATATGCTCGCAAACTCAAGCGCTCTCGTCGGCGAGCTGGCAAGAAGGATCACGTTGACTCGGACGAGGAAGGCAGAGATCCGTCAAGACATTGGCGACTGGAGTTGAACGAAGCAGCACGCGCCTTGGCCATTCGCTGGGTGTGGGAAGCTCGAGATCGTCGCGATGCAGTAGCCCGCAACGCCGCCGCAGAACTGCGAGAAAAACTGCAAGCACTCACCGACCAGATCGTCGAAGCGGACGACTGGTTTTTCGGGCGTGAACTGCGTGAAGCTGGTCTGGTGCTGCGTGACGATGGAGAACAACTGGCAGAGGAGCAAGCACGCGTCGATGAGGACTTGGTCCAGAAGATCCGAGCTACCGAGCGAGACGTTGAGGCCTTCGTCGAGGAGAAGCAATCGACCAATTCTGCTGAAGAGCGTGCCTTTGGTGAGCTCATTTCCAAGGAGCGTGAGGACACCAATGCTCGGGTGGCAGCTCGTGAACTCGAACTGCTTGAGGCCTACAAACAAAAAGAAACAGAGTTCGCCGCCGCACAACGTCAAGCTCGCGAAGCTGGAGAATTGGTTCCTGCTTTAGTCGCAGAGCACCGCACGTACCTGGCTAAGATGGTTGAAGACAGAAGTACCGAGCTCGAGACTTTGGGGGAAGCTGCACGCACCAAAACTCAGCAGAAGGAAGGCGCGTTCGCACGGAAGCTGGCACTGGCTGAAGCTGCTGTGGCGAGTCGACGGGCACTGGCTCAGCATCGCATACTTGCTCTGCGAAAGGAAGCTCGTGGGGTTGTTCGTGCTCGGGAATCCGCCTGGCAGTCGAAGGCACGGTCCTGGATAGACCGAGCTTCTCGGAAGGTGCAGGTGAAGCAGCAAGAAGATGCCGATGCTCAACTCAATGACAAGCGGCGCCGCAAGCGCGTGCTGCTTGCCACATGAGCTAGATTAATATAATACATCTTTCGATTCTGTGCTTTGGCTGTTGGTTGATCCTCGGTCGAAGAACTTGATGTTGTTGCCCAAGCACACGTTCGCTCAATTCTTGGACTTGGCAAGTCGCGCGACGGAACTGGAGCCAGAGCGGGGCAACCAGATCTTGATGGAGCAATCGGCTGAGGCTGAGGCCAAAATGGGCTCCGTCGGGTGGAAGTCCACACAGTACACCCGATCATTGTGGGCGTCGATCTTCTGCACAAGCGTTTGCGTGTGCTTGCCGACGCCATTACCCTTGGCTCCTGCACTTGCATCCGCGGCGTGCTTGGATGGCGTCACTTCGTGCAGATAAATGTGCCGGTCGGCACTGCCTGTAGCAAGCAGCAGCGTTTCGCGTGACGAGTCCATCGAGCCGCGTTCGCCGCTCGGGTCAGTGAAATCCTCTCCGTCGCCGTCCGTAAGCTTGCGACGTGAGCCAGAACCAGATCCGCCACCCAGACCGCCTCCAAGCCGTCCGCGAGGCGGGAGCGCCAACTTGTACTTGTAGCCGTCTCCACGGAAGAATGAGCTCTTGATGGGCCAGTTCTTGTTCTTGTGGCCCGTAACCGAGCATACCAGCTGGAGCTGGTCGTTGTCACCACTGTCGCTGCTTCCACCAGGGCCGCGCCTGGTGCTGCGAGAGCTGATGAGCTTGGAGCGTCGGTCATACACCCGCAGGACGTTGTCGTAGCTGTTGACACCGAGGAAACGCCCGTCGTCTCCGCCATCACTGGCAGGAGACGCATGAACGTGCGAGATGGCGTGTCTGGCAGGGTCGTTCAGCACTGACAGCTCCTCCAGGCACGTGTCCATGCGAACGTCCCAGGTCTTGAGCATGCCCTACAATGCAGCAGACCGCACCAGTGTCAGCACCTCCCCCTCAACGACATCGCCAGCAGGCACTACGACGGACCTTGCTGTCACCGGTGATGACCGTCATGCCGTCGTGCGCCACGTGCAGCGCGTTCACCATGGCGTCGTTGGTCCACGTGCGGCACACGTCCGAGCGCGCGTCCGCCATGTGCAGACAGCACTTGCTGGAGCCCAGGAAGTACTGGTTAGTATCTACAAACAAGCAACAACAAACAACAAAACACAATGATAAGGCCATCAACACATCAGCACAGGGCGAGTCACTTCCACGGCCAGCAGCCTCCTACCGGCCGTGTTGAAGGCCACGCACTGCACGAGGCCGTCCACCTCCTTGCTCGAGACGAGCTGGCTCTTGTCCACGTCCCAGAGCTTGACCGAGTGGTCGTAGCTGCCCGACACGAGCGTGGCGCTGTCCTCGGCCCAGCTCACGTCGATCACGAGCTGCGCGTGCCTGGCCAGCGCCGCCAGCTGCGGCTGGTTGAACTTGGCGGTCACGTCCCAGAGCATGACCTTGCAGTCGAAGCTGCCCGACGCCAGCAGGCGCCCGCACGGCGAGAACTTGGCCGTGTACACGGCGCCGCCGTGCGCGCGCAGCGTCGACTTGTGCACCAGCACGCGCGCGTCGCCGTCGCCCTCGGCGTCGAACAGCAGCTCGCCCTTGCCGCCCAGCAGCGCGCCGGGGCCGCCGTGCGCGCGCCGGAACGACGACTCGGCGGCGGCCTCGGCGCTGGGCGCGGGCGCCGCCAGCAGGTCCGCGATGGCGAAGGGCTCGGCGGCGGCGGCGCGCGTCGACGAGGACGGCGCGTGCGCCGAGTCCAGCCTGGCAAGCGGCGAGGAGTGATGGTCAGTGCAACTTCAACTTTGGCGTTGGACCTGCGAGAGTTGATGCCTCGCAGAGATGATATGTTTGATAGGGAGCGGGTGATATGCCGTACTTGAGGGTCAGCTCGTACACGGAGCGCTTGAGGTCGTGGTTCTCGCGGTCCAGCTTCTCCACGCTCGTCTTCAGCAGCTTGTTCTCCTTCATGAGCAGCTGCAGGACCGGGTTAGGCGGGGGGCGGCGAGGGGCCACGCGGGGGAGGCCAACGCACCTCATACTGCGCGCGCAGGTGCGCCTCGGACGCCATCGTAGCTTTTGCCTCTGAGCGCAAAATGTTGGAAAGTGATTGTGTGTAGCCATATCGAATTGGGAAGGTTCAAGGACAGGTGTTTTCTGAGTGAAGAGATCATGTATGTTTTCCAGCCCATGAGGCTGACCGCATTTGTGAGCTTGCTGAGCTCGTGAAGAACAATCCACTCCCACGAGTAGAAGATATGCTAGCGAAGGCGGTGGAACTCGACAGTGTAGGTCCACACAGCCTATAACATTTCTGTAAATTTTTCATCTCTCATTATTGGAGACGTTTCGCGAATGACTTCACCTGCGCATTCTCCTCGAATCGGGTGAGTATGTTTTGAATAAACAACTTCAAGTTTATATTCCATACCCTCACATACACTTTCGCTGACGTACACCCCTTCCACCGTCATCATAAGCTACATGTACACTGAAATTTAATAAAAAAAAAGTATCCAGCAGATGTTTTAGTTGTCAGCTACTGGAGTAATGGCGCGTTGTTCTTCAAAACATGATATCCACGACTGCGGCATTTGCTACAGGATTGTGCTTTGAAAGACATTGATTGTTCAGCAAACACGGCAGTACATGCACTCGCGCAGCTTACATTCTCGTAAAACGAAGGTGGCATATCGAAGGGTTCAGTTTTGCCAGCTAGCTGTGAGTAAGATAGTGGTGCTACCGTAGTTAGTTTCATATTGCCACACGACCCACAGAATTTGGAGCTTCAAAATAGCAACTCGTGCTATTATCAATGGTAGCATTTGGCTGTACTGTAGTGCAGATCTCGAAGGGATTACCAATACTCCCCCGCAGCGTGTCCGGCGTAAACGGTATCAACGCGCCAGATTGAAGTGACGTACGTGTCGGCACCCACATCGCCACACTTGCTTCTAGACCGAGGATCCAAGAAATGGGGTTAGAGTAGAAATTGATATGCCTCAACACACAGGCATTTCTCTATTTGCTGAACAAACTCGAAGCTCAATGAGACCCATATAAACTTATTTGATGAAAACACGGGATCTACTTTATTGACGAGATGCGGGTCTTACCACCGATCAATGGAGAAGAACTGAGCAACGATCGACGCCTTGTATTTCGCGGGGCAAGAACGGCTGGTATCGCTGAGTGGTGTAGCCCTACGGGTCCAGAAGACTGTTGTAGAGACGCATCCAGTCAGAGCTTCAGTGCTCATCAGCGATGTTTGGATGAGTTGAAGTTCGAGCAACATCCGCGACGGTCATCCGAATGTCGCCCCAGCCGAAGTGGGCCGGATTGTGGGCCAGTGGGACCACTGCTCGACACTTCCAGCGTCAGCAGCTCACAACTCAAGTCGCCGGCCCAGCCACCAAGCCAAGCCCAGACGAGATGACCGAGACCACGCGCACGCTGACCGTCGGCGTCCTGGCGCTGCAGGGCGCGTTCGAGGAGCACATGGCCATGCTGGAGGGTCTGCGCGCCACCAGCGCGTCGGGCCAGCCCGTGGTCGTGACGGCCGTGGCCGTGCGCCTGCCCGAGCAGCTGCAGGGCGTGGACGCGCTGGTGCTGCCGGGCGGCGAGAGCACCACGATCGGCAAGGTGGCGGTGCGCTGGGGGCTCGTGGAGCCGCTCAAGCAGTGGGTGGCGGCCGGCCGCCCCATCTGGGGCACGTGCGCCGGCATGATCATGCTGAGCCAGCACGCCAAGCACGCCGAGGAGGGCGGCCAGACGCTCATCGGCGGCCTGGACGTCGAGGTCTCGCGCAACTTCTTCGGCGCGCAGGTGCGCAGCTTCGAGATGCACGTGGCCGGCCCGCCGGGCTTCGACGCCGAGCCCTACAACGCCGTGTTCATCCGCGCGCCCGCCATCATCTCGGTGGGCGAGCAGATCGAGGTGCTCTCGCGCGTGGCCAACGCCACCCCCGCCGACGGCTCCGACCCCGTGGACGTCATCATCGCCGCGCGCAAGGACCACATCCTCGTCACGGCCTTCCACCCGGAGATCACGGACGACGCGCGCTGGCACCAGTATTTCCTCGAGGCCATCGTCCTGCCGCGTGTGTAGGGCGGAGAGAGGGCGGCTATCAAGAGGAGGAAAAAGGTTTATATGCATTGCCCGGCGGAGCGGACGACCGGGCACTAAAGGACGATAGAGTTTAAGATGATACAGGTGCTGACAGGCGTCTGCAGGCAGACAGCAGTTCTTCAATCGATAGATTACCCAACGCGAAGCAGAAAGCACACGTCGACCACCAACCAGCGTTTCGTTTTACAATTGCCTGCGGGAAGTCGCTATGTGTCTTCTTGCCTGCCGCTTGCCGTCAGGCGCCTACAGTAGCCCAGCCTAAACTCTAGAGCAGCAGAGAAAAACAAGTCCCGGGGACGGGAGGGTGACCCAACGCACGAGATGAAGCCAGAAAGGAATTGAGAGGAGGGGCGACACGACACCTCCGCGAATCCCTCACGAAAGAGCGCGTTCCTACACTTGTCTAGCCCTGGACAGCATCCAGCGCGATACTCGAGTAATACTTGACGTCCATGTCGGAATCGTTCACCAGCTCCGACAGGCAGGGTCTGCAGCACAGCACAACAAAGTCAGTTCACGAAAACTCCAACCGGCAATTTTGGCTCCCCACTGCTGAACGTACCGGACTTGAGCCGCGACCACGGAAGCATCGGCGAATTTACACAGTTGCTCTAAGGTCATGGAGGCCACGAATCTAACGTTGGGGATCTTGTCGTGAGCGCCGCGGATCGCCAGCGTCATCATAAGGGTCAACAGGTCGCTCGACACCTTCTCCACGGCCATCTGCTTCAGCGCGTGCAGCACATTCACGCGCTCCTGGTAGATCACGGACTTGTCGAAGATCTGGTTCAGGCGCGGCATAACGTTCTGAAGGATGTAGTCGCTGCCCAGAGACTCTAGTAGCTGCGGGAGGATCTTCGTGGCGCTCAGGCGAACCTCACCCACCATGTCCGTGAAAGCGCTAACGTAGATCTCAAGCAGGTGCTCCTGGAAATACTGTCCACCCAGGCTGCCGGCAAGAGCGGGGATGGAAAGGATCACAGCCTCACGCACACGCCACTGCAGGTCGCGCGCCAGATCGGCGATAGCCGGAAGAAGCACCGACTCGAAGGAGGCCATCCACTGAGCAAGAAGTTCCATACGCTTCAGAATGTTCAGTCGGACGTCGACAACCTCATCGCGCAAGAAGAGCAGCAGCAGAGGTGCCAGCGTCGACTTAGACGTGGCCTCGCCCAGCTTGGGCGCGAGCTCCATGCATGCGATGGAAACAGCAGCTGTAATGAAAGAGTGTTAGCGCATGTTTCACCGGCTGAGCGTAGCAATATAACATTGGCACGTACTGCGAACGTTGGGGGCCGTATCCTGGGACAGAGCCGACAGCAGCGGCAGGATCTCGCTCGAAAACAGCTCGCTCTTGATAATGGAGATGTAGCCCGACAAATTTTTCGCCGCCGCAGCGCGCACCTCGGCCTCCGCGTCCTGTACAGCAGCAACACCATCGTTAGTCACCTCCTCCATCTTTCCCACGTCTGCGCTTAGCTCGCCTGCACTTAAAACCCCATCGCTCGCGTACCTGCAGCAGGTTGCTGAAGCAGCCCAGCAACTCCGACTCGGTGATCTGCGTGCCCATGGCGCGGGACAGCGGGAAGAAGTCCTTGGCGATGCTGAAGCGCACGCGCCACGAGCGGTCCTCGACCGACGAGCGCACGATGGGGAGCACGTGCATCGAGTTCTCGTCCTGCGAGAGCAGCTCGGCGATGGCGGCCGAGTTCTCAATGGCCAGCAGACGCACGCTGTCTTGGTCGTCCGCCGTGAGCGCGCGGAAGAGCGGCAGGATCATGGCGGCCACGTGCTCCTTCTCCATCGTGGCCGCGAACTTGCCAATGTTGGCGGCCGCCGCGCGGCGCACCATGGGCGTGTCGTCGTTGCACATGAGCTGGTAGAAACTGCAGACACCACAACAGAGGGGAATCAGCGTCAGCAACAGCAACAGCAACAGCCCCCGGCTCGGCCTCTCAGTGTGCACGTACTCGCGCAGCTCCTTCTTGCGCGCGGCGTCCGCGAGCTTGGCGTAGATGGGCGCGAAGAGCGAGCACACGGACACGCGCGACGTGAACCAGTCGCCCTCGGCCAGGCGCTTGGTGAGCGGCACCATGACGTCGCCCACGCTGGGCACGACGGTCGCCACCTTCTGCAGCGACTCGACGGCGCGGTCGCGCACCACCGTCTCCTCCACGCCGGCGAGCACCTCGAGCGGCTCCACCAGCGCGGCCGCGTGCTCGGGGCCGCCCACGAGGTCCACGAAGCCGCCGAGCTCCTCGGCCAGCGCCACGAGCACCTCGTCCTCGTCCTCGGTGGCTTCTGCTCGCGTGCACGATCCGTCGGTTAGTAACCGGGGGTCAATATCAGCGCCTTAACGTTATGTAACCAACGTACCGCGCAGGAACGGCAGCAGGTCCGCGCGCGTGCGCTCCGGGCCCAGCGCCTGCGCCACGGTGCGCAGCCGCCGCATGGCCTTGATGCGCGTCTCCACCTCGTCGCTCTTGAGCTCCTCGGTCAGCAGCGTCATGGGGTACACTTCGTCCTCTGCGTGCCGTTAACATAACGTTAGAATGGGGGTTAAAAAACCAATTGCTGCGTCACTGGGGGACGTTTTGGCCCATGTGGCTTCCTGCACGACGCGACGCAGCAGCGGTCGTCGAGCAGCAAAGGGGGGCCCAGGCGCGCGCACGCACCCATTGTGTCTGAGGGGGCGGGGGTCTCTGTGTCTCGCTTCGGTCGGTCTCGGGGAGCAGTCGCCGGCGAGCGCTGCGCTGTAGTCGGTCGCTGGCTGCGGCTGCTTCTTCCTGCTCGCTCGCTATACAGTCAGGGTCCCGCGTGCTTCCCCCCTTTCGTCGCGGTAAGTACGAATCTCAAATCCCGTTCAACCCGTTCCATTTCGATCTTACGCGATTTAACGGGTATTATGTACGTCACACACATACACCACGAGCGTTTGAAACCACCTGACGCAGAGGTGAGAGGTGAAGCTTGTGACGCTGGCGACCATGGCGCTCATGTGCGTCGAGTGCGAGGACACGGCGGCCGCCGTGCGCTGCGAGGACTGCGAGGACGTCTACTGCCCGCTGTGCTTCGAGGCGCAGCACCACGCCGGCTCGCGCCTGCGCCACAGCAAGACGGAGCTGCCCGGCGCCAGCAGCAGCGACGTCGCCGCCTCAGCTCCAACTCCAGCGCCATCTACTCCGCCGCCGCCGCCTGTCGCCGTACCGTCGCCTGCCAAGCCGCAGCCAGAAGCCATGCCGACTGAAGAGCAGGCTGCTGCAGTTCCGGCGCCGCCGTCGTCCTCCGTGAAGCCCGCGCAGACCGCGGACGCGCCGGCCACGAGCGACTCGGAGGAGGAGGACGACGACGACGAGCTGATGCGCGAGATCGAGGAGGCCCCGTCGGCGCTGATGAAGGACGCGGCGTTCATCCCGCTGCGGCTGGACGAGGAGGAGCGCGCGCTGTTCAACCTGCTGGACGCCGCGCTCAACGTGAGCGAGTACACGGACAAGGTGGACGTGCTGTCCTACCGCTCGCCCGTGAAGCGCGTGCTCCACGAGCTGAACGAGACGTTCGGCGTGCTCTCCGGCCTCATGATCGCCAACGACTTCCGCCAGGGCCGGCGCCTCGTGCAGGACAAGCAGTTCAAAGACAACGAGGACTTCTTCCGCCAGGTCTTCGAGATCGGCCGCCGCTACAAGATCATGAACCCGGAGCGCATGCGCAACAACTACGGCAAGATGATCTACCTGCTGCAGGACGCCAACCTGCGCGAGATCAGGAACTACCTGGGCTTCTCGTGTGTGGCGCCCATCAAGACGGTGGCGTCGCTGCTGGAGGAGCGCCACGCGCTGGACATGCTGCGGGATACGCGCTGTGAGGTCGCAACGTCCGTGGCTGCTATGGACCTGGACCTTCTCGCCGACCCGGAGGCTCTGCAGCGCTTCACGGCCAACAAGCAACAGGCTATCGACGAGCTGGTGCGGGACTACTCGTCGGCGTCGCTGTCGGAGGAGGAGATCCGGCTATGCCTCGCGTCGGTCTCCGACAGCCAGAGCTACCTGGCGTCGAACCGCTCGCCTATCACGCGCATGATCGCTTACTTAGAGAAATACTTCACGCCGGAGAAGGCCGAGCCAGGCTTGAGCCTCGAGATCCGCGCCGGCAAGAACGGCGCGCGGCTCAGCCACAGCCACGCCAGCCAGTACGAGTACGTGCTGCAGTCGCTGCTGCTGTGGCGGAACATAACGACGGCGATGCTGCGTCTGTGGTGGGTCGTGGAGGAGGACCTGCTGGGCGGCAGCATGTACCGCCTGCGCGACACTGGCCAGGGCCTCAACCGCATGCAGCACGCGCCCGAGACGTCGCACCTGGTGCACTCAATCCTGCACAACACGCAGAAGCTGCGTCCTCGCTGGGTGGGCTCCTCGGTGGTGCACCTCGGCGACCACAACGTGCCCAACGCGCTCATGTTCATCGACAAGTACACGCAGATCTCGCGCATCCTGAGCCCCATCGTGAACACGGTGCACGACATCCCGGCGCTCGCGGCGCAGCCGAACACGCGCGCCTACATCGAGGACAGCTTCGGCGGCGCCGAGACGCTGCAGAAGCGCATCCTGTGCGACTTCTTCAAGCACGGCTTCGACGGCAGCGGCGCGGACAACTTCTTCGACGCCGGCTCGTGCATCGACGGCCGCCTCACGAGCGCCTGGAACTGGTGCTCCCGGATAGAGAAGAAGTCCTTCTTCCACGTCTTCCTCATGGCGGGCTTCGTGGGCTTCGACGGACACTTTGACAAGTAGGCGGTTCGGCTCAACTCGCGCTGGCAGCTGGAAATACAGATCGCGTCCAACTGCTTTCGCGTGTATGACTTGATGACCATCTGCTCGGTTTGCGCGTGCAATATGGCTTCACTTGAGACAGTATCTCTCGGCGCTGCGAACCGCCTCGCGGGCGTCTGCCATCGGTGTGTCAAAGCGAGCGGTGCACCACCCTTGGCTGCAGCTGCAACTGCAGCTGCGGCGCGTAGGCATCGGGGGCAATGCACGCCGAGGTGGGGATTCACTCACTTGATTACTCCTAACTATTAACTAATTCAGCTTCCCTATTCGGCGGCGACGGCGCCGCACGCATACTCCGGCTCCCCTCCGCGAAACTCTAGGCGGTAGGAAGACAAGGCTGCCTTATAAATGGTGGTGGTAGTTGGGCTGGTGCTGCTGCTGATGGTGGTGACGATGATCGCTCTCGGTCGGCGAATAGTGGTGCATCGAACCGAAGTGCTGCCCCTGATAATGAAGTTGTTGTAGTTGTTGCTGCTGCTGCTGCTGATAGTACACCGGGTCCTGGTGGTGCTGGTTCCACGAGAGCTCCATTGTCTTGTGCTCGGAGGCCGCCATGTCCACGTTGTGCGTGAAATACACGGCCTGCTCCGTACCGTAATCGGTCGTCGACACGGGCCGCGTGTGCACCTCGTCGGCGCCGTGCCCGTGTCCGCCGGTCGTAAAGTGCGCGACATGCTCCAGCACCGGCTCAATGTCAGTCAGCAAGTGTTCGAGGTAGCGGTCGTCGTGGGCGTCGTGCACCTGGTCGTGGTCTCCGAACTGGTGCACCTCGTCCTTGAACTCGGACTTGATGTCCATCGGCTCGCAGTCGTCGTCCTTGTCGTCGCCCAAGCTCTTCTTCTCGTCGTCCTCCTCCTGAATGTGGTCCATGATGCTGAGCTTGGCGATCTCGCCGTACTCAGTCGGCGACATGGGCGGCGACTGCGGGTCTTCGCCCGCGTCAACGGGTGTTGTCACGGACGCAGACGCTGTCGAGTTATTGGATCCGGTACTGCACGCAGAGCTGACCGAGTCGCTGCGCACGCGGCGTTTCCAGCGGCTGAGCTTCTGGCGCAGCTTTTGCGCATGCGTCATGGCTTGGCGCGTGGACTTGGAGCCCACGTAGGCGGCGATGGCCGTCCAGGGGCCCTGCGGGAAGCGTTGGATGGCCTCCCAGAAGCGGCGCTGCTCGGCCGGAGACCACGCGTGTTCGCCCGGCTTGGGCACCGTGAACTGCGTGGGTACGAGCTTGGCCTGATGCAGCTCGCTCATGACTTTAGGCGAGATCATTGCAACGGTGGCCTGCTGACAGGAGTGTCCACCTGGAAGTCTGGAAAGGCGTTGCAGTCACTGCTTCGACCGTCTGATGTTCTTATGACTGGCTGGCTGGCTGCGGTGGCGGCCACTAGCGAAAACGATTGCCGGTGGGTTTGTGCGGTGGAGAGCTATTCGCGCAATGAAGTGGTGCTGCTAAACGATACACGATGGCGGATTGCGGTGTCGCTGCGTGTGCAGACTGCGAGCGTACCGGTATCTATCCTATGACTGGCAAGTAAGCAGCCCCAAGAGACGGAGCGCTCATCTCCTATTTTTTGACATTGCTCTCGGTGGCCAAATTTTCACTTTTTCGGTCGACGGATCGAGGCGCTGGCTTTCGCGGATAGAGACCGGGGGGGCAATCGATTAAAGCATGCTCGTTGGCGCACAATGGAGCGCCACTCGAGCGTGGGGCAACAACGGCATTGCACTCGTTCGACTTGCACCAAAATTTTGCGATCGTCCGGCTCGAGGCCCATGGCGAGGGTAGCAGCGAGCTCTTTTCGCTAGAGCGCGCCGGGGGAGATGGCGGCACGTGTTACATAGTATGTATTATATTATAATACGTACGCACAACATGCAGTGTTTAGTGAGATGCCGAGATACTCGCATTTGCATGCGAAACTCTCCAGGTTGCTGGATGTCCGCAGATTCTCTGCCTGGTCCTGCGTCTCGCGGTCGATAGGGCGAGAATGCTTGCCTGACCTCGGCCACAAGGGAACCATTGCCGCATCGATAAAACGCCGCTCGTTGCGGTACTCCGTGTTGTGTTCTACGCCCCCAAGTGCGCAGGATATGATGCGAGATTTGCCGCGTGCGTGGCGGCACCTTGATACACACAAGCCCTGCGTTTTCGGAGAATTTTGGGCGAGCCGAGCGGTAGGAATCCCGGCCAAACCGACTCGACACTCAACGCTCTGCTACATGTAGAGCATTCAGCTGCATCGACACGAGAAAGCCGGCCCGGCGCGCCGGCGGTCCGGGGCCACGTAGCGTTATCCCGCCGCCCGAACACGTCAGACCGTCCGCCCACCGCAACAGAGACAGTCGGCCGTGCTTCCAAACATCCCACAGAGTCTGTGACAGACAGCCTGCCGTGGCTGGTTGGGACGAGCCCGCAGGTTATCAGGCCGTCCGCTCTCTCGCGGGCGACATACACACCACCATCGTCCAGGCGGCGTGCTGGTGATGGAGTCCATCACCAGCACGCCGCCCGGACGACAAAGTATTGAGAGATATACGGCTAAAACTGTCTTTTTGCCGATCCCCTCCACACTTATCGACGTTGGCCCCTTGCTTATTCGGACCAAAGTTTTTGTTTTTAGGAGTGTTGCTGCATTTGATCGCCAAATATCTTATTCAGAAACGTCCCCCGAAAGTATCCACTCAAGTTTTGGCTTTACTTTTTCGGCGAATTTTCGAATTTCTTTCCGTGAGTCAACCGAGACGTGCGAAAAAGGTAGCCATCTCCAGATGGGGCCACTCGGCGGGGCGTCGTGAATGCCACATGCGAGCTCGGCTGGCTGGTGGAGCTGTTTACGCTGTCGCGCCGTGGCCTACAAACCGACAGCGCCATTTTGCTTGCCAGCTTCGATTTCCCAATTTCATGTTTCTTAGCGTAACACGGGATCCGTACTACATCCGCGTTTAACAAAAACTTGCATTGCTTTGAACTTGTCAGGCATACCGATACATGAAGATGGACCCTCGAGCTACATCCAGCTACAATCCACAAAACATTCAACAACGCCAGTGTGGCTCTTGCACTTGCAGCCTCCGTACATCTAAATTTTGTTCTTACAGTAGCTGTACCGTGGACTGTGTAGACTTGTTGCGCTGCATGTAGAGCCTGTAGAGCGGGTCGTTCGCTTTCGCGTTGCTGTATGCTTTTCATCGGACTGGCAGCATGACATGACTCACGTAGACCGTATCTAACCCGGGCAGTCCATTCTCGGGAAACAGCCGCCAGCTTTGGTACAGTACAATTTTGAGCAAATCCTGTCTGGGCGCGACAGGCACTCGCGCACTTGGGGCTTGTGGTGCTGACAGCGATGGCTGCATCGTTGTGGAAGGCGCTGCCCGACGAGGTGCTGGTCGCCATTGCTCGATTACTCCTCGGCCTCGACCTGCTGCAGCTATCGCACGTCGAGCGGCGCCTGCTCCGCGTCCTCTCGCGCCCCGAGCTGTACGCGCGTCGACTGTCACAGGCGCGTTACCAACGTGGATCGAGCGATGTACATGTGGTACCTGTACGCGACTCCGCCTTGGAGCTGATACCAATTGCCGAGGGCAAACGACGCTACGCGCTCGAAAGCTCGTTCCGATTTGGTGGACAGTCCCTGGCGTCCGAGAGCCAAGGGCTGCCGCAGAGTTTCGCTCCCGTGTTCTGGCCCACAGACACACTCTTCGGGCTTTTCGCTCGCGAGGACGACGATGCGCGCTCCTCGCCGAGCTTCACGCTGGACGCGTGGTTCAGCTTGTCTTCGCCAGAGCAGGGCGTTCACCAGGGCGGCGTCTTGCTCGGTCTGCAGAGCGAGAAGTGTCGGGAGAGAGGGGGTCACTGGCCGGACTTCCATTGCCAGGTCTTGCAGGTTGACTCCCACATGAACTTGTACTGCTCGGTGACAGCAGAGAAACCTTGCGTCGCTGCGCAGTTGGAACCGGGTCGATGGTATCATGTGGCCCTTGTCTTTGAAAGCCGGTCGCAGAAAGTGTACGTGGATGGCGAGTTGGTGGACTTGCAACTCAGCCAGGACCAGCAGCTCGAGAGCTTTCCGTACTACTACGCGCAGGTGGGCTCGGGCTATATCGACGGGGACTCGGTATGCAACCCCACGGGGTCGTACATCGGCTGGTACGATTTTCACGGCATCGTGGACGACCTGCGTGTTTGGCATGAAGCAATATCCGCGGAGCAGATAGCTGCGCTCGCTCGCGACGGCGGCGCAGTGCTGCGACGCCCCACGTTCTCGCTCAAGCGCGACGTGCTTGTCTGGATGGCACACGGCGTGAAGAAGGTGCGGTGCTCTCGGC
Organism: Phytophthora cinnamomi; assembly: GCF_018691715.1. NCBI lineage: Eukaryota > Oomycota > Peronosporomycetes > Peronosporales > Peronosporaceae > Phytophthora > Phytophthora cinnamomi. The sequence goes on from NW_027151047.1 coordinate 628,759, forward strand.
CGCGCGAGCGCTGGTGCGAGGTTGCTGGTGAATGCAAACGCGCCGACGATCGCGAGTCGTGGGTGTGATAAGCAGGCGAGAGTCATTGACACGCCTCGCGGCACGGTACCCCCTTGTTAGCTGAATCGTGCGTGAGCCGAGGCGCGGTTTTTCAAGGCGGCGACCGTGTAAACACGCGCGAATCAATCAAGCTGCAGGCGGGTTGCTGCAGATGACATTCCACTTGCAATCAAGTGCAAATTTGTGATCCCCGTTTTGCGAGAAAGCAGCAGCCTGGACAGACACAATGGTGACAAGTCCACTTGTGTGTGGTCGTCGATCTTGCCGAACTCCTAAGTGCTGTCCGCACCTGATTTCTTTTCACACGCTTCCCCTAAAGCTGTGTCTGCTGCCCGAGTCCGCGAACACACGGCCACTGCAACTTCTGTACTTAAGTAGGGAAATTTTACCTACAGAAAGCTTTGACAGTAGCCCTGACCACTTGGTATCGCCATAATGCATGCAGTTGCACTGCTCGGAACGCTCGTTATTCGTGGAGTCTAAACAACAAAATCAATTGGGCCTCTAACTTGGCAGCGGCACTGTTTCAGACATCTACATCGTACCCGCGAGAAAAAGTGATGGATCTGGTGCTTGGTCGCTCCGGAGTTATATTTCTCGAAACAGTTCGACAAGTTTTGGCGAGGCTGCTGCACATGTGGTAGTTCTTGCAATGATACTGTTGCGATGTACTACGTGTGAGCAGGTCATTTCCATTCACTCCGCTAAATTTTTTACTCCACTCCGTTGCGTTCCACGTCCGAAAACTAGTGTCACGAGTGGGGATTCCTTGAACCGTGGTGCGCTGCATTGCGCGACAGCGTGATACTACAAGAAAATACCCGTGCTAGTAGCACTGCTACTGAATCCCCTCTGAATGTGTCGCTCGCATACCCCAATAGCTACTCTGCGTCGCGGCGAAAACTCTGCTTGAGGCTTCCTAGAGATGAGTGGAGTCGGCGAGATGGAAGGAGGCTACTACGACTTTGTGAGACTATGGAGCTGTTCAAGCTGCTTTCGTTCGTGAATAACAAAGTTTTCGCGGAGTTACTACTTCCGCTGATAGGGGTCCGGCCGTGCCAGATCCATGAGTGCTGCGTTTACTTCCCAAGGTGGAGGCTTCAGTTAATCGGGACTCTGTCGCCGAACAATGTCGCTGTAAGCTTACCTGAAGTGATGTGCCCCCCCCCCCCCCCCCCCGTGTTTTTTTCTCGGGTTTCCAAAAGACCCATGGGAGAAGTCGCCTGGGGTTCGAGATGCATGGAAAGGTTTTACAAGTCTTGAGCTCGCGGTCCGTCTGAGAGTCACTGGCATCACTCAGCATTCACACGAGGAAAGCAGACAAAACCCTGTCAGATCGGCAAATTCATCGAATTCAACCTTCAGAGGTTGCTCGACGTCACCGTTCCTTCCATTGTGACGGTGTGTGTTCTCGCGGTGTCGCTACGCGCATTAGTACATGGACCCCAACCGATCAACCGTGTAAGGTTCTGAATGGGATTGGACCAATCCAGCCATCTCAGAAATGACGATTTCGCTGGCTAGCACTGCCCTATCAGCGTTTTCACTTGACCTTTGAAGCGATCCTACTACGATGAAACTCGCCACAAGCCCTGACGAATACAGGTTTCTTGCTGAACACGCCCATCTGTGATCGATCCGTGTGCGCCACGACCAATGCACCTGATATAATTCGATTGAAATATGGCAAATTCGGCATGATGGTTTGTGACAGGATGTTTGTGCAATCTGCTCGGCCGTCGCTGGAGGCGCACCTCAACTCACTATCAATGAGTTTGATAGGCGCCAATCGATGGCCTTTGCTAATTTACGCGCTCTGCTGTGGAGTTTCAGGCGTACCTGTGCCGACAATCAGAGTTTGAGGGGTGCATTGACGAAGGCAGACATGTTGGTCATTTCCGCAGTACTTGATTCCTACTATTCCGAACCTACAGTATACCAGAATCGGATGGGGAAGGCTGCCTCCAATACGATTTCGTTGATATTCGACAAGGAACCGAGGTGCATTTCTGTGGAGTAGGTGAGGGTGGTGTTTTTGTGGCGAGTGCATGTCGCTATTGAGCACTTTACGCCTCGGTAGACGGTGAGAGGGTAAATATCGTCGTTCCTGGGTGCTTGTAAGGCCGTACTCAGTGGAGGTGTCCGATTCGCCCCCGATTCCGAGACGCTAGACCTCCGAAAGAAACGATTTGCGGTTTACGAAAGCTAAACCTTGATAGGCTTGAGACTGCTGCATCTGCTGACGTGCAGCCTTCGCGAAGTAATACTAGAAGCTGGAAACCCGACTTGATTGAACCTGAACTCACTAGCAAGAGCATGTCCCGAACTCCAACATCTCTGCTGATTTTTTCGAAGTTGTGGTGTCTGCCCATGACGAGTACCTGCGTCGCTGGCCTATCAAGAAGATATCCTTGTGCGAGTGCACGGGTGTGCTGTCATAACCGTGAGTTTGAGAAATCCCGCCCTACGGGAGCTTGGCCGTCTCAGGGTGACACCGAACGGTGGAGATGACCAAGAGGAAGTGAGAGAGTTATTGGTTCACGACAGCGCGTTCCTGCCTTTCTTGAAGAGAGGCCTTGACAAGTCGAAGGCGGCCATAATCATCGTCGTCACGAGCACCAGCTATATCCAGAGGCCAATTCACGGCCTGGATGCGGACACCTTGAGCCTCATCTTCGCATTTGCTTCAACACCAGCGCAGCGATCGGTTGAGTGCAGACAGAAGAGTGCGTCTTCTTCCCGTTCGTTTGCCAGTGGAGGCAGAGCGTAGGTCTGGCATTCCTAAACGACATATTTCTCGATGCATTCGATGAGTGAACCATTTCAAAAAGGCATTCTCCACTCTCTGGTAGCTCACGTCGGCACACGCACGGACAGGCAGCACGAGCAGTGAAGTGACCGGCGTAGACGCGTGCGACTTCAAGCGAAGGAGCTCTGGATACTCTCGCGAAGGCTTCCGAGCAAGCTGTCCGCACCCGACGAGCGTGACAGCCGGACTGCAATGCATCCGCATCCCCACGCGGCGCGAAGTGCCCCGAGATTCTCGGACCTGCACGCAAGGCAAAGTGTAGCTGGGCGCATCCCCCGCGTCTCAACAACTCGGTTTGTTCCGACGTCTCAACATGCAAATGGCTACAGTGACGCACACGTACGTGGCCGGCCAACTTGAAGTGGTACGCACCCTCCTCGCCTAGCAAGCGGCGGCAAGGCAAGTATGCTCACGAGCGAGCCCAAGCTCTTTTCTCGCTCGCTGCTGCGAGCGCACGTGCATTTTTGTTGGGGTTTTATCGCTTTTGATGCTGTGTACGAGCTTACTGTAACTTCGTGTGTATGTGTCCATGGAAATACGTTGCCGAGTACGTCACGTGGCCCCCACTGCTGCCGGGGGCTTGCGTCCGCCGCTACCGCAGCGCGAACCCGTCAAACTCGAGGCTGTCGAGGCCCTCGAGCGCCGCCGGGTCGGCGACCAGCGGCTCGAGGCCCATCTGCTCCTGGCAGTACTCGTCCAGCAGCTGCTCCGGCAGCGGCAGCGGCCTCGCGAACGCGTAGGCCTCCTCACTGCCGGCGTGGAAGGCCTCCGCCAGCGCGAGCGAGAACTCCTCCGAGGACGCGTCGGCGCGGTCCATGACCACCCAGTGGTGCACGTCCTGCTGCGCCGTGGTCGTGGGCAGCCCGCAGTCGCTCGAGGCGGACGCGGGCGGCACGTCGACGTCCAGCTCGCCCAGCGAGAAGCTGGGCAACTCCTCGTTCACCGCGGCGGCGGCCACGACCAGCGGCGAGTCGCGGCTGTTGCCCATGACCCCGTGCTGGAGCTCCTGAGCCAGGTCGAGGCTTGCGACGAAGGCCGCGAAGTCCTGGTCCGACAGCTCCATCGGGTTCGAGTCGATGCTCAGCCGCGCCGAGGCGGCGGAGCAATTGACACCACCATTGCCATTGTCATTGTCATTGCTGCTGCTGCTGCTGTCGTGGGCGTCCACGGCGGCGAACTGGAGGTCCCTCACGATCTTCTTGAGTCCGCGGCGGCGGCGCGCGATCTTCTGGCGGTACTTCTGGCCGTGGGTCATGGCCTGGCGCGCCGTCTTGCTGCCCACGTACTGGGCGATGCACTTCCACGGGCCCGCCGGGAACTTGTCCAGCGCCTCGAGGAAGCGCAGGTGCTCCTCGGGCGTCCAGAGCCCGCGGCCGGTCGGGGCCGCCGGCGCGAGGCCGCCGCGCGTGCTGCCGCCCCGCGTCGTGGGGATGCGGATGGCCTGCGGCTTGGCGCCCACGCGGCTGGGCGACGGCGCCGACTGGAAGAGCTGGCTGCGCACTTGGTCCGAGATGGCCATGGCGTCAACTGGAGGTGGCGCTGCTTGGAGCGGTGGTTGAGTGATGCGAACGAGTCCGGCGTGGCGTCAAATTGCAGAGTGAGCGGACACGAACTAGAGCCCGTCATGAAGTTCCGACGATGTCTCCATCCGCTGCTCGTTTGACGCTAGGACCCCTAGTAGGAAGACCCCATCTTGCCTTTCAACGGCCGTCGCAGTGGTCGCGCTTCGCTTGCTCACTACTCACTGGGCACTGTTCGTCAACTTTAGCGGGGAGGAGTGGTGCGGCTTTGACTTCAGAGTAAGTAATAACTATGCTCTATAACAGTGGAATGTAGTCCTGGAAGTCGTTTCGGACGGTATCTTCCTCCCGCTTAAGTTGACGAAGAAAATGGGTACGCTTTGCCCATGCAGAACAACAGCTGGCGTCCACGTTGAAGTGGCCTGCAAATCGCGCGAGGCTGAGATTTTTTTGCTGTCGACGAGCTGCGTACACGTCGCTCGCATGCATTTAACCTTACATGTATGCACGACGGAGATTCCCGCGGCGTCGAGAGCCGGAGGCCTGCGCCCGGACGTTGGTGGGTGCGCACCTCGGCGCGCCAAGAGGAAAGCATACTGGCGCCGCCCGCAGAGACATTCGTGGCGCGCTGTCCCCCCTCAACGTTTTCTGCCGCGGTGCGCGAGCGCACGTGTCCATGCTGCAGTGTAGTTTAGCTTCAGCCGCTCTCATCCCCCGCGGCAAGTAACCACGTGTTAGGCGTGAACAGCTTTCGGACACCTCGCGCGGGGCGTGTGCGTCCGACAACCATGATTGATGCACACCTCTTCTCCTGCATGCTCGCGGGCACATGTCGCCGTAGTGGTGAGAGCACGGGCTAGCCACTGAGAATACGCGCTCTACGCTGTTCGCGAGGAGGGCGGTGCCAATGAATGGCACGCGCGTCATACGATGCGGCGCTGGATTATCGGCGCCGTTATGCATCTCGGTGGGGACGCCTGCCCATCATGTTGCAGTGGACTCGGTCCAGCTCGAAAGCTGCATGCGTGGCGGCGGCGGAGAATGCCCACGGCGATGGCGTTGGGCGCTGCTGGATTATCGTCGCGGGCTGTACGTAGCTGTGTCTATCTGCTAGTAGGTAGGCTAGCGAGCGTCTGTGCTGGAAGCGCCTGCCTGCATCGCGAACTACTGCTCGGAACTATTCTAGTCGCGTCACGGTGACGAGCTCGCAGTTGCCTCTTTCGCGGTGTATGCTCCAAATCGGCGCCGCGGCGTCCTGTTAAGTTAAACAGGCTGTTTGCTGCGACTCGCAGTGCGAGCGATTCACTTGCGTTGCGGTCCCCAAGAACCCGAATCTACAACATCTAGCAGCAAAGCCGACGCCGCGCCGCCGATCGCTGCCGCCTAATGTCGCTGCCGGCAATTGCCCCGGTACGACCAAAACCGACTCAGTGACGACCCATACCCACTACTGTCCAAAAAACGCAGATTCGCGTCCAGCGCCACTCGAATCTCCACCTGTCAGCAGCCCTGCAACCTCGGCAGAGACTGTAGCCATTCGCACTTAGCCGCCTGGTCCCCACCACACCACCTCTACACCACACCCGCCATATCTCCCCTGTCTTCCTGCCCTTCCCACCACCGCAGCACAGCACCGCGTAGGCGCGGCGAGGCCGGAGATGCTCAAGAAGAAGGAGAAGCTGGAGCAGATGCGCGAGCTCGGGCGCGGCGGCCTGTCCAAGGGGCTGCACTTCCTGCGCGCGGCGGCGGCCAACGCGTCCCTCGAGAACGGCGACGCCTCCGCCTCCGCCGCCGCCGCCGCCGAGGGCTCCAGCGCCACCGCAGCCAACCGCATGACGTACGAGGAGCTGCTGGCGCTCAGCATGAAGCTCACGCGGCAGAACAAGCTCATGAAGGCGCAGTACCAGAAGAACCAGAGCAAGCTGGCGGCCGCCGCGGCCAGCGACGCCGACGCGCGCGCGCTGCGCGGCTTCCTGGAGCGCGAGGTGGGGCTGGACGTGGCCGCGTGCCTCAAGCCCGAGCCGGCGGAGGGCGCGCAAGACGCGCCCGGCTCCATCGACGTGGCCGCGCTCGCGGACAGGTACCGCGTGCTGGCGGAGCTCCAGCGGAAGGAGCAGACGCAGGCGCAGACGGTGGAGAGCGTGAACCTGCTGGAGCTGTCGCCCCTGGCCGCGGAGCAGAAGCCCGCGCGCTACGAGGAGATCGACCTGCTGGCAGCAGGAGGAGCAGGAGGGGGAGCAGGAGCAGGAGGAGGAGAGGGAGAGCTGGAGCAGGCCGTAGAGCAGGTGGAGCGCATGCGCGCGCAGCTGAGGGACGGCGCGCAGCAGACGCAGGAGCTGCAGAGGCGCCTGCTGGAGAGGGAGGAGGCCGCGCGCGCGGAGCTGCAGCAGCTGAAGCAGCAGGCGGAGGACAGGGAGCAGCACTGGCTGCAGAGGTGGCAGCAGGCGGAGCAGGGGCGTGGGGCGGACAACGAGCAGCGGGAGGAGCTGGAGAGACTCGCCGAGCTCAAGCGAGAGATGGAGAAGCGGATACGCGAGCTGTCGGACGAGCTGGACGCGGGCGAGAAGCAGCGCGAGAACGAGCAGCAGCAGGCGGCCCAGACGCTGGCCAAGGTCGAGCAGGAGAAGGCCGAGATGGCCGCACGGCTGCAGCAGGTGGAGGAGGAGGCTGCAGCGGCGGCGGATGTGGAGAGGGAAGCGGAGGGGAAGGTGGCGGCTGCAGTGGAGAAAAACACGTTGGAACTGGAGACGGCGAAGGCTGAGAACGCGCGACTGCAAGAGCAGATACAGGCACTGGAAGCTGCGGCTCCGTCCACGCCCGATGTGTCGGAGGAAGAGGTGAAGGAAAAGGTGGCTAAGGCGCTGGAAGCGCAGCAAGCAGAGCTAGAGGCCGCAAAGGCCGAAAACGTGCAACTTCAAGAGCAAATTGAGGCCCTTCAGGCGGAGGCTCCTTCTTCATCTGGTGTTCCTGAGGAAGAAGTGGAGGCGAAGGTGGCGACAGCTCTTGAGGCCCAGCAAGCAGAGTTGGAGGCGGCGAAGTCTGAGAACGCAGAGCTTCACGAACAAATTCAGGCTTTGCGAACGGCGGAGGCTACCCAAACTGATGTTTCTGATGATATTGTAAAGGAGAAGGTGGACGCGGCACTGGAGGCCCAACAAGCTGAGCTAGAGGCGGCAAAGACCGAAAACACACGTCTTCTCGAGCAAATCGAAGCGCTGTCAGCGAATTCTACCCCCTCTGGTGTGTCTGAGGATGAAGTGAGTGAGAAAATCGCAACGGCTATAGAGGCGCAGCAAAGTGAACTTGAATCGGTGAAGGCAGAGAACACGCGTCTTCGGGAGCAAGTCAAAACGTTGCAGGAGGCACCGAACTCTGATGCTTCTGAACCCCAGACAAATGTCGAGGAGGTGCTCACCTCCCTGCGCGCTGAAGTTACTCGCTTAGAGGGGTTGCTTGAGACGAAGGAAAACTATAGCGAATCATTACAGCAAGAAATTGCGTCGTTAAAGGAGCAAGTTCAGAGGACCCAGGATGAGATGTCTGCGAAGAAATCTGATGACGCGGCAGACATAGCCCTGATGCAAGAACTAGAGCGTGTGAAGCTAGAATCGGCGGAGCATGCGCACGAGATCCAGTCCCTGCAGAAGAAGCTGCATGCTGCTGACGAAAAGCTGGCTGAGACGACTAGCGAACGTGAAGTCACGCAGTCTTTAGTGGAGGCGCTTAAGGAGGATACAAGTCGCCTGGCTGACCGGGTAGCGCAGTATGAGCAGAAGCAAGCCGCTTCAGAAAAAGAGATCACAGCCTTGACTGATGCAAAGCGCGAGCTTGAAGAGCAGCAGGAGCAAGCTCGTGAAGCTAAGGCGACAATGGAAAAGCAGCTGGAAGAGGAGCGTGCGTATTGGACATCAAAGCTGGAGAATCTGATTACTGACAGTGATGCGGCGAACACCAAGACCGAGACGCTCGAGGCCGAGTTGCGCGAAAAGGAGAAACAAGTCACGAAGATGGCAGCTTCTCAGACGTCCATGACCTCCGAGCTGATGGAGCTACAGAAACAGGTGAGCAGCATGCGCGAAGATCTGGCCATGGCTGCTGAGGGTCTCGAGGCACATGCCACGAAGGCTGAGGCCAACGAGCGTCGCTACATTCATAGCGAGAAGGAGGCCACGGAATTAAAGAGGCAGCTTGACGAAATGCGCGAAAAGCACCACGAAAACTTCGAGATGCTCCGGCAGGAGAAGGAAGCCGAGCTCGAGCGTGTTCACACTGAGCGGCGCACGCTGATGAACGAGAAGAAGGAGCTTTCTCAGGAGCGAGACGATCTCTCCGCGCGGTGCAAGTCATTGGAGCGTGAATTGGAGGCTGCGCGAAAACACGAGGAGGAGTTGGAGACTTCTTTGGCCGAGCAGACTTCCCAGGTGGGCAACCTGAGCGTGGACCTGTCGGAGACTAAAAAGTCTCTATCTGATCGCATGGCACTTGCGACCAGATTGCAGACTGAGAATATGGGTATGGCCGGTAAGCTTGCAGAGCAGGTTGCTCTGATTGAGGGCGCACTGCGGGACGCAGCAAACAGTAAAGCTGCGCAGCAGGAAATGCAGGCACAAGTTCAGGCTGCGAAGGCTGACGTGCAACGTATGAAACAGAGTGAAGCCCAAGCCATACAAGATTTGGAGAGCGTTCAACGTGATATGAGAAAGCAAGAGGAGAGCTTCCAGCAGGAGCGTGAGGAGGCTGAGCAGGCACTCCAAGCTGCTGTGCGGGACGAGAAACTGAACTTCAAACGTGAACTCGATCGCCTCGAGGCGGAGAGTAAACACAAGTCGAAACTCGCGCTGCAAGCAGTGTTAGAGAAGGAGAAAGAAATTGCGCGACTGAGCGCGCGCCTCAACGAGCTGGAGGAAGACGTTCGCTCGGGCGGTGCAGACAACCGCAAGATTCTCGAGTTTGCCCAGTTGCAAGCCAAGCGAGAAGCCGAGCAGCGTGAGCAAGCAGCGCAGATGGAGGCGTTATCACAGCAGCTCGAAGAAGTCCATCTCGAAGTGCAGGAGCTGCGTGAAGACAAGCGTCGCCACGCGGAGGAGCTGACAGCAATGCTGCAGAACCAGCGTCGTGACGGTGTCAACATGGAGTACCTCAAAAACGTTGTGGTACAATACATGTCGTTCCGGCCGGGCTCTTCTCAGCAGGAACGGCTAGTACCAGTGCTTACGACGTTGCTCCAATTCACAGCCGCTGACATCAAGGAGATTAAACATGCAGCTCGCCGCGGCAACAGCTGGACATCCTGGGGTAGCAGTGATGCTGGTCTCGACTACAAACCTATCGTCATAGGCGCTGGCCATCGTCACCCGATGGCCCCTCCATCGTCAAGCACACAAGATAACAGCGGCCGAAGATCTCCGCTGGGCAGGATGGGCTTCGCACCGGTACCCCGAGTTTCTCCGACGTCAGGGTCTTCGGAATCGTCACGAGCCTCCAGCTTTTTCTTGCCGAGCGGCGGCAATGACGAGCCAGCGGACCCATCAGCAGAAAGCGCTGATTTCTAGAACCACAGCAATTCATAAAGGTTTAGTGCCAGGGCCACCGAGGCAGTTAGAATGAGGGAGTCATCAGAGAGCGTGTGTAAATGAATGTGTTGCGCTTTGCTGAGATGCGTCACTTGTGATGAAACAGATAGTACATGTAACTCTGCGCACAGTCAATCCACTCGCCTGCTGCGCGCTTAAGGGTATCCCATCATGCTCTTGCGGTTCATGATAAGCTCTGACGTACGCCTGCAAGGTGGCAACAACAGTGATGAGCTGTGGGTGAACACGGCAGAAAAAATTGTAAGCTAGAACGTACTTTCGTGCGGCATCCTGGCGAGTCATTCTCCGAGTGCGCTCGCCTCCTTGGGTGGATGCTGAAGAGCCCGAGTTGGCGGCGGCGATGGCCGCAGACAGAGGCGCCGTAGCAAGGAAGCTCTGGTGACGAGAAAGCGACGCGATGCGGTTCACACTGCCCCAGTAGCCTGTGGCAGCGTTTTTCTTGAGCTCCAGCTTGCCGTTGCTGCTGCACAGCAAACGCATCCACTCCAAACAGTGATCTGGCAGGGTACACACAACACGCGATAACGTTAAAACAATAGTTCTCCAGAGATGGCACGGGTGAGGTCTTACCGATCGAGTCACACCTGACGATCATGCGGTCAGAAACCGCCTGAATCACGTCACCCGCGCTGCTAGACTGTGGTCGAAGCGTAATGACGCAAGCAGACTTGCAGTTGCCAGTCTCCGCTTCCTCTTTGTCATTGCACGCGCGGACTTCCATGATATCCTTCGTGGAAAACGAGCCCAGGATGTCGGGCTCCTCGTCGTACAGATGAAGCGCGAGAGACATCATGAGCACGCGCGAGCTGGTCAGCACAAAATACTTCGGGATCCATTTGCGGCCGTCCCAGTCCTGGAGGTTTGACGAATAAATGACAGTTGACTCAATTTGCAGACGTAGCAGCTCTTCGTTGTCCTTGTGCGTCGAAAATGTGCTGCCACGGCTGATGAAAACACCCGTACCGAACGTGTCCTCCTTGTTTTTGCCAGACTCCAATTGACCATAGGCGCGCTTCACATCTAGCAGCGAGTTGCGCCACATGACGGCTTCTTGGTCGGTACGCGGGATGATAATCACGCTGGTTTCAGACCCCAAGATGAGCTCAACAGCATTTTCCGGCGAATTGATGTACGCGAAGCGCACGTCCACAAGTGCACGGCAGTCGATAACACCGTAACGAATGGCAGTCGCCTCATCCGCAAGCACTTCGTGCTTGTAGATCGACAACTCGTAGCCCCATTGCATGAAGTAGCGCAGCCGAATGCGCTCCTCCTTGGACGTGCGGTAGTAAAGCCAACCACTGGAGCTAAACTCACTAGCGGACACTGCTGCGTCGGGAACAGGTCTCTTTGACGGCACAGTCGGTCCAATCGGCAACCCAGCCGTCTTGAAGAACGCATCGTCGCTGTGATCAAACGTGGAGGTCTTGAGCAACTCCTTTGGAAGCACTTGAATCTCACCAAGCGGAGACAAGGTCGCGTTCCCCTTCAACGACATCGAGTTCGTGCAGCAGTCATAGATAGCGTAAGCCCATTCCTTCAGTTGTTCCTCCGTGTCGAACGCTAACAGGAAGGCGTAGAAGTCGCCAATTTGATCGGTACGCGAGCTCTCTTCAGCAGCCGTGGGAACGGCAAAACTCACTTCCAGCTGGTAGAAGTCGGCCTCATCCTTGCTGCGAGTCCACACCTTGGACATTTGCAGGTGGAAGATGCAAGGCAGCGAGATCATTCCAAGCATACGACCACCCTGCTCAGTGTAGAAGATAAGCTGATGGTTGCGCAGGGAGAAGTACCGACGACGGAATACTTGATACAGACGATCAAGCTTCCAGATCCACGCTTCCTTCGGCTGAGTGCTTGCCCAGTATTCAGCGTGCGGCGCCTTCTTAAGGATCAAGTCACCACAGCAGCACATGACCAGCATCCAACGCTTGGCCAGCTTTCCACTCTCTGCAACAAGTCGCACCTCCTTTTCACCCTTAACTTTCACCACGAAGCTGCCCAAATCCAGACCGTCTGAGTGCACTTCCTCAATCTCCTTGAGTGAGATCGCGTCGATAGCATCCCCCCATTCACTCTCGTAATCGCTTTGCGAAGCGTAGTAACGGAATACACCACTGGAGATCGCCGCAAAGACCTTCTTACCCGCAATCTGAATTTCTCCACCAATTCCTGTGAAATCATCTGTAAGAAGTGCACCCAGGCCTGTTGTCGATAGCCGCTCCTTTGCAATACCCGCGGCAGCTAGACGATCTGCCTCCTTCGGATCAATGTCCTGACTTGTAATGCTGTTTGATCCCTCCGTCTCGGGGATAGACATCATTATACCCGCAGTGTTCAGCGCAATCCGCTTAGCATCTGTAATTGCGGGCGTAATATCATCATCGTTGTCACCAGGTCGGTAGTAATAATCCGATAGCCAAATCAACGCCGACAACCACGCTTCTTTTTGCGCGTAGCTCTCCGCTACCAGCTACAACAGTCAAATACAAAATGAAAATAAATATGTCAGCTCCCAGGTACATTAGACAGACAGCAACACATCCTTACCATCCAGATAATGTCATCAGCGGTAGTAAGCTGAATCGTGAAGTCTAGGTTTTCCTGGAAACCGGAGTCAGCTTCCCGGACATCCTTAATGTTGCGAAGATCCAGCATACTTGCGTACGAATGCAAGCTCTCTTCCTCGAGTACCTCGTACTTGAAAAGCATAAGCTGGTAGTCGATAAGGACGAGGAATCGAGGGTGGTATGCACCCAGTCCCACACTCCGCGGCTTTTTAACGAAGAACCAGCCGCGTGTTGCCGCCTTTACTGTCACATCCTTTAGGCTTCGGTACAAGCGCGAGTATTCCTGCACGTTGGGATCGATGTACTTGGTCGGGTTTGATATGAGTCGAGAAATCGTTGGGCGCGTCATCGGTGTCTCGGAGTGACGGGGTGCGTACGTTTGGCTATTACTGCGGGAAGCGCGGCGGCTGATAGACGACAGGTCGTACTCCTGCCCTGTGAGTCGCTTGGCCTCTTTGCCAATAGCGATTCCCCACTTCATCATTTTTTCCTGCGAGGCAAAGCACATGATGAACGGACGACGATACTTCTGAGCTGACCCCTGCACCAGAATTCCCAGCTCAAGACGCCACGGCATCATCTCCTCAGTCACTCCCCCATTCGATGATGTTTCTGAGTTCGAATCGTCCCCCCCGATAGTATCATCCGTGACCTGACTCGGCACAATGCTGACGATATTGTCGCAGCGCAGCGTGCCGATTGGGCGCATACGCGTTGCAGCCGAATCCGCATTAACGTAGTACAGCATCTTACCGTCTTCCAGCAAAAGGAAGTAGTGGCATGAAAACGTTGACAACAGGTCGCCCAGCTTGCCAACGTCGTCCTGAAGCACCACCTTGGGCTCCAAAACGGGATCAAATTCCACAACAGCCACAGGATGCACTGGGATCGAGAGTCTCGTTGCTTTCGGCGAAAACAGCGGAGAGTTCTTCAGCAAATCTACCCATTGCACCATATCCTCGCGGTTTTTCGTATAAAACGTGAAGATGCTCTGGGATCCTTCAAGCGTGACACCCCATTGCTTCGGGTGGCATTGCGTGAACGCCGTTACAACCTCGCGCGTGTCGTTGGTGGGTCGGATATCTGTAACCTGCTCCATACGGATAACCAGACACGGTTCGTCCACTCTTCCGCCCTGCATACTAGGCTTGTACAGCTTCAGCTTGTCGCCATGCAGCTGCAGCATCCGAACGCGGTACCTGTGAGCCGACGGCTCCTTGGACAGCACCCAGCCTTCGGCAACACGCGTGGTGTCTGCCGGCGGTGCCGTGTGGAAGTCCACTCGAGAGAAACGCAGCGTCAACGGGCGTCCAGCAGCCCGGATCAAATCGACGGCCTGCTGGAACTCGATGTTCGTGAAGTAGTGGTTGTTGATCGAAATGAGCAGGTCTCCCACTCGAATCACCCCGGACGCCTCCGCCGGTCCTAGCTCGCCACCAGGCCCGGAACCGTCCTGGAACCCGCACACCATCACTTCGTCGTCCACTGTTCCTCTCAGAATCAAATTCAGCGGACCGGGTTGATCAAAGGTTACAGTGATGATCTTCTCCTTGACGTCGTCGTCCCCCTGGCTCTTGGGGTCTCCGTCCCCGATCCCGCCCGTCAGCGTGCCTGTCATCCGCATGCCGTTCGCGTCCGTGAACCTGGACGCCTGCGTCATCGCCGTCTTCCTCGCCACCGCGCTCGGCCGCGGAATGACCGAGCTACCGCGAATAATCGCCGACTCCGGCCGTAGCATCAACTTGGGCTTGTACTCGCCGCGCAACTACAAAAAAAGTCAAACCATTAAGAAAATCCAACATCCACCGCCCTCTCCAGCCCCAGCTCCTTACCACCAACGTCAGCACCGTCGCCCAGCGCACCATGTCCTCGCGGTCATTGCCCGCGACGGTATAAATCCTATCCGCACACACCTACCACAAAAATCCACAAAAATCCGTAAGGACAAACCCCTCCAAAAGTTAATAATAAAAATCCAAAAACAACCAAAACAAAAATCTCACCAAGTCGAGCGCGTGCTCGGGCGCGTCGGCCACACTGGAGGGCAGCACGGCGTTGACCGACGTGAGGTGGATGGCGCCCAGCTCCTGCTCCTCCGTGCTGGTCTTGAAGTAGCGCAGGATCATCCCGTCCAGCACGAACCACCTGACCCTGTACGTGTTCCCAGGCAAGTGCAGGCGCAAGAGCCGCGAGCTGTTGAGCTTCTTGCCGCCGGCGCCCACGTGCTGCGCCTTGCGCTTGAAGTCTGGCTTGAGCAGGAAGCCCTTGGGGTTCTCCAGCCAGTCCGTGTGGATGGCGCCCGTGATCTGCATCTGGTGCACCTCGCGCGACAGCTTCTCGTACGCGTTCTCCGGGCCGCCCGAGGCGCCCGCGGCCGAGTCGCCCACGCCGCCGATCGCGCTGGCGCTCAGGTCCGTCGCCATTTTGTCGAAATGGCTCCGCTTTTTGGGGGGCGTACTTAGGCGGAAACGCCGACTGCGGCTTGGTGTAGCAATTAATTATAATAAAAAGGATAAAACAAAATTAATCCTGAGAAAAACGAGTTGGTTGCCGTATTATTATTGGGTAGAGATAGAACTCACTCAAACTTGGCTACTTAAAAGTAGCCATGATGGAGCCCAGGATGAGGCCATGTTGTGCAGGAGGTGTATGCGAAGGACCGTCATGCGCTTGGTTTGATGGAACTACAGTGTACCTTGGCAGCATACTGTTGTTAGCATTAATCGCTGCTCTGAACTAATTCACGACGAGTGCGGCAGCACGTGGAATACTCGCAGCAGCTCGAAATAGCGGGGACTAGTCTTCACCTGTGACAGCGTAAAATTAGCTAGCTTCTGCTAGTCCGTGGTCGCGTCTTGGCAGTTTTCGCTGCGCTGCCCAATTCGGCGTCTTGACGTGTTCACGTTGCTGCACTTGATCCAATCTCGAGGCTGCGCGCGGACCGGCGTCGGCTTCTCCAGCAAGCAGACGCCACGTCAGTTCGGCAGGGAGCCCACGTGCTATGGCGAATTCGCGCACGCAGTCGCCGGCACTGCCGCCGTCACCGTCACCGTCACCGTCTCCGGCACCGGCGGCTCAATCGACGGCAATGCCGCGACTGGCCGCGGTGGTGCGCGGCGTCGCTCCCCGAAAGTCGGTCATGTCGCGCCTAACGCAGTTCTCGAAGCCGGTGTCGGTGGTGCCCTTCGCACCGGAGCGACTAAGTATCACGCAGTCGGCCATGACCCCCGACATGGTCAAGTCGATGAAAGACAAAGGGGTGCGTGAAACCTCATTGTGGTTGCAACTATGGGGTCCTGTTGACGATTTACTCTTGTCTTTTTTTTTTTCTGTCCCCAGAACTTGCCCCAGGCCAGGAAAGAGGGCTCCGTAGCCACGTTATTCGCTGCTCTTCGGATGCGCCGGGTGCTACACCGAGTACAAGCGGAGCACGGGTCGTTAGAACCTCGGGCGGTCGTCGATGAGACAAAGGCCAACCTCGAACGACACCTCAAAGTGCTGTCGAGGTACAAAATTCGTATGGTGGACACGGACGGAGATGAAGGACGATACCTGCGCAACCTGCCGCAGTTCATGGTGAACCCGCACAGCACGCTGTACAAGATTTGGCAACTAGTACGTCCATTCTGTGGCGGTTCTTTTTACCTTGGTGTGTTACCGTGGGAGTTGACGTATCCCTTTGACCTGCACAGATAACTTTGGTCCTCATTATCTACCAGAGCATCATGCTTCCGTTCAATTTGGCATTCGGCTCGAATGACACAACAGCCATCGACATCCTCATGAGCAGCATTTTTGCCATGGACATCGTTGTCGCGTTTAATACTCCCATTGCAGAAGACACCGACGAGACAGGTTATATCATAAATCGGTGGAATATCGCCTCCATTTACCTACGCGGATGGTACGTTCCTTACGAGCGGCTCAGAGTCATTGATCACTTTCACTTACCCTTCATTACGTTTTCCCCCCAGGTTCTTCTTCGACTTGCTGGCATGTATGCCCTTTGATTACATATTGCTACTCGTGAACAAGTCCAAAAGCAACCTCAGTGTGCTGGGTCTGCTGAAGGCGCTACGCGTACCTCGATTGCTGCGATTGTTGCGGCTACTGCGCGTAGCTAAAGTCTTCAAAATCCGGCCAGAACTGCGGCGATGGTTGCAGTACTCACGTCATGCCAACCTCCTGAGACTTATACGCCTCGTGGCATCTTTCCTCGTCATCGATCACTACATCGCGTGCTTCTGGTTTGGAATTGTCATGTCAGAGCAGACTCGAGCCCTGGATCCAAGTACGGACTCTTTACACCAATACATCGTTGCGTTTTACTCGATGTTGCTTGTGGTCATGGGCCAAAATATCACCGTGTATGAGGACAGTGAGTACCTATTCTGCGTGATCGTGATGGTTGTGGGTGCCGTGCTGATGGCTGTCGTCTTCGGTAATGTGGCCATCCTAATCGCGAACTACTATGAATCACAGAGTTCCCATCAGAAGAAAATGGAGTGGATTTTTGCCAGCATGAATCGAATGAAGCTGCCGTACGATTTACAGAACCGCATCAACGCATATTATCAGGCGATGTGGGAACGACACGGCACTCTAGACGGCGCTGTGACTGCTTTCATCCCGGAACTCTCGCGCAATCTAGCCTACGAGGTGGAGCTATTTCTCCGCATGGACATGATCAACCGAGCGCCTATCTTCCAGAACTGCAGCGCCAAAGTCGTCCAAGAACTTGTCATGGAGCTCGAATTGCAGGTTTTCATGCCCGGCGACTACGTTGTTGTGCGTGGCGAGGTGGGGAATGATATGTACTTTGTGCAGAATGGGCTTTGCGAAGTTACGAAAGAGATCGATCTGCCGCCTGTATCGATGCCGCGGAATCCCTCTCGTCTGTCGCAAGCATCGCAAGCCGCACAAGCCGCACTGCACTTCCGAGGCTCTCATTCAACGAGAGAAACTAATTCGTCTCAAACTTTGCCACCGGTAGCACCCGCACCCGCACCGACCAAGGCCAAGGAGGTCATATTGAAGCTCCTAGGTGAGGTTCAGACACTACACGGATTTTGTTGCATTCCTTTTCTCACTGACGTGTCTTTTTTTCTGTTTTGCGAAGGACAAGGGGATTATTTTGGAGAAATTGCCCTGCTGATGAACTGCAAACGCACGGCTAATGTTCGTGCCCAGGTTTTCTCGGAGCTTTGCACACTCACGCGCGAGGTTTTCGAGAGTATCTCTCAACGGTATCTCGAGGACCGCAACATTATCGAGAAGTTTATCATGGACAAGTATGACCCAAGCATGCTACAAGCTGCCATGAAGCAGTCGCAGGAGGTAAGTATGCGCGGTACAGGCGTCGCGGCTGCCGCTGCGGCTGCAGCTTCAAAATCGAACAGCGCGTTTCCTAGATCGAACACGCCTGGTTCTCCTGTACCGGGTCATGCTCTGAGTTTTGGGGAAGGAGTCTCACGTGGGGAGACAGCCACCGCGAAGATCACAGGTTTGCTAGCAAAAGTGCTTGACCGCATCGAGCACCTGGAAGACAAGCTCGGTAAAGAGGCCGAAGCTCGACGAGAAAGCGACTCGAAGCTCCGCATGAGTCTGCACGAAGCTGCCAGGCGTCTCTCTGTCAACTCGTATTCGCCTGGAAGTAGTATTCTAGACCACCGCGCTCCACAGAAGCACCCTGGCGCACTTAGTCGCCACGCGGGTAAAGCTGTAGCGGATGAGCCTGAACGCGTTTCACAACGCAACTTGAGGGTCGCAGAGCACCAAGCAGAATTGGAGGCCATGGAAGCCAAGGAAGCTCCGAGTGCCTCTCCCGACAAACCAACAGAGGACTCTGCTAAACCAGCAAGCGAAGCAGTTCCAAGTGTCGAGGACGTGAAGCTAAACAGTCGAGCTCTGAAGGCGCTTCGAAGCTGGCGTAACATTCGACGCGATAGTTTGAGTATCGGAATGCGTCTGCGAGCGAACTCGAAAACTCATTTGGGAGCTCAAGGCTACACACCAGGCATTGGCGTTGGCATTGGGGTTGGCATTGGGGTTAGTGGTGCTGGGAGCGGCTTTAGACCGGGAGCAGGATCGACCTCATTCCGTCGACAGTCAAGTACGCGCAGTATTTCTCGCACTAGTGACGTGTTTGGAGACTCGGCGCTGCTGAACCCCGAGCCGGAGCTGCGGACAGGGCGAGAAAGCGGGCATGAGGATGAAAACCCGGACCAGTTTCCGTCCGATGTGCTGGATGATCTAGCGAACAAGCTGGATCGGAGTAGTAAGGCGTAAATGAATCAACTTCAGAGGGTCTTCTCTCGAACGTATCCTCAAAAGTGGCCAAAACCACCATTCGTAGAATTTAGTCTCCTTGAACAAAATCGATTTTTTGGGTCTCTGCCCATGTGAGACCGAGCGAACAGGACTTGACACGC
This sequence comes from Phytophthora cinnamomi, assembly GCF_018691715.1. NCBI lineage: Eukaryota > Oomycota > Peronosporomycetes > Peronosporales > Peronosporaceae > Phytophthora > Phytophthora cinnamomi. The sequence continues at coordinate 647,743 of NW_027151047.1, forward strand.
GCAGGAATTCCGTGCGCGTATTTTTGCGAGCGCTCTTGCGTCCAGCATTTTTAGCGTCGATAAGACTTCATCCGCAACACCCGCTGCAATTAGACGAAAAACACTGGCACGTGCACGTTAGCGACCACCGCGCGGTTCTCACTCTCGATTTGGGCCTTGGACCGACTTGAGCTTGGCCTCAACTGCTTCGGAGACCGACGTGACTACCATCGGTACATCATGATGCGAATGGGGGACCTAACGCTCCAGCCGACGCCTCCGATCCCACCCGAGATCGAGGGCTACCTCAAGAAACTCAAGCGCAAGACCAGGAGTCTCGCGGGCAACTGGAACAAACGCTGGTTCTTTGTGGACCCAAGACGTCGCGAGTTTGGTTACGCGGACAATCGCTCGAGTGCACCACGAAGTACGTCACGCTGGACTTGCATCCCATTTTAGTCTCAAGCTCGTTCGGTGATCCACTCACCTTTGTGCTGTTTTGTTACCCATGAAGGCTCCATCTACCTGGATGATATCACTGCCGTGGTGCAGTTCGACGACACGCACTTTCAGGTCGAGAGTCGAACGCGAAATTTTTTCCTTTGCGGGGAGAGCAAAGCGAGCACGGCGTGCTGGGTGACCAGTCTAGAGGGTTATCGCAAGAAGCTCATCGATTATGAGAAGGACAAAATTGCGTACGCCGCGGCTACAGCTTCAGCCGCCGCAAAAGCTTCTACAGCAGCAGCGGCACTTCGCGTCGAGACGCCACAGCAACCCCCTCAACCAGCAGCACCAACGCTACCTCGTCAGTCTAGCAGCAAAAAGAAGAAAAATCGAGACAACTCGGAAGCAGAAGAGCGCCAACCTGGCCACGATTCCTTTGACTCGTCCTCGTCTTCTTCTATGAGCTCCACGGCTTCTTCAAAATCAAAACGGGACAGCGGAAAGGCTGAGTATTCACCGTCGGACCGACTACCGCCGAAAAGCGAGCAGAGATCGCCGTCTCCTCTTGCGAGAGACAACAGGAGATCCAGCAGTCGAAGTAAGAATCGGTCTCCTCCAGCATCACCACCCTCTCCAACGGGAGAAAAACGCAGTCGCGACCGCCACCGTGATCGAGAGCGTGGACGTGATCGCGACCGTGACCGAAAGTTTGAGCGGGAGTCAAAGCGCGAGTCGAGCAACGATCGCGACAGATCTGGCTGTAGTGACCGAGAAAGATCAGGGAACAGCGATCGGGAACGGTCAGGACACAGCGACCGCGACCGAAGTCGCGACAGAAATGCTCGAGCTCCAAGTGGAAGGGGGTCAGTCATGCAGGCATGGGTAGACGACTTCTAGTTCGCGTATAGTGTTGCGACTCGAACCGTCACTGCTTCTCTGAGAAAAAAAAAGAATTGGCGCCATGACTTGATACATGCTTTTTTGCTGTGAGTCCGGTCACTTTCTATCCAAACCAAACCATTTTTCATCCGTGAAACGATGAAGCGAGTGTGGTTTCAATTTGTCGACACCGCCGGCGAAGCGCTGCTGCGACCAAATTGTGTCCGCCTAGAACTAGCAGAGCAGGGTGTCGCTCAACTTCGTCTTCGGATCTACGAAAAGTGCAAGACAGACATCCTTCTCGAGAAGGTTGGGCTGATGCATGGGAACTAATGGATTTCACCAAATAGTACCCGGATTACTATTGACGAGCGGGTTTCTAAACGGATGAAGGCTTATAACTAATAACCAGCAGAAACATGCCTGGGACATATTGTACTGCTTTCCAAGATTCATTTGGTTCAACAGAGTGATGACCTCGTTCTCGGATTTTTAGCGGCAATTACACCCCATTCTCGAAGAGGGCATGGATATCTACAACGCAAACGGAGTAGATTTCAATAGAAAATGCAAGCTGCAGCAATGTTGTGCTCTCGAACCACGCGACTACGTTTACTTTCTCACTGTCCAAGGATAAAATAATCCCTAAGACTTTAGGGAAATTAAAATGCTTTAAAAATGGAGGACCAACAACCCGTGAATTTGCATAGGCTACCCGGACCACTTGCTCCGGGAGAGTATCAGGTCGTCGACTACAGCGAAAATAGTGGATTTTAATTTAAAGTAACGAGAGAGAAGTCTGAGAGTAGATGGTTGAAATACAAGCACCATCAAGTGCGCCAGTACGGAAAGAGCATTCGAGAATGGTCGGGTTAGAACTACAAGTCTTGGACGCGGGTGGAGAATTGGACGCAGGACCCTTGGTACATCTACAGGCTGGTGAAACGCTTGAATTTAACGACGGGGGCGTTGGTCTCGCCATCCCATTCGTCTCAATTGCGCACAGTGGCTAAATTGCGGTCCACGGGGACGATTTGATCTTTATAGTCGTCATGGTACAACTTAATACAGAAGTTAGTTTGTATACATGTGCTGTTAGTAGGAATAATATTATTGTGCAATGTTGGTATGATATAGAACAGTAAAATTATCCGTAGCGTCGTAGAAGTTGAGAATCCAAGCCTTTTTTCCTCCTTTGTAGTCCTGGTGGGGCTTACACAAGAACCGACCGTAGAAGGTAACCTTCTTAGACTCTCGCTTTCGTCGAATGACACGTTTCTTGGATTTGATTCCAGGAATGCCGTTCCAATCACACAAAATGTACCGACCACATTTCGAATAGTCGTGATACAACAAGTGGTATGCTGGTTCATACACCGAGGGAACCACCAGTGGTACAGATTTGGACAGAAAGGCCTGACACCCTTGGTTTTTTGTTAAGTATACTTTACTACCCCCACACACACACAAACTGCACCAGTCAATCAAATTAGACAAAATTGAATTGTATTACATAGTGTAATCAAGCTTTTAGAAATTTGACCTACATGATTGGCTCACGATATTTGCAAGGTGTCACAAAATTTGTTGTCTTTGTGTTCAATCTGTAGCAGTTGTACGCGTTCATCGACGCCCAGGAGATAGTCGTGCCGTCGATTTGTAGCTGTATTTTACTCGTAAGAAAGCATAGGACCGGCTCCACCTCCACGAGGTTGCGTACCGGGGAGCAAAATTCGCCGGCGAGGCTACGAATTGCGCCACTGTCGTTGTTATACCCGACTACTTGCCCGATCACATAGTGACCGTTGGAGACACCAACCGCTGCTTTCCGTAGCCATTCACCCGGAGCGCCTGCTTCATACTCGTCACTCCGAACGTGGCACAGAGGGATAATCGCAGCGGTGACATGAACGGTTGCCTGCGGAGGCGAGAGAAATTCTACACTTGCCGTCCCTCCTGACACGGTAGCAATTGTATCATATCATGGTGTTGGAACCCTCGATAGGTCGTATACGCCTTCGGGCATCAGAAGAACATGGCGTGGGCTTACTACCATTTCAGAATGGCTTGGGAACGGTTGACAGGCGTAGAGTCAGTTGGGGCTTATCTTCAGCGAGGTAAATCGTAAAGTGACTGCTTCTACGCTACAGCTACGGCCGAACGGATAAATTGCGGACGCCCTGGTTTGTTGGTTGAGAGAGTTCGAAGGTGCCGGTGGTTCAGGCGGCTCGTTCCCCTCTAGAAGTTGATCATTCGCTGACCCCATTCCTCGTGCTCCGAAAACCAGTTCTTTTGCTGCCACCAACAGATGCTTAGTTCTATAAAAAATAACGGTAGAGGTCGCGATTAAGAAGAATCAACCGAGCAGCACACCGCGATTCTAGACCAACTTAGGGGCGTAGGCCATCGCGGGTCCCGATCCATTCCACGCCTGCTCGCAGGTTGTCTACCGACTCGCCTGCACCCAAACCCAACCGACACTCTCCGTTGGATAAACGCCGTAACCGGGAATCTACGGTGGGGTGTGGCACACGTATACTTCGTCGACGGCAACCACCGCATCACACCCAGTGTCCGTGGCGTTATTGGCGGAGCTTTCGACGCCGTCTCACATTTTACCGACGAAATAGTGGTGCGAAGCTTAGCCCTGGCCCAGTAGATCCCAGTTTGCACATGTTCGCTCGAACCCGAAATGCCCCCGGGTTTTCCCCTTTAATATACACAAACTTCACTCTCCACACAAACTCTTGTCCACTTCTTCCCAGTCCCTGGACTCGGGTCTTAACAGACTCCACTTTCCCCGCGACTCCGGCTTCGAGTCGATTCAGTCAGTCCACTTCCTCCGGGCAGTTCCGACTGGAAACCGCGGACGGGATCTGCACTCGCTCCTTGATCCGAAGGAGCCAGAGAAGGTTGACCCGGGATGGGTCTGCCAGTCCCAGAGCTCTGCATCTGCATTCTGGGGGCAACCGCACACCACGCCGACTTGGGCGAAACAAAAGTGGGACCAGGAACCACTATCCTGGGGATCTAAGCCACACGGATTTCCCAGCAACGCTCGCGAACCACTATCACGAGGCGCTGCTTTGCCGAAACCTCAGAGGCGATCACCTTCGACCCGAAATATGAAGCACCACCAGCAACCCAACCGAATCCAGTCAACCGATGAGTGGGGGCGCACGTCAACCAAGCCAATAACGAAATCAACTCGAAAATAACTTAATTGACGAACTTGAATTTATTTGGAGTGGGTATTTACACCGGCGCGCGCATGGTCGTTGTGCCGCTTGAGCCCTTTGCGAATCCGCAGTACTCTCTTACGTCATTGGGGGCAAATCGAACTTTGATATAATTAATACACGCAAACGGAGACCTACCGGCGCCAACGCGCCGCTCCGCATCAAATAGCTACAAAATGAAGTGACTGACTGCGCATCCTATCCCGGCTCTTCCCATCAATCCCGGGATTGGTCAAAAGTAATGTTCAACCCATCCCCGGATTGGCCGAAAGCCGGGGCAACCTAGGCGTCTCATCCTGACGAGCGTCTCATCATCCCAGGATTGGTCAAAAGCCAGGACATGAGTTAAGCGCTAAGCACCGTCACCCAGATCCGGCGACCTGATAGGCTGGCCGTAGTGAGGTCATCGAATCTTGCCGGGTTCGCCTCACCTGAGTTGTACCCACATTGGCCTTTCGACTGGGAGTGATTGCGCAGACCGTTCCTTCGGCAAAGATACCATTCACACGAAACCTCCACCAAGTTGGAGTGGCCCACACCACGAGACCTGGAACTCGGAAATCGCTTCCCGGGATCGACCATCGACACTGGGATCCGAGACATCGACCCAATTCATGTCGCATAGGTGCATGGCGATCTGGGATCGGGCACTCACAGCTGGGATCAACCACGCTGATTTGGGATCCGCCAAGCCATGTTCAGACCCACACAACACTCCGAGATCTGAGGGTCCATGCTGGGATGTGTGCGACAAAACTGGGATCACCACGTAACTCTGGGATCGACCAAGCTGACCTGGAATCCGTCGAAGTGTGTTCATGCCTATGCTGGAATCCGAGATCCGGGCGACCAAGCTAAGCCAACCCTGAGATCGTCATGCAACCCTGGGATCCGAAAGTACTTGCAGACACTCCAGCACACAAAACACAAAACACTCTCCCAGGACGCCGTGGCTCCACCGCAAGCTAGCTAGTTTTCCCGGAGTACAAGGCCTTCATCACACTATCGTACTCTGGGATCGCCATCACACTCTGGGATCCAAGGTTGTACGCACAGCCTCCACACACCATGTTGGCTTCCAGAACGTCACCGCATCACAACAGCGTGCCTGTAGCGCTCACGCGCAAGCTCACCGCCTCGTCGCTCAGTTCTGGAATCCGGAGACCTAACTGGGAGGTCGCCCTGCCGGTGCACACTATGTCGCACACTATCGAGCCAGTTTCCAAACGTACTTGTAATGTCTCACATCACTCGATTCTGGGACCGAGGGGGGTCGCTGACATTCGTTGATGGGTTGAGACCAAGGAATTTGGACCAACTTCATCACAATTACCGCGCCGCAATACACAGGTAAGGAACCCTCTGCTGTTGTTGACATTATGATCTCCTCCCGGTCCGCGAGGCTCAAACCGCACCCGGCCATTATTACTCGGGCGTACGACGTTCAGTTTGGAGCATGGGAACTTTCCATCATGCATTTCTGGCGTTTTACTTTTGCTGATCGAAGAGCATGGTATGCAGATGGATCCGTGAATCTCAACAATTTCTCGGCTACTGTCACTATGCCAAAAGCTCGAAAACCTCAGTCCCTGGACGATGTATCAAATGCGCTGACCGTCCTGCTCGTCTTCGCGAAAAAATTCTTCGACCTACTCACTTGTTGACTAATTGGCAATACTCGGGAGTTTGTCGAGGAGCTGCGCAGTTTCAGTGGATGGTGTCCCCAGGACGTAGGTACTCTCACATTCTGGTTTGATCGCCTGTTCGAAGATTAACGCACAGCCGCTGAGGCAGATGCTCGTCAAGGGACCACAACGGACCGATACTCGCATGCGTCTGTCGCTACAAGACCCCAACTCCAGAGCGTTATGTACGTCATAGAGTCCGAAAGACTGGCAGCACTGACGAAGCGACCAACCCGCGTAGTACGAGCGGCTTCTCCAGTCCGTGGCCCTGTCGTGCGACGAGTCGAAACAGCCTATCCAACAAGAAAGACGCTGTTGGATGTCCTCAATGCTCTCTCTTGACAAGGTCGACTGTCCGTGTGCATGAAGCACTTTTCGGTGCGCGGTTGCGTTTCCAAAAGCGAAGACCGATGTGCGTTCCCGAACCATGCGCATTTTATTTCGGCGATCCTCGCTCCAATTGTGCGTGACTGCATCACATCCCGCACGGGTGGACTACGTAAAGAGCCACAACAATGAAGGTTAGTAGGGAGGATTACTAATGCGCCTTTTAGAGTTATCGAGACAATCGCGCGTAAAGTTGGCGATTGTTTTTCGAACTTAAACGAAGTTTCGAGAATCGGCCACTTTGTGTTTTGAAAATCCAAGCCGTCACTAAAGCGAGCTTCCTGCCTCAGTCTACAACCTACCGTTTGCAATACCAACCTCTGACATGCTCTCGTCCTCCGCGCACTAGACCCCGCGCCACCAAGCACCGTCGCGCCGAACCCTGCACCACCAAGCACAGCTCCATCAACCGCTGCTTTACCAAGCACGGATCTGCCAAGCTCTGGGCCGCTGGACACTGTGCTTTTAAGTTCAGAGCAGCCAAGCACGAGGTCGCCGTGCGCTGCACCACACCATGCTGCACCGCCAACCACATCGCCGCCAAGTGCGGCACCTCGTGCCAGTGCGCCATCAAGCACGGCGCCGCTAACCTCGCCTCCGCTGTGTGCAGCGTTCGGATCCGCAGAGCCGCCTCTGTCGTGTCCTCTGGTACTGATCCCGTTGCCTCCTAGCGAGGTTGTTACTGATGCTACACATGCAGAGGATATACAGCTCGCGCAAGACACTAACATGACTCTCCAGATGTGACGCTGTGTCAATCCCAAAATTGGGGTGGTGAGGCTCAAATTCGGAAATCACCCATAATGTGGGACCTGATGAATTGTGGAATACCTATTTTTGAGTGCGGACAAAGTAGTACCAGAATTATGGTGCTTTTCTAGATTCTGTGACTTGTACGTCCAGAGTTCTAAAACGATTTTCATGATTATGGACCCTTACAAATTACAAGGGCATGATCTGTGGTTGAACGCTGAACCCCTGAAGATAGATCAATGTGGGCTAAGCCGATCCCGTTCCAAGAAGTGCATTGGAACGTGAGCAATCCTTCTTATAATATCTGAGTAAGGCTGGAATCGACTCCCGATTACAACTTGGGAACAGAGGCACTTCTCGTATTACCCGTTGTTCTCCTGGAACACCGAATCCTAAAATTCGCGTCCCAAGACTTGCAGCCCGCCATACCATGTACAACCTCGCCTAGAGGTTGCTTGGGGATCCAAAATCAGAAACGCTTGCTCTCACTATGGTACTCACCAAGATTCAAGTTGCACCCCACAAGTCCAACGATGTACCCAGTCTGGCGACCACTTTAAACCCAGACCAGCATTCCGCCGAAACATCGCAGCTGCCGAAGAGTCGCTTAGGGAGGATCTTGTTTGCATCTGACCCTTAACCCAAACAGAGTTCGTTTTACTTTCAAGGCCGCAGATGCTTCTTTCACGGTCCGGCAAGACGTTCTCCACGACAAAACGCAAAGTATATGAGATAAGCGATCTATTTCTTCGGCCTGGAAGTGACCTTATCTATTTCATATCTGTATATGGGCGGACTGCATACCGTCTTTGGTTGTATATTTGCGGTTTATCGGGACTGTGTCGAACTGAAGAAGTTGGCGACAGGGTAACTTGTTTTCCTCTCTCTGAGAGGTGGTGCGCGTCCCCAAGATTGATCAAGTGTCTTGGATTTGGACCAGTTGACTTGAATTTGGCCTTAGCCCTGGGCCTTGAGAAAGAATAGAGGGCAAGAAGTTTTTGTGTGACTGTATAACGTGTATAACTCTATTTGAATTGGATTGTCTTAGCGTTAGCCCTGCGTAGCTGTCTAAATCCACGGTGTCGATACTAACCCCTGGTGAACAGAACCGCTACCAAAGGGATACTCATCGTGCGCCTGACCAACAGCGTGTACTGGACAACAACACACACCCTGTGCCACCCCGACGCCTGAAGCTTGTGGTCGGCGAAGGAGGCCTATAACTGTTCTGGGCAAGAACACCGCAGGGCCTCGTCACACAGACCCGCAGCAACAAGTCGGAGAACGACTGCGACGAAGGCGAGAGTGATGAGCCGGATCCCAGCTCGGACGAAGATTCAAGTATACAGCCAAGGTTGACGTTGTGTGGCTTGTCAAGTTGTCCCAAAACTTTACCGGTGAATTTGGCGAGGTTGTTCCAGTGCGTATCCGCCTTCAGATGACGAAAGACAGCAAACTCGACAAATACTACAGCCGTGAGAACTACACCCTGTTGCCGGCCAATTTTACATGGAACGTGATCTATGACGAGATACACACTTACGTCGAGCTGATATGCCTCCGTGTACGTGGACCTGCGCGATATGCCATGCGGAAGCTGTTGAACCTAAACTGTCCGACAATTCGTATTCGAACTGCGTGTTCGAACGTATGCGATCTGTGCGTCATCTATCAATCGCGCATGAAAGGAGGACCGACTCACTGCCGAGGAGACGGGATAGATGGGTCGCCACACAGAATCGGCGCGGCTTATGAGGTAAGGATAGCAACAACATTTTGATTTACTGTGGATTAACTATGAGGAGACAGATAACAATTTGCATTGCCTGGCACAATGTAGTAATAAGTACGAGGCTGACAAGACGGCCGCAGCCAGCGGTAACACCAGCAGTGACACAACAGTCATCGTCATGGATTGTTCGCAAAATTTGACGGTCCCATCCGTGTCATTTACGCCATCTCAATGGTACTTCTGCTGGATTATCAATGTGAACGCGTTCGGTATCTACTACGAGAACGGCGGCATGCAGACCAACTACGTTTATGACGAGACCGTCAGCGCGGCAAAGGTACCGACCAAATCAAGTCGATGATGCAACACTTCATTCCGACGACCATTCTACCATCGGCGAAGAAGGAATGGATCGTCTACGCGGACGATTGTTCTGGCCAGAACAAAAACAACCTCGTGATTAAGTTCCTGCTGGCTCAGGTGCAGATGGGGCTATTTGAGAGAGTGGACCACAAATGTTTCGTGAAGGGTTACACAATTAATTCATGCGATAGTGGTTTCGGTCACATTCGTAAGCACGTCAGGTGCAAGGATCTGTGGACGATGGCCAGGTTGGCGCCGCTGTGGCGGAGTATGAAGTGTCTACTGTGACTGTTCACATCTCGCGCGGAGATGACTTCTTCCTACACTACAAGCCGCTAGTCCCTGAGCTGTACAAGAACCTGTCCGGAGTGCAGCAATTCCAGATTTTCAGCATGGAGAGCTCTAAGTCGGGAGTCGTGCAATGCTGCAAGGGCCCAGGCAGTGGTGTTGAAGAGAAGATCTACGCCGCAAAACCGACGGGGTGTTGACCGAAGGCTCAAAAGTCGAACGCATGTTTGAACACTTCCTAACTGCGCTACCGCTACCACCTATCAATGCTGAAAAAGTGTACACAATGCACTACACGGTACGGAAGTATGTGCCTGATCCCACCCCACGACAAAGAAACAAGTAGATGCCGCTAAAACGGCGAAGCAAACGCGACAAGAGCACAGAGCCTCAATGACAGTGGTTGCAAAGAAAAATTCGAGACCAGCGCGAGCAGGAAGAAGTGGGAGAAACAACTCACACGTGGAACAAGAAGCGCAAGACGTCTAACAAGGAGTTGGCGATAGTGGAGTAGGAAACAATTCACGGTGATTCTAATGTCCATGTCATTTCAAAATGATACTTAGGAACAGCAACGACGCTATTCTGAATTGAGGACATAATCTAAATTTTGAAGTACTTCCGTTTCGGATTTTAGCAATCCGAAAACACCACCGGATCCGCTGCTAAATTTTATCCCTAGGCACAAATAAAAAAGAGTTTTTTTTGTTCCCGATGGGAGATAATTTTTCAACCGTCCATAATCACTCACGTCCAAAGTCCCAAGAAGCCAGTGGGGGATCAATAGAAAGAGGAGATGCGTCGCTTTGCAGTGGTATGCCTAAATCGCGATTCGAAGAGTTTGACGCCGTCTCATATGTGGAGCTCTGATAAAATCCATCAATTCCAACGTGTATGGCCAACGTAAAACAAAAAAGCACGGAACGCTCATATTATCTTTAAGCGACAGATTTTCGTAGGTGTACATGTACGGTAAGGCACTTTTATGAATGCTATGGGTAATGCTAAGACTTCTTTGACTTACCTAGGGGGCTTACTTAAGTACTGTTTCCATCGCGCGTTTCTTATGTTCCGCGGATAGCTCGCATCAACCTTTTGGCAGGTGATGGGAGCAGAGCCTGAAAGCACACGCAAAACCAGACTGGGTACACATGCATTTATATACATGCCTAGTGACTTGCATCATTGTTCGGCTGATGCATTCATTTACTGTGCAATATGCTGTAATAGTCTCGGATCTACGTGGACAAGCGCCAGGCGCGACTTCAGCCTCGTCAGAGCTTCACACGTCGACGTGGTGCCAATCCGAGATCGCCACAAGATCTGTCACCTTGCTCCAGAGACGTGGACCAGTCCTCGTTCAGCTCCGCTCCAAGTCACGCCTTCGTGTCATCTCTACAGGTTCAACCTGGCTTTCGTGTTTGCATTAGCTGCGTCTTCCCCTAGAGACGTCCTCTTCAGAGCTAGCTATCAGTACTTGTTGCTAGAAGCTAACATCAACCTATCTCATTCTGGCTTTTGCTAAGCCGAGTGCGAGTGGTTCACTCCATTTGGTAGCACTTCTTCGTTGTGGGTGAGGGTGCGACACATCTACTGCTTCTTCGGTGTCGACTCTCTGCTCACAAGCTCCTGGACCCTCCCCCCCACTCCGCGATCAACCTGTTCGTAGACAAGCTTCACGTGATCGCTATCTCCGTCTACTGTCTACTCAACGATGGAGGAACGCACAGACCAGCCGGCAGCCGGAGGCGCTACCTCGAATCTGTTCGACCAATTCGTCCAAGCGATCGACCGTATTGGTGTCGGTCTCAGCCAACAGAATGCCCAGATGTACCAAGATTTCCAGGCTCAGCTGCACGCCTACCAACAGCAGCTGCAGCAACAACATGTTGCCGCTCCGCAACCAGCTCGCGAGTATTGGCAGAAAGGCGTTACCATGCCGACCTTATACGGGAAACCGACCGAGTCGGTCGATGGGTTCATTTTCCGAGCGAAGCTATTCATGGAAGGCAAGTGTATCGACTACACGACCGCCTCCGGCCAGAAGCGCGTGATCGCTATCCTCGCTGCCAACCTGAGGGAGGGAGCTGCGTCGTGGTACCATGCCCAAGTCGTGATCGACCACATTCGCTTCAACGACGTTGACGCCTTTGCAAACGCTCTACGCCGCGAGTTCGTGGCTCCCGACCAGCAATTTCGTACGCGCGCAGAGCTGAAAGCCTGCCGCCAGCACAATTCCGTCGAGGAATTTGTGCGTGATTTTCGTCGAATCATGGCTCAAATCCGGCACATGAGCGCAATGGACCAAGTTGACCGGTTCTGTGACGGCCTGAAGTCGGAGACACGCAAGGAGGTGATGTACCTGCGCTGCAGCACGCTAGCTGAAGCCATCTCGGCTGCTCAGGCGTTTGAATGCACTCATTTTCAATCATCGGACCGCAGTAGGGCCCCCAACAACTCGAGGCACCACGGGAATTCGCATCGTGCAGCCACGGATGGTCCAACCCCGATGGACGTCTCCGCGGTGGACACTCGCTCGATATCCAAGGAGCAATGCCGGCGTCAAAAGCTGTGTTACTACTGCGAGGGCAGTGGCCGTCGCATCGGCCAGTGTCCTCATCGCAAACCGAGCCGTGGACAGCAGCTGCAGGGAAACGACTCAGCTCGGCGGATGTAAGTGGAGTATCTGTCGAGCGTGTAGTGAGTCCCGAATCTCCTACTGCCCCCATGGACACTACCATCATTGAGATGGCTGCAATGTCGACGGCCGAAATGTCGGTCACTCCCCAAGCGGTGGCGTCGACATATCCTTTCCTAGTGAAGGTGATGATCAGAGGTCGAGAATGCTCTATGCTTACCGACTCCGGGGCATCACATTGAGTGTTGTCGGGTCGTGGCTTTGACACCTCCCGAATGAAGACTTTGAAACCCGTGGCACGCGGGTTTGATGGCCGCGCGCAGCAGCGCACAGTATCGATAGCTGACCTCGATGTGCGATGCAGCAGCTCAATCGTGACTGTGCCCTTCGTATTCTGGCGGCTAAACTACGATTACGACGGGATCCTCGGTCGTCCCTGGCTCGAAGCTAGCAACTCGAATATTGACTGGCCAACTCGCACTCTGACTTGGCCTGCGGACAGCCAAGACCTGCATTCGCGTCCACACGATGATGTGGACGAGGACAAGACTTGGCCGAAAGGCTCAGACGAACACATTCATCCTGTACCCTGTCGCAGCAAAATGTTACTAGCGCCGGTCGAAGTTTCACTGCAGTCTTGCCGAGACCGTCTCGCTAATCACGAGCACCAGAAGATTTTCGGCTGGTGCTGGAGTCAGGCGTGTTGCCGAAACCAACACCACGAGTCGTCGTCGTTCTGCTGATCGAGTTCGATGACGTGTTTCCATCTTCCCTTCCTAATGAGCTTCCGCCCGAACGAGAAATTCAGCATGATATCGTGCTGAAGTCAGGCGCAACACCCTCAGCTCGATCTCCGTTCCGCCATGCTCGCATCGAAGAGCAACAATTAGCTAAGTTCGTTAAGGAGTTGCTCGGCAAGAACAACATCGAGGAGTCTGGTGTTTAATATCTTCGCGATCCCGAAGAAAGTGGCGGCGACTAGCGAAGCTCCGACGCGCGCAAAGTGGCTACGCAGCGGTGATGCAGGTGTACCCATTCGCTGGGTCATCGATTATCGACAAGTCAACTCTCAAAGTGTGGTCCCCAAGATCCCTTCGCCCCGCGCGGACGGCATTTTTGACAAGCTCAGTGCTGCTGAGTATTTCCCTACGCTGGGTTTGATATCAGGCTATCCCAAGATGCTGCTAGAACCTCGCGCGTGCGAGCTGACCGCGTTTCAAGCAAACGGTGAGCTCTATCAGAGGTTGGTCGCACCCATGGGGCTTGCGGGTGTGCCTGGATCGTGGTCCAGACTAATGCGCCATCTACTCGGGCGACCAAAGTTCCAAGCCTTTTGCGTGGTCTACCTGGACGACATCTGTGTGTTTCCAACGATCTCTCAGTGTGGGGCAAATTGGCATGTTTGTGGCTCTTCGGGGCGAGGTGCGGTGGGTAAGCTACAGAGAAAATCTAAGAATGAGCTACACTAGGTCTGGACTTCCACCTCTTGATCGGGAATCCGAGGGTTTCCTAACTGCTCTTAAAACCCCTGTGAAGTCCCACACGCTCAGGAAACCATCCAATTTCCAACAATCTCTCAGTGTGGGGCAAATTAGCATGTGTGTGGTTCTTCGGGGCGAGGTGCGGTGGCACCCCAGAGTGGAACTACCGTGGGTCGGGCTGGAGGCACCACTTACAGCACCATCCGTGACAGATGGGCGGAGCCCTGGGCTGTTAGCACCGGGTAGTCTTCAAGTGCGCTCAAAAGCCAGCGACCGCGCAACTTGATAATTAGTCGGTCCGCGCCAGCGTTTAGAAATGCGGTGGTGCCGCCAACTCGAATTGAGTGGGTTGAAAAGTGGTCCGGGTCTTGGCTGGTCATTCTGGCGGCAGTCTGGATTGCCTGGGATACTTCGTGTGCTGCGATCCCTCTGCGCAAGTCTGTTGAGAGTGCGGGCATGGTCCTCGTAGTGCCGAAAGCTTTGGCATCGCTATGAATCCATTGAGCCGCCTTCACCGGACACAAAATTGGATCCCCAGACTCACGGTGAAAGTGGCATTCTTCTCTGCCGAACTGGTTGTTCTTGGCCCCGTGAAGTTTGATTCCGATCGCTTGAGCCTGAGTAGGTGGTACATGAATCCCATTGTTGTCGAAAAACCTAATGTCACTGAACTTGATAATGTATCCGTGACAATTGTGGCCTATCAAAAGGTACTCGGACCGTCGAAGTAAAAAGAAATCGGCGAGCAGAATCCCGCCCCACAATAACTGGTCGTGCGCTCGCGAGAAGCCCAATGATGCAGCAATGGCACGCAGGAGCGGGGCGGAGACATGACTCTGCTTAACAACTGGGTCAGTAAAACGGCGGATGCCACGTAGTAGAATAGCATGACTAGTCGATACGCCTGGGTCATAACCAACTTCAGTCTTGTGGTACCATCGAACGGCACACAACTTCGAGCAGATCGTCGAGTACGTGTTGGCAACCAGCCGTTTGTTCATTCCGAACTGTGAAAGGAAGACGGCGAAGGCGCCAAGTTGAGCAGCGTTATTATGAGCGTCATCTGGCGAAAGCCATTCCGGCAGCTGCATCATCCTGCACCAACGACGCCATTGGCACCATTCTCGCTGGTAGAGAGTTCGTGAAGTGTGCGTGAGGGCCCCTCGCGCAGTAGAGCTCTCATAGCCGCCATAGATTCTTTGATCCTATCGGGACTTGAACCTGAGACCAAGACACAGAAGTATTAGCGAAAATTGTAGCATGTTGCGGTGACTGCCATACACGGCAGCCCGCATCCGCAGCGACGTTTTCCACTCCTGGGAAATGGGTTGCGGTGGCGTAAAAGCCGTGCTTCACATCGAGAAGACTGAGTAGTCGCAGCAGTAGCTGAGCGAGAGGATTTCTACTGGCCCTTCGGTTATTCCATGATATGGCGGACTGGTTGTCGATCCTAAAGCAAACGTGACCGTCGACGCCGGTGGATGGTCCCGACCAATATTTCCCCCATACCAAGGCGGCAAAGACTGTGCTCATCAGTTCGCGGACGTTGATTCTGTAGTGTGACGAAACGGAGTGCTTGAACTGCTCTATCTGCTTACGCTCTTCACTGGTGAACTGTACTAGCAAAACCTCGAGGCGAGCAGGGAATATTGCACATATTCCATAGTCACTTGCGTCCATCTGAATGGTGAAATCTACGGGCTGGGTAGTCGTGAAGCGTAGGAGAGGGACTGAGTTCAGAAGGCTAATTGACACGATCACCTTAAACCAACGTAGGTCCTCCTTTACGTCCGCAGGGATGCGGATTCTCCACGCCCGTTTGGATGTTCTCGCCGGATCGATAGACAATGAAAGAACGGTTTTGCGGGCCGGCCACATGCCAAATGCTCCCCAAGAGCTTCCGGAGTAGTGTTCGCGAGGTGAAAGTACTGGCTAGCATCGAATTGACTCTATCGGACGCCTTGGCAATCTTGTCGTCAGGTATTGAGAGTGTGTTTCTTTTGAGATCCCAGATGAACCCCAGTGATTTACCCCGCACGAACCACCCTGTGAACTTCTCCTCGTTCATGGGCTCAGGGCCTAGTACGGCTACCATTGCCTGCCGAAGACAAATGTTTGCTTCACTGAGATGAGAACCAATATCTGGTTCGATACAATTGTGATCGTCACACCAGGCCTTAGAATCGAATGTACCTGCTGCGACATCGGGCTGACCTGGACACGCCTGTGCGCTGGCGCCATAAATGTGTTTAATTGCACCTCCTGCGATCCGGTACTGCCTCCGTGAGTCGCTCCAGACAAAGGGCCACGCCAGGTCGATCGCGAGTATTCCGAACTCGGGAATGACACCGGCAAACCGACCGACGTGGTCTGCATGAATTGGTACGTTTCTGAAAGCGCCCGCGACGTCACTGGACGCCATTTTAGCTCGACCTGGATACGCTGTAGTCATATCCAAGATTCGGCGCTCGCGAAGTACAGCGCCATCGTAACCAACTTCTATCTCGATAGAATCCAGAGTCAAGTCATTAACAGAGAGGCCGTCAGGGTACCAAAGATCGTGAATACTTCGTGCCTTGACAAACAACGGGTTGTTTCCTTTCTGCGCAGCTCCAAAACGACTGCAAGTGACACCGTCCAAGCTGATGAAGGGGTCCATATCGAGAATCTGGTACTGGTCTTTGTCTTGCCTTTCCCGTAGGCTTTTAGCGACTCCGTGTAACGCTTCAGCAAGTGACGCATGATTTGGGGGAGGGGTAGATTTACAAGGAAAATCACCGGATCATGTCGGAATGACACCGTGTCGAACAATAGTCTCCCAGTGGCTACGATACCTATAAGACAACCAACCTGGAAGATGATCCGGTAATTCAAGAGCCTTGTTTGGCAGTGGGTCATGTACAGTTTCACCTCGAATAATCCTCACGAAGTCCGGGAGTGGCATTTTCGTCCGACGAAGAAATTCACTGTATGTAGCTTGTTTGTTTAGATCAAGAGGATGAAGAGGTTGATCATTGACCGTGCGGTGGACCGGATAGGGTTCGGGTAGGGAGAGGTTCGTACTCTCCAGGACTACCGCGACTTGCCGGGCTGTGTTGGCGCGATGGTATTCGACCAATCGGTGGCGCACCGCCAGGGTAGAACGGTACGATCTCTCCATTGCGGTGGTATATACTGTCTGGCCGACCGTAGAGAGTGCCGTGGGGCTGTCGTGGTGCTGCCCACGTTCTGAAGATATCTGCCGATGAATATGCGATGGGTGGAATACAGCCCTCCGCGGCTGTAGCTGGCTGGCTAGCAGTATGACCGGAGCTGCTACTTGCAGAGCCGCCTTCCTTCATGACAAGTACGTCAGTTGGGGGATTGTCGGAGTCTGCGGGAGTGGGTAATGTACCCTCCGCAGACCAGCATGGCTGTCTGGATGCGACGGCTGCGCTAGTCTCAGAGCGGCCGCCTTCCCTCAGTATCCCGGGTTGGACCTGAGAGGGGTCATCTTCGGTGGATATCTGAAAACCATGATATATACAAGGCTCCTGGTGGTAACATCGATACAGTCACCGGAGGTGTCACCAGCGATGCCCACGCGATGACGGCCGTGGTGATACTGTGGCGCATGAAGTAAAGATTCCTCGCCGCCGCACCTTCAGGAACCTTCTACTGCTACAATATCGGTAAATGCGGGAGCAAGACCGCCGTAACGTTCGTTGATAAAGGCAAGTACTGCCTCGTGCAGCATTCTGGGCTTGAAATGAGCGCGATAAGGCACAGTGCATCCGCCATCGCGTCCGGGGCAGCTCTCGTTTAAAATATATCGCATACAGAGCCGCTTGCCTTTGTTCGACGGTAATCCTTTGAGGACCGAAGCAGGAACAGGGTGGCCCTCTTTTGTCTCCGCGCGTTGCGTATGCGCTCGCTGGGGTGCGGATGATCCCTTTCCACCATGTGCATACCATGTCGGTCGTTTGCCTGATAAGGCTGCAGCAAGGTGTGTACGGGAGATTGCCTGGACAACAGCGACGAAACTCGGATCCGTCATTGAGAATGTGGAGCTGATTGCTTCCGCCGCTGCTGTATCAGCTCTCGCTAGGTGGCCCCGAAATAATTCAAACCAGTCATCAATCCAACACACGAGCTCTTGAGCATCATTGGCAGTGCTAGCAACGCCTTCATTATTCACATTCATGATAAATGATCGGAGTTCCACGAGAATGTTCGCCACGAATGGTACACAGTGGTCACGGCTTTCGTGAGGCAGTCAATGGCACTAATGATCGCGTCCACACTTTCGGGGGCTGCGCACTTAGGTGGAGGCGTCTTCCCCTTGAAATTAGTCATGTCGTACGCCCGGGCGGCCTCGCGGCGCGTCTTTGCCGTCACTGCCGCGAAGTGCATTAGAGAGAGAGGCCAAGGAATCCAAAGTCCCAAGAGTAGAATCCACGTCCAGTGCCGGGATGCGGCGGAAAGAGAAACTCTATTTTCTGAATCTGCAAGATATCCATAAAGCGTTGAGCGCTCATCGCTCCAAACTTACCATTAACGAGGAGACCGTGAACAAGTCATTGAGAATCGGTGGGCCGAAAGCCAGTGGATGCGTTGTTGAACCTAGACACTGTGTCGCCGCTCTGGTATTTAGGCCCCGCGAAATCTTCTTCAAGGAGATCACCTGGTCAATATCGTTTGCCAGTGCGGAAGTCAGACCAACCGTTTCCTTCACGGCTATCAGTCTTGCGACAGCGGCATCGCCCGAAGCAATGTCGAGTCCACCGAGCCGACGCTTTCCTGTGGCAGGAGTGGGTCTGGAGGGACCAGACGCTACCTCGGTCGAGTCAACGTTATTGTCCACGTCGGAGTCACTCAGCTCATCCATGCTGAAAGTTGGTGCAGCGGCCTTGGCTGACGACGCTACGCCCTGGTCGTTTCTTGTAGGCTCGATTGGTTGCACCGATGTCAAACCGATTGGGGTGGTAGAGAGGGCGTCAAAAACGGAAGTACCTAGTTGTACAGATCGAGGAACGCGGCGACGCCCGCCGCCGTAGTACGAGAAGTCCAGTACATACTTGACGGTGACGGTGACTACCCTAGAATTTGCTACGTCAAATAGTGGGACGCGAGTTGACTCGTCGACCGCGGGCAAAAGAGAAAATCTAAGAATGAGCTACACTAGGTCTGGCCTTCCACGTCTTGATCGGGAACCGAGGATTTCCTAACTGCTCTTGAAACCTCTGCGAAGTCCCACACGCTCAGGAAACCATCCAATTATCGGCAACACTGGAGGGTCATATCGTGCACCTGCGTCAGGTCCTGTTAGTCCTCCGTGAGGCCAAGTTATACGCTCGCAAGGACAAGTGCAAGTGGGCACAACAATCGATTGTGTTTCTAGGTCACTAGATATCTGCATCGACAATTACGCTGGACCCTTCGATGACGAAGGCAATCAGTAAGATTCAGCCACCTCGGAATCGCAAGGGGCTGCAGCGCTTTTTAGGATTGTGTGGATATTACCGACGCTTTATCCCGCAGTACTCGGCTCTGGTGTAGCCACTCACGGAATTGGTGAAAACTACAACGGGTTGGCGATGGAGCACAGAAGAGCTTAAAGCGTTCGATGATGTGCGCGCGCTGCTACAGCGCTCTCCTGTTCTACGACTCGCCAATTTCTCGCTGCCATTTTTCGTCACCACGGATGCCTCGGACGTGGCAGTCGGCAGCGTGCTCAGTCAGGTTTTCGATGGTGTGGAACACCCGCTGGCATTCCTGAGCCGTAAACTGAGCGATGTCGAGAAGCACTGGCCGGCACACGAAAAGGAACTTTTTGGTATCAAGTTCTGCCTAGAGAAATGGCGCGTCTACCTGCTAGGTAATGTCTTCACTATCTACACAGGCAACTCGGCCTGTGTCTGGTTCTTCACCAAGCCGACGCCGTCGCCCAAGCTGCTCCGATGGTTGGACTACTTCAACCAATTTTGCATTTAGGGTTTTTCACAAACCTGGTAGCACGAATACTGTTGCGGATGCTCTGTCTCGTCCAGTGGAGTTTAGTGCAGTTGTCATCACTGGACCGATCCGACGCTCGCGAATCGGATTAAGCAGCTGTATGCTGATGACGAGTTCTGCTCGACGCTGCTCGAGCAGCATCGCGCGAGGGAGAGAAGTGCAACAGATAAATATGCTCTCCGGGACGGTTTGATAATTCTGCGCGAAGGTAGCAGAGTCGTGCTGCCTCGAGATGACTGCCTGCTGCTGGGCGTGTTGGTGCACTATCACGACAATGCCGTTGTGGCTCACGCCGGCGCGGTGCGAACATTTCTAGCCGCGCAGCCGCAGCATTTCCTGTGGCGAGGAATGCGCTCGACTGTAGATGAATACATTCGTACGTGCGAGACTTGCGCTAGGAACAAATCTGGTGATCGGCGGCGTGGATTATTACAGCCTCTACCTATTCCTACAGCTAGCTAGACGAATATCTCGATGGACTTCGTGACTGGGTTACCGCTCTCGAAAGAATTTGACACAATTTATGTGGTTGTCTGCCGTCTCAGTAAGCGAGTTAGGTATTTACCTACACGGAAGGATGCCTCAGCGGACGACCTGGCTCAACTTTTCTTTAACATCATCGTCGTGATCCACGGTACGCCGCGCTCGATTGTTTCCGACAGAGATCCGAAGTTTCTAAGTGATCTGTGGACTGCCATGGCTAAGATCATGCAAATTGAGCTGCATATGACAGTGTCCCATCGTGCCCAAGCAGATGGTTAAAGCGAGCGGCAGATCCGGACGCTGGAAGACGCGCTACGGTGCTCGGTCTCTCACTATGGTGATGGTTGGGCCGATTGGTTCCCATGTATTGAGTTTGCTCATGCCACCGGCATCAACACCTTGACAGGTCGCAGTCCGATGGAAGTTGATACCAGACGTCTCCCGATACCTGCGCTTTGGGTGATCGATGACTAGGCTTCGTTCGTGAACACCAGAACGGAAGCAATGGAATCAGCACGGCACCATCTGGTTGATGCGCAAGAGTGCCAGCAACGATACTATGATCGAGGTCGCAGGGATGTGCACTTCAACGTTGGTGACTTTGTGTACGTCACGTCAAGGCTCGACTCCTAAATACCAATCGCATGGTCAGGCCAGACTACGACCCTGAGCGAGACCCCACATTGAACTAGCTGCTGCCAAGGTGGCTGGGTCCGTTTCCGATCGAAAAGGTCCTCGGGCCTTCGACATACCGCCTCGTGCTGCCCGAGGTTTTGCGGTCGCACCAGTCCTTCAACATCGACCAGATTAAACTTTCAGTGGGATGCCCGCCTCAGTTCATTGGACGTCCGATTCACCGGGCCGCACCTGTACTCTTTGACGACAACGGGAACCGGATATACGTAGTCGCAACCTTGATGCGAAAGCGCAGACGCCGTGGTCGAGTGCATTATCTCGTGCAATGGGCAGACCTTCCAACTACTGAAAACTCTTGGGAGTTTGCCACGGATATTAATCACGTGTCCCACTGGCACGCGCTCCACGCAGCATTCCGCAGTCGAACAGCGAATTAAGTTGTGGGAGATGTAATTGTCTCGGATCTACGTGGACAAGCGCCAGGCGCGACTTCAGCCTCGTCAGAGCTTCACACGTCGACGTGGTGCCAAATTGGCACCGGAAAAAATAATAGCAGTTCACTAATTACTGTATTGTTGCGGTACAATTATTTATTATTGGGTCTTCACAAAGTCAATAAAATGTGATATTGTACCAATAATACCAGTACAATACCGGTTTAGAGCGATTTTGTGACTCGACTGATCTCGGCCAGTCGTTAGAACGACTGGTAGACAACCAAGACACCACAGACGCCTTGCCGCTTGCCTAGCAGTCTAACAAGCTTCCCCTCATTTTCCAATTCGACAAGATGGCCCCCAACCGTGAGATCTGCGCTTTTTTCTACGAGGACAAGGGCCAAGGTGACTATCGCTGCCAGCTTTGCGGTACCTCTCGCAAGCAGCAAGTCGGCTCCGGGTACAGCAATCTGCTGTCCCACCTCACCTCCACGCACCCTGACTTCGAGGAGACCTACCAGGCATCGGTGGCTACGGATGCGCCCCTCTCGAGCTTTGGGTTCGTCTCTGAGGCGACCCAGCATCGCTACCAGTGGCTACAGTGGGTGGTGGAGCGCAACATGCCCATCTCGGAGGTAGACGACCCCTCACGAGGTCCATGGCAAGCTGGAAGCCTGTATCGTCCAAGACGTTGAAGTTGGACATGCAAACGTGCTCGGCGAACGTCGGTGACGTGATTGAAAAGGAGCTGGGCGACATTTTCGGTGTCATGTGGGACGGGTGGACCCATGGCACCGTGCACTACGTGGGTATCTACGGCGTGACCTTCGTAAACGGCAAGCGCCGTGAGCGACTGCTGTCGCTGTCACCTTTGGTGGACGGTAGCCAAGACGCGGAAGTCCACATCGCCATGTTCAAGCGTGTACTGTCTCTGTACAACAAGAACGTCTCAGTGGTGGCTTTTCTGGTTGGTGATAATTGCGCCACCAACCGCCGAATCGCTACGCTAATGGAGTTGCCCTTGGTCGGGTGCGCGAGTCACCGCTACAACCTCGCAGTCAACCGATACCTGGCTGCCTACGAGTCCGAGCTTGCTGCCGTCAACAGTCTCATGGTGCAGCTTCGGCACGTCAACAACGCAGCGGAGTTGGCGAAGTACACTGACCTCAAACCTGTCAAACAGAATGTGACACGGTGGTCGTCGACATTCGAGATGGTGCGCCGCTACAAAAAAATTCGGGATTCGATTCGACAGGTTGATGCTGTTGAAGAGTTTATTCCCGCGGGTGCGACTCACAAAAAGTTACTCGAGCTTCTGGAGGAACTGAAGAAACTGGATAGCGTGTGCAAGAGACTGCAGGGCGAGAGCATTAGCATGGCGGACGTGCGCGTGCTGTTTGACCAGGTGGCGGACGACTATCCGGATATGGCAAGCCACTTGCGCCCAAGCGCAAAAATCGTGCATTCTTCTGTGTTTGAGGCGGCCCTGGTCAAGATCGAGAACAAGGTCAAGTTAACTGCGGCTGAAGCCCGATCGGTGCAGCGATTCGTGGTTGACCCTCCTGCCAGCAGCGGCAAGAGGAAGGAGAGGTCGTCGAGCGACTACGCCAATGAGATTCTCCGAGGAGGAAAGAAGGCGAGATCATCTGGTGCTGCGTCGGCCACCTACCATGACCTGGCGAAGGTCGTGCCACCGACCTCGAACACGGTTGAGCGACTCTTTTCGCAGTGTAAGTTTATTCTTACACCCCAGCGGTCTTGCATGCTGCCCGTTAACTTCGAAATGTTGGCGTTCCTGCGCGTGAATCGCGACTTGTGGAACGCGACTTCTCTTCTCACCACCGAGTAGATGACGTTTACCTGAGGACGAGTAACATGCGGCAACAATATACTGATATTGGCCCAGTTATTATTATTGTTGTGCTTCGTATTGCCGTTATTACTACGCTCGGCATGCACTTGCAGTACAATAGAATACTGTATTGTCGGACCCCTGGTGCCAATCCGAGATCGCCACAAGATCTGTCACCTTGCTCCAGAGACGTGGACCAGTTCTCGTTCAGCTCCGCTCCAAGTCACGCCTTCGTGTCATCTCTACAGGATCAACCTGGCTTTCGTGTTTGCATTAGCTGCGTCTTCCCCTAGAGACGTCCTCTTCAGAGCTAGCTATCAGTACGTGTTGCTAGAAGCAGACCTCGGAAAAAATTATTATTGAATTGCAATTACTGTATTTTTGGTACGGAAATATGTATTATTGGACCCCAAGGTCTCCAGTATAATTATTACTGAGACAGTAAAATCAGTAAATTGGATTTCTATACAGAACATAAGTATAATGCATTTTGCAATAGAAAAATAATTACAATAAATATGTATTACTGAACATGAATTTTTGAAGTTATTATTATGGAATTTGGAACTTTGCAATTCAATACTATGCTGTATTTTCCGAGGTCTGGCTAGAAGCTAACCTCAATCTATCTCATTCTGTCTTTTGCTAAGCCGAGTGCAAGTGGTTCCCTCCATATGCACATTCATGAAATGTATTTGTAGCCCGACTACTATAATTCTATTATTATAACCCGGGCTCTTATTTGCTTTTCTTAGTTGACAACGGGGTCATTTCCTTTAATAAATGCAGGATTTGTATTCGGTAATATCCGTTCTACCTATGAATTGAAGACGGCAAGATCTTTTATTTTTCAGTGCTGCGGTGCAATAGGTGCAAGGCGACCAGCATTTACAATGAGCTCATTGAGCGACTAGTAGTGTTTGGAAAGACTAGGACGTACGTGCTAAACTCAATCTCAGTTTCGAATTTCCAGCGTACTCACCACTTCGTCTCGACTCCTGATGCCCGCCGTACTTCCGCTTTAAGTGCTACCATATCACTTAATCACACAATTTTAAATATTGTGACAATCAAAATACAAGAGTAAACGTTGTTGATATTACTCGTCAATTTTCTGCTTCTTCACCTATGCTATCATCGTCTTCTTCCCGAATTGCATCCCTCGGAACATTTTTGTCACCACCTAACAAGTGTCCGCGCGATCCTCCTGGTGCAGTGGCAATCGCTCCGGCACGCATTGCCCTCCACCGCTTTAGAATCGCAGATCTAGCTGACTGTTCAATGACCCATTGCCAGTCCCGCCGAGTGACTACACCACATGCACGTGGGGCTCGCTTCTGCAGTAGCGGGAACTCATGAGCAAACCACCGCATAAACTCGTCTATGGAGATGCCACCAGATCCGTCACTGTCCATCATGGCAACTACATCTGCGACTTCTTCTTCATTCAGCGGGACATGTAAGCGCGTGATCAACGCAGCCGTGCGATCTCTCGACAGCTCACCGCTACCAGCTTCGTCCAACAGCTCAAACAAATCGTCAACATCTTCACGCAAAGCTTCATCACGGGGTAGTCGAGCTCGCTCTCTTTCCAGTTCTCTTCGGTGGCGCCACATGATCTCCTCTTCCTTTTTGATCTGCTCTCGCCCCACCTTGCTCGCCACGAAGTCTTGAAACGACCCGAACGCCGCCATATCGGTTTGCCATGCGCCATCCAAATTCGCTTGTGCCGCCACAGACGGAGATCGACCCATGCCACCATATTTCTGTGACGCTGAGAGCAATTGCGCTGTGAATCGCTGTGGTCGAGACCCTTTCGCTCGTTGCCGCTTCCGACGGTACGCGCGTTGTACCTTGATGGCAGCTCGAACGCACTTCATGAACAACACCCGGCGACGAGCCAAATGTTGTCGGAACGCACACTGAATCGCCAACGCGGCGTGGAATTCTAGTCGTCGTTTTTTTAGTTCGACCCTCGCCTGCGTCTGGCGTGTAAAACACTGGATCATGATAGCAGGTGCGTCACCAAATTGACGGCGTTCCCGTGCGATCTCCGATTCGAGGTGTTTCAGATAGCGCACAATGGCCGATTGTGCCAGCAAAAGATCGAGTAATGTAAGCAGCGCCCACTTCGCCTCTGACTTGGTTCCAACACCTTTTAAGTCATCACCCGGATGCAGGCCGAGATCGTGGATCACACTCTCAAAGGTTCTCAAAAGAGCACGAGCACGACCAAGTGGCCCCCAAGTTTTCCTGTCTGTGGGGTCTAGTTGCAATAGTTTGCGCCCGGCCTGAACACGCAGATATTCCTTGAGCAAATCGGGTTGGCTGAGTGACATAATGGCTTCACGCTTCAAGGAGCAAGCTACAAGTGTCACACGTAGCAGCGCGATTGTTGGAGTAGTGGTTGAGTCCAGACTGTCATCTTTTGTGCTTACGTTCCCAAACAGAGCGGTAAGGCTTTCAGAAACATTAGTGCGAGAGTCGCGAGCTGTGCCCTGTGCTCCAGTGAGATACTGGCGCATGGCTCCGCCAAAAAGTGTCTCAACGTCTTGAAACCTCGTTTGAGCTCGTTTCAGCAGCGATAGAACCAGAAACCCACCACCTCCTCGATCGGCACCAGAGCAAAATCGCTTGGCATTGACCTCTTCGTTACCTCGAGGTGGCTTTGCGATCATCTCGGAGGCGAAATTATCTGCACAGCCTCTTAGATGACGAGTGAGCTTCTCAACGCCGCTCACAGCTTTGATCGACTGCTTCTCAACGGTAAAGATGATGATATCGCGCCGTCCTTGATAGTCTAATACGCGCAGAAACACATGCAGCGATACAATTTCGCGTTGAAGCTGCTGTGCTCTAGAAGGGGAGAGTGATTGCAACTCTGTGGCAGCTTTCATCAGCTGCTTCTGCTCTTCTGCCTTTTCTCCCTCCTCTTCTCTCTTCTTGTCTTTACCGTAGCGAAACAGTTTTCTACCGCCGAAAAGAGACATCGGTCCCTTGCGCTTGGATGTTTTGTCCTGAGCTCCCTTTGCTTTCGAGGTGGGCGTTCCTTTCGTTCGGTCCGTAGGATCTTTGGTTGGAGGGGCTGGTATAGCCTTCTTCGTCATAAATATTGTGAGTGGGGCATTTGATGCCTCGAACTGCTGTGCCTTCCTCTCAAGCCTTCCACGGAGGGACTGTCTGGATGGCACTTTACCTGGTTGCTGGCTAAACAATACCACTGGTGATACCAAGCTTGTCGTAGCTAAAACTTTTGATGTCGTTGATGTGGTCGAGCCATATCCATCGCCATCGGCTACTATATCTTCACCCTGTGTTGTAGTAGATGCCATTTCAGACCCAACTTCCTTGTTGTGATCGTTATAGTCGAATCGGATCACAACCCCATCCTTGGCGTCAAGGTACTCTTGTAACGTCATGAATAACTCAGTCGCAAATGTTTCAAGAGCGCAAGCGCGAAACACGTGCGCGTAGACATCCGAGACTACTGCTGCAAAAGCGAAGAAGTACTGTCGCTGGTAGTTCGTGAAAAAGGCAGTGCTATCTCCATAATCCGGTGGCATCATAGATCGTCGCATCATTCTCGAGTTGTTTTGGCTTTCACTAGCCTTGGCATCGTGACTGAACACGCACAACGCAAGCTTAGCGTCCCCTTGTTGAGATGCAGCCGAGGTATCCAACATCGTTGCTAAACAACCGCAGGTGAACATCCCATGCTTTTCGGTTCCTTCTGTGGGTTGCATGTGCGCTCGGCTCATGTCCAGTGTCCGAGGTACATTCGTCATCGGCAAATGTAGTTGAGCTTCGGAATGAATTTCGTGCTCAATAAACAATTTTTCGCACCCGTTGACCGAGCAGAAGTGTTCCGGTAGCGTCTTCATTGGCCGTCGAGTGCATTCCCGCTGCCATGCTTCCAGGCGAAATGCAGCTGTGAAATCTTCGCCAAGTGTTACAATTTGCTGCGAGTGTAGATTCACTAAGTCACGGCGCAAGCCATCCAGGATCGTCGTGTAGAATAGTCTGAAGTCGGTGTGAGGACGGGTGGTTAGACTCCGAAGCCGATCATAACTCAGCCGGTGTCGTGTCGACAGGATGGTATCCTGCAGTATTGATGCGTTTCTCTTGATGAATAAGAGGATATCTGGCTCTACAAGGTGGCGTTTACCGGGAACAAACGCCTCGTGCCCCAAACTATCCGCACACAACACATAGTTATCCCCCATTGGGAAGGTAATGAACACTCGCTGAGCAGACTTTGCCGATAGCTGGCGGACAGGTAAACCCTCGTGAGATAATGGCACCACGGCAGACTGTTGCGTCTTGAGACACTGAACGACCGTCAGGGATAAATTATCTTCTTCCTCGAGATTCACCGCGACACATTTCATTTGGCTTCGGCCGGACGCAGCGACAAAGCGCAATTGCAGTTGCGATACTCGGCTCTTGCTTCGATCTGTGAGTTCCCGCTGACCTAAATACACATCGGCATTGTCTCGACTCATTGCCTGGGCCAACATCTCCATCGCATTCGGCAAGATTGTAGCGTACATCGCATCGATTGCCTCTGTGGATGGCAAACTGTCTAATGATAAACACATCTCACGCATCTTGCGCTCTGCTAGCCGCCTCGCCACAATTCCCTCCACTCGGACATTTACCAGAGCTATCAGGGTGTTTATCAGCTGTAGAATTGACGAAAGAAACTCCTCATCATACATCCAAGTTGCACCTTTGACGCGATGTAGCACGAGGACGGTAGGTATCAGTGCGGCCTCATCGCTGTCCACATCCCGAGTTGACGAGCAGTGAACGACTAGAGTTTCAGGGCATCCAGACAACTGCTGAACGGGCTTGAGTAAGGTCTTAGTTGCTTCGTCTGATTGAATGTCGCTGCTGTTTGCCTGTGACTGTCGATCTTCCAACATACGTGTTATTAGTGCGTCTTCCTCGGTTGAATCACATGCGTCATTTGACCGCCTCATTGAAGCCAACAGTGCCTTCCTCCACCAGTTCCGAGTGCTATCGTTTCTCTCGAACCAGACTGCTTCCATTTCATAAACAGCAAGGAGATTGTGGGAGATTATAGCTAGAATTTCTGCGAACAACAAGGGGAATGTTGTCCGGTTGCCGTAAAAAACCGTTGGAAGTAGCTTCTTCGCATCATTTGCCGCCATCGTGCGGACATTTTCTCCAAGACAGTTGGCAACTTTCTCCAGAAACGTCACAACGCCATCTTCAGGATACGTTGGTGAGAACACACCGCCCGCAGCTCCAGGGAACGTGTCCACGGACAAAACTCCGACAAATGGAATCGGAATACACACGAAAGGCCCCTGAGGATTTTCAGCACGTCCGAAGTATTTCAGCTTTTGGCCATGTTCAGTATCATGCTGTTGTAAGACTTTCTGTTGCTTGAAGTACTGCTGCAGCTGTGGGATGACAATAGTTCGCTGGCTTGCAAACGCCCGAAAGGACAGGCTTTGATGCGTATCGACCGTCCTCTTTCCCATTTTACTGTTAGAGGACGCGCAAACAAAACGAATGCGCTCGCACAATGGCTCCACCATCCCGATGTAGACGTCAACGCCGTTGAGAGCATTTTCGATCTGCTGGATGACAAGATGCGGAAGGTACAGCGATACGGTGCCAGTAGCACTCGAAGTCGGCTTAAAATTCTCGCAGGCGGACATCACACGGACTAGTGCCTCGTCACGAAGCCGTTGGCGATCTTGCATGGTGCGTTCACGAATGACAGTGAGAACTTCAGCGAAACCCTGTCCAATTTTACGTAAAAAGTCGACCACGCCCACTTCCGGTTGCTGCTCTTGGGCTTCCCGTTCATACGATTCCATGTTGTCGAGCGCAAGTACGCCAAGATTACCAAGCGGAACAGCGATAAACGGCCATTTGCGGTTTTCAAATGGTTCATTAGTGAAATAACGGAGCTTTTTAACGTAGGCAGCATCATCACCTTCGTCGTTTGCAGCGTCGCGACTAGTAACGACAACAGGTATTTGCTTCTCTAGCGCTAGGAAGCTTACTCCGTGACCATGTTTCAGTTTCTTTCCAGCCATGATACTCGCCTTCGAAGCACTCGTATAGCGCAGTATCCGTAGTGCTGGCTCCCACATGCCAAAGTACACATTGGGCGAATTCAAACTTCGCTCAATCAATGCAATGCTATCTCGCTGCAAATGCAGAAGGCTCTCCCCTTCCACTTCGTTGGCAGGAGATACTTTGTGACGATAGCGTCCACCTCGATCATTCATTGTACTTTGGGGTGCCTCTATAGCATCACTCGTTAGCACCTTTTGGCACATGTCTCGGAACTGGTTGAGGGCCACGATCCGCTCACGGGATCGCGTCACCCGCTCTTGCAACGCTGTCATGTACTTGGACGTGATACTTGTAACGCGTTGCAAATACACCTGGTCACAGGCTGCGTGAAATTGAGGTACCGCAGACACCGTGAGAAAAATCTTGGACGCTGGTCGGGCCATAGCATGGATATCCGAGTACAAACCCGTGGCAGTTCCAAGGAACAGCTTCATCGCGTGAGCTATGTACTTCTCACTCGAAAGACGATCCGCTTCAGGGATAAAATCTTCCATCAAAACCAATGGTCCGTCTCCAGAGTCACTCAGCAACATGAAATATTTATCAGCCGTTTGCCTTTCGAAGAGTTTAAATTTCTCTGTTTCAACCGCTGACCTGCGTGGAGCGTTCGCAGGGGCGTCTTTTTCTTCAGTTGTAAGCTGTTGATATCTAACCACCACCTTCTGGTGCTCTTCCTCGTCCCCTCGGATCGCAGCTAAAAGTTTGATCACACTGTCCGAATTTTCCTCTTCATCATGATAAAGTCTCTGCAAGTGATACCCAATTGTATCTGTGCAGAGCTCCTTCCATCGGAACGCCATCGGACGAACTACGTTAAATAACCACGATCGTGCTTGCTCTCGTTCGCTCTCCGAGAAATCATACACGAGAGTAGTTTTACCTCGTATGCCGTCAATCTCGACAACTCGAACTTTACAGACGCCAACCATAACGTCTTTCAGTGCACGACATGCATAAAATAGCAATTGTTGGGGTGAACGCAGCGGCTCCTGACACGCCAGTTGAATTTGGTGTAATGCATACGATCTACGCTTGGCGTAAATTGCACTCGCAAGCAATTTGCTAAGCGGTACGAGGAACTCCAAAATTCCAGCCTCTGGGTGGGCTTCGTCAGGTCTCCCTTTTGGCACATTCTGGAATGAATCGACGCTTAGCACTCCGATCGCGCTGTCTTCATGAATCAGAGGTACGAAAATGAACGGAAAAGCCTCCTCGATAACTTCAGGCTGGTTGCGTAAAACACCAATGCGTTGTAACCGAGAGCGTAGATTCGAAGCAGGTCCTACAACCAGCGGTTGTTTGGTGTCTAGACACACAAAGGACACGCCTTGGCCGCGATTCAGCGTGCAGCCGAGTACCGTGGATCCATTTCCCGTGAAAGTGTATTTCAACTGGGCACCATTAGCTTGCAACTCTGAAATTTGCATGTGGACATCGGGCAAGCTGTCGGCCACATCATCGAAAATACCCGAAACAATATCTTGGAGGGCTCGAAGAGCATCACCGCTTGGATTCAGGCCGATCGACTGGAATCGCAGAGAATTCTTGGCGACAGCTAGTTTCCGCTTGGAGTGGCGAGCTTCACGACCGCGAACGCATTTCAGTGCTTGCTCTGCCACAGACACCGCCTGCTCTAAGAAGTTGCAAATTTCTGAAGGAGGTTCAAAATGACCGGCAAAATCGACCTCCAGTACATACCTCACGGATGTGGGCCTTGAATTGTCACGAACAATGAGCGCGAACCCGTTCGGGTTATCAATCTTGATGGCCATTGGCCTTGCGTCAGCATCTTTGGAATGTTGTTGCTGCTGCTCGTCAGTCTCTTCTGCTTGAAGGCGGTGACAAAGCTGCCGAAGCTGAAAATGCTTCGCGTTCATATTTCGGATAGGCAAAAGCTGACGGAGTTGGTTCCATGGCACAGACTGGAGCGACCGATCAGACCACGAAAGATGATATAGTGCGTTTTCGCAAGGCAAATTGCTGTGTCGCGATACAGTTGAAGCCGTGGCATTTGGGATGATGTTTATGATTCCTCCTCGCATCAGACGTACGCATTTACCACCTCCATCCTTCTGGGAACTTCGTATAGCATCTTCGTTTTCTTTGTAGAGAGCTATTTGCTTCACCTTTCGGTCCAGCCCATTGAGAAATGGTTCCACACGGTCATCAGGCACAGCCGTGGACGCAATAACGTCAATCTCCCACTCCTGTAACTCTTCCGCAGATGTCTTATCTTTTCTGTTTGAGATTTTCCAGATTGCCACTCTCTCCAAACTCTCCATCGACCGTGTGATAGCGCGGATTAATACGTCGTATACATCATAAGCTGTGCACGCTGGGTTACGGGTAATATTGGCGATCTCTCGAATCCAATGGACATGGCGATAACTAGCAAGAAATCTACCAGAAAGCTTGGCGACTCCATCCAAAAATTCTAACGCGTCGTCGTCTTCAGTAAAAGGAAGTGCTCGTTCATTGGCGTTTGGGAGGTGAATTCGACTGCCCTTCAGCAAAGAACGAATAAGCTCCAGAAGTCGGTTCTTCGTAGCAACTTTGAGGTGCTGAAAACTCGTTTTGTGGCGAAGGTCAATTTCGGTGAGAGCTAAAAACCGAGCACCGTCAAACCTGGCTTTCTTCAGCTCTACGGCGGCATCTCTCAATTGCATTCGCAGCAAAAATGCATGCAAAGCTTCCACCGACATGGCCTGAGGAAGGAAATGGCGTGCCTTCCGGCAAGCGTCCACGGAAAGAACGCCGATCACAGTAGCGTCTTCGCCTGGGTCACCCCCTAATAGCGGGAAGCACGAAAATGGCCCAGTCGATGCTTCGTCGGGGGTAAATTGGTGGATTTCGTGCTGGCTCAGGTCAGCAATGTCATCCACAACGATTGTTTCTTGCGCAGCCATGGCTTGCATCGTGATGCACATGGATTTTTGATATTCTGGCTGGTTATTCACCGACTGACCCTGTAGTAATTGTACCGGTGGGCACTCGAGCGTCCGGTACAGCATTGAACTCTTCGTAGAGCATGCAACAAATCTGACAACGGGGGTTGAAGACGCAGCAGGTGGGCTCGGTAGCGCCTCATACATCCCTAGATAGATGTCGCAGTCACTCAAACAGCCTTGGCAAACGTTCACGATCTGGCGTTGCGTCTGGACCAGTGTGGGAATCTTCATGCTGCTTGTATCAAAGGTTCCACCTGGATGCTGAGCCTGGAACTGCTTCACTCTAACTGCCACGTCGTCGAAATACTTTTCCAGACCTTCAAGAGCACGGGTAAACGTCATTCGAGCGGTGATAGCTCGCTCAATTGCGTTTGAGTAGATAAACTGGGTCAGAGCTGGAGGTGGAGGCTGTGAAAATAAATCGGCGACTAAACGGGCGCTTCGCGTCTGTCGAGCGCGACGAACGAGCTGCTGCTCGTCTTGGTTATCGACTTCGTCGGCAAAGAGCTGGCGTTCCACCTTGAAGTGATGTCGCAGGGGTTCTGGCACGAACACGTATCTCTCGAGTGCGTCATCTCGCTCACTCCGTTGATCATCAGAGACCTCATCGGATCCCTTGCTCGCCATGACACGCGACGCTTGACACGGAATCCACTCGAATGGGCGGTCGCAGGTGTCGAAGGGAAGCGGAGTTCCAAACTTTTTTTTTTCATTTTTCGGAGGAGTATGCAATGAATATTCCCGCCACTCTAGTTGGGGAAGGTCAGAGGCTCGTCGCGATAGTGATTCGACCATTTGACGTATCTCGCGTAACCCCGATTGTGAGGCGAGTAGACTCGCTGTCCGTTGATAACTGAGCACGGAACTTTGAATTTGTCCAGAACGTGTCTGACATCGTGTCCTTTTTGCGATCTGCACCAGCGTGTGGTAGCTTATGAGCGGACATGATCATGTTGGCCAACATGGCAATGCCCGTGCTACCCCTTCGCTCCTCCTCTTTCGGATCTTCCGATTCGTCGTCATCTTCCGTGTCACGCACTTGCAGCGATCGTTGGGGATTTTCACTGTTGTGATGAGTGGAGTCTGGCTGGAATCCGGGGTTGCTGTAGCAGGAGTGCCAGTGAGGAGAGCAGTTAAGGCATAGAAGATATGCGCATATTGTTGGAGCTGGCGTTGAGCGAGAGCTGAGTGGAGGTCTGATGGGTATTGAGACCAGACAGCACGCCCGTTCCATGACACAGTTTCACTGTCGGCACCATGAACTATACAACGGCATGCCTGCTATTCGTAGCAGAGCTATCACTACCTTTTTGACCATAACACTGCTATGGGCGAAATGGAAGCGTCCGTTTCTCCTACAGAAGTGCATCGACCGCTTGCCAAAAAGGTTTCGCTTTCATCGTTAGGAAACCACCAGAAGGGTCCGCATTTGCAGTATTTCCTGGTCGCGCGCACTCAAGTGGAATGGGCATTTGCTGCGCGAAAGCTGCCAGCGGTGGTGGGGGCGAAGGAGGTGGAAAGGCGAATGGCGCGAAGCGGAACAACAACAGTGGAGATGGCGCGGCGGCGAGTAGCACGCACGGGCACCACCATGGCCACGACGGGGGGCATCACGGAGGGGACCATGGGGGAGGCTGGGACGGAGGCGACGGGGGCGATGGAGGGTGGTGATGGCGGTGGAGGCGACTAAAAATTCTTTAGTTTTGTTGTAGTGGAGCATCAATACAACTACAATCCCTCTATGTGCTTTCAATAGGAACTTCGTGAAATACATTGTCGTTGTTGTAGTGGGTGAAAAGGTCGTCTAGGAGAGTCTTGGGGCTTTGCGCACGTCAACCTTGCAGAGCCGCACACTGCCGAGAATTTGCTCGGGCAGCTCGTTGTCTTCTTGTCCCTCCAGCACAAAGCCAAAGTCCAGAATCATATTACAAGCGTGGTCGGAGACACCTACCAGGCCTTTGCGGGCAATGTAGTTGAAGTCGTG
Organism: Phytophthora cinnamomi; assembly: GCF_018691715.1. Taxonomy (NCBI): domain Eukaryota; phylum Oomycota; class Peronosporomycetes; order Peronosporales; family Peronosporaceae; genus Phytophthora; species Phytophthora cinnamomi. Next base: position 682,062 of record NW_027151047.1, read on the forward strand.
AGCATTCACGTCGACCTCAAAGTACCCGTCTCCACGATAGAAATGGTGCTGGGGCCGCGTGAGAATAGGCTGGCCATTGTAGGTTTCCAGCAAGCGACGTTCAGCCCGGCCCAAATTCTGCTCCTCAGGGTTCACAACAATTCCAATCGCCTTAAACCGTTCACTCTGAAAAGCCACGACATCACACGTAAGCCCCGGCATCAATCAACGCTGGAAATCTAGTCGATAACTTACCACCCAGCTTTGAGGCTGCATGAACCCTTTGAGAAGCTGAAAACCAAACACAAAAACCACGACTTCAATGAGTCCCACTGCAGTAGTTTTCATCGTCCGGAATATACGTACGCGAACTGCTTGAAGTGGTGGTTCGCCAGGTGCATCGAGCATTTCGCGAATAGCCGGCGGAATAGCGAAATATGTTACAAAGTTGAAGCCCGGGCCATCTCCCTGCTTTTCTCCCCATAGCGGATTTGAAGGTTGGTATGATGGGACTTGGCAGTTCACGATGAATAGATCCAAGTTTCCACTGCAAGTAGCACGAGTAGGTCAGTGCCGGATTAACTTTGACTCGCAAGAAGGGCATTAAATTTACCTTGCAGGCTTTAGCACGCTCAGGTCGACAATGCTGCCAACGTTATCCGCTTTTACGGCCGACTGGAGAGCAATTAAGCACATAGTTAGAGCAAGAAGCCTCATCATGTACTCAAAACCCAGCTCAAACCTGATAGACATCCACGGCGACAAGTTCCAGCAGAGCTGGTGCAGAGGCGGCTTTCACCTTGGTCTTTCGGTAGTTTGGACCTGGTGTGCAGTAGAGACGGCAACGTTAGTGTGATCCATGAGATAGAGAGCTCATTCCGAAGGAATTCAGTCCAGACCTTGGCGAACGTTGAAGCGGGTGGCATCGACCTGGGTCCAGCACCCAGGAACAATTTCTGCCGACGCCGCCGCGCACATTTTCAACGACGCTCCAGCCGACGTTTTCACGCCGTTGATTTCTCCCGACAAAGTTGCTCGCTTGGGCGACGGCGCTTCATCAACCGAGCCGCTGGAAACGCGTTCGCGGGAGGTGCTCGACTTTCTCTTCGACTTCGACTTCTCCTTCTGGACTTCCGATCCTGTGGACGACGCTGTCGCCGACCGACGCCTCGTCGAGCGTGGTGACGCTACTTTCCTGCGGGGCTCCACTTCCCGGTACCACAGCAGCCACACGCACAGCGCATTGGCCGCCAAGGCGATTAAAAACCACGCGGACGCGTCTCCAAAGCGCACAAGCACTAGAACGGAAGAAAAAGAGACGACAAAACTCAACTCAGTCGACGTCACACAACAACAACAGCAACCAAATATCCTCCACACCTATCGCCGGGTTCAGAGCAATCAGCAGCACCTTGTTGCTGCCCACGAAAACGAACAACTACAAACGCCTTCGTCAACACACTCCCCCACAACACCAATACCGGTGCAACTCGTCTACCTGCTCCATCACTTGTCTGGGCTCCACCTGCACCTCCACCTCCCTCACACTCTCCAGCCCCTCCTCCACCTTCTTCGTCTTCTCCTTTGCGGGCGACTGCAACGGGGACGGCACTTCCGCCGCCGAGGAGGACGACGAGGCCGGACTGACGGCCCTGGCCGGGGCCACTTTGGCCTCCCCCGGCCTGGCCGCCGCCCTCACGGGGCTGATGATGGCCGAGATGGCGGTCGTCCACTGCCGGAACTCGGCGTTGGTGTCGGCGCAGAGGCGGATCTCCCGCTGGCCGTCCACCACCAGCGTGAAGCAGAAGGGCGTGGGCACCCCCGCCGGCAGGTCTCCCTGCACCACGAGCGACGCGCCCGCCTGGCGCAGCGCCAGCACCGCGTGGGCGTCCGAGCGCAGCGGCACCGCCTCGAGCGGCGACGCGTGGCGGAAGTAGCGCAGCACGCCGTTGTCGCGGTCCAGCACGAACCAGCGCTGGTTCCAGCGCTTGCGCTTCCACTTGCCGGCGCTCTGCTTGAGCAGGTAGGCCGACAGCAATTGGCCGCCCGCCTTGGAGGCTCTGGAGGAGGCGGCGCCCGGGCGCGCGCCAGTGGCGGACACCATGGCGTTGTAGCACGTTGTAGTGCAGTGGAGCCCAATGCGGTACAGTACACCCCCTCGCGAGCCGTTACAATGGGCACGAACGGACAATTACATGGACAGGACAAAAGGCAAATCAGGAATCCCCGCCTTGGGCTCCTTCCTGTTGCATCCCCTTGATTAGTTCCATGCTAGGATGAAGTCGAAAGAGATGCAACACCAACTTTTTTTTGTCTATTGTGGCCGAGGTCCTTTACTTAGTATCAGAGCTGGATCCACTCTGGTATCCATGCAAACCGAATGCAGCTTTCGGGGCGACTCGACGATGCCTCCAAGGTCCCGATCAAACAAAGCGACTGGGCTAACGCACGACCGCTCACTACAAGCCTCCACATAGCTCCCTGCCACACTCCCGATAACGAGCAAGTCCTCTCGTCGAACCTTAACCGAATGCAGCCTGCGCAGAACGAGGAACTCAGCTCCGTTGTCCTCGACCGTTTTCAAGATGCCGAATGCTTTGAGAGCGTCGACTGTGTAGAAGAGCTGGCCGTTAGTCCAGGAATATCCTCCCAGCATGATCATTTTGCTGCGCACTCCCAAAATCGTATCCACGCAGCAAGGTGCAGTAAATACACTCCACGTTCTATGGTACCACAGCATATACGCGGATGCCAGAGAAAATCGGATGGAAACAATGAAGGCTGTGAGACCAAGCACGAGGACTCCATGCCCTACCAAACTCCAAACATAATAAGAGACTGCAACAGCTACTGGCCTCGACTCTCTCAGGTGGGATCGATTTATCCACGTGAGGTAATGGTTCATAATTCCTGCGCCGAGAAGTTCCCCAACTAAGCAGGTTTCGTAGTTGAAGAGCAGCCTTTTCACCAATAGCCGAATCTTCTCGTTGAGCCACTGCCTGCTCTCGATCATCTCGAACACCATCGACAACAGCCCGGATAAGTTATACCCCAGCGATATGTACTGGGTTTTGGCGAAGAGTCCGTCTTGAGCAATTAGCAGAAACAAATCACTCATCACGCCTTCGACTAGCATGTAGAGTACCACCACGCGAAAGTAGTTCGAGGCGCTATGGGGAGCAAGTCGAAGACTTTCTTGCGCATACACAACGGCAGCCTTCCGCGTTAGCGTTTCCTGCAAGTGATCAAATCGTATTCCGTAGCGTTTGCACATGAGATAGCTTCTGCGGAGTAAAATGACGCGATACACAAGCCACGAAAATCCAAACAAACTGTACCAATACGAGAACCTGTAGCCATCGCTACCTTTATCCTTTGCCAACGCCCCACCATTGATGTCGAATGTTCCCACACCTCGGACCCGAACGTATGCAGTTTTGTCGTCTGCGCAATACGTGCCTTCAGCTTCTTCGTAAAATGCATAGTAGCTAATGCTCCCGTGGTAGAAATAGTGTTCAAGTGAGTAGCTATCTTCACTGCAGCTTGATGGCGTCGTCGACGAAGGCGCAACCCTCTCAGCTCCAAGAACGTAGGATCCGTGGATGTCGTACTGCGGGATCACAAAATGACAAATATGACCGTGCTCCACCGAATAATAATGAGTGATAGCGATGTTCCACCACGCGCTTGCGATAAAAAATCCCTCTACAGGGCAAAGTGTGTCGATGTTAGCCGTCCCTCTCGCTGCATTCTCAGGGACCACGAGCGCTTCTGATAATTTGTGTGGCGTTGCGAATTTCCAATAGCTCTTGATTTGTAGAAGAAGTGGCAAGATTCCAACGCTGAGCCACACCACCATCAACAAGCGCTGAGAGACACTAACTCTGCTGGGTTGTTCTATCCGTTCTATCGTCCCTGGGCCGAGGATATGAATCTTCGACCTCCTCGTTGGTAGCATCACTAAACTTCCGCGCACCATCCGCGCGCTAACGCCAAGCAGATAAAATTGTCAAGACCCTGAGCAAAATGCGAAACGGACGCCTGACGTTGCCCCCAGTATGTAAAATTGGTTGACAGCCTAAGGTTCTGGCAGAGTCTTTGGCACTTTGAACCGACTCGGCGTAGATTCCTTTAACGAAAATGCAGTCTTAACTCGCCCAATCCTGCATCCAGACTGTCAACAATTCCTTGCTCCGTCATGCGAGTAGCACCTGCCTTTCGATTGAGCCGACTTTGTGCATCCTGGGTAGGAGCACTGCACCCCTCCGCCGTGCTTGACACACCGTCCTCTCTGCTGAGCGTGCTTCGAGCAGCCTGTTTCCGAGCACCTCTTGCCCCCACCGTGGCCGTAGCACTTGCCACCGACTCGAGCTTCCCCCGAACACCCCAGTTCCGAGCACGCCCTCCCTCCTCCATGCTCGAAGCACCTCCGTTTCGACACGGCGTGCTTGACACAGCCCGGGAATTCACACTGGCGACGACATCGCGTTCGGTCTCCATGGGCCACGCAACGGCCGTCCATATAGGCCTGGTTGGCGCACCCAGTGTAGGAGCACACGTAGCCCCCTCCGTGCTGGAAACATTTCCCTCCAGTCAGTGCGTGTTTGCCGCAGCCCGAATGGGAACATTTCCTGTCTCCGCCATGAGCGACGCACAGCCCCTTGAACTGGGCGCAACTGGTGCATCCAGAGTAGGAACAGCGCCTGCTGCCTCCATGTGCGGCACACAAACCTTTGACTCGAGCGCGATTTTGGCAGTTTGGGTGCGAGCATCGTTGGCCGCCGCCATGCTGGAAGCATTTACCTCTACTCACAACCTTCTTGGCGCACTTTGGGTGCGAGCACGTGGTGCGGGCGCTTGGATAGTTTCGGATGTCAACTTTTGTTGTCGGCAGGTTTTCGGTCAGGAGCGACACCATCGATTTATTCTCTTGGTCTTGAGCGGGTGCGATCGGCATTATGATGCCAGGCGAGGCCATTGCCGCGGAGGGGACGAACGCATTCGCCTCCATCTCTATGCTGGCGCTTGAGTGCCAGTCTGAGACTGGTATCCTGTGGATTTGAACGATCTTTCAGTTGGGGAGCATATATGGAGCATATGGGAATCTCATATGCTCCAATAATGGGATCAGTTTTACGCAACATGGCTAATTGAGTAGTACTACAGTACTACTGTAGTACTACTAGTGCTAATTGGGTGTAAATTAAATAACGAGCGACGTACACAGTAAATTACGACCGTTCAAGAAAATCAAACTTACATCAATTTTATCGTGTTGACGCATGCCCATACGCTCTATCGGCCTTCACGCTCGGCCACTACTGGGACGCCAATTCTAAACACAAGAAGCCACACTCTCTGTATAGACCTACACGCTCACGCTGTTGGGCTGACCCACCATCTTGCCCGTCGAGGACGCGCTCACCTGGATGCCCGAGAACGACCAGCCCGACACCGCCTTCGGGTTGGCCACGATGTCGTACAGGTTAGTGGCCGAGCCCGTGAGCCCCGAGATCGTGACGCCCTCGATCGTCACGGCGCTAGTGGGGGAGCCGGTGTAGCCGCCCTTGGACTTGCTGTAGTCCGAGTGCATGACGATGGCGTTCTTGACGTTCGACAGCTTGTTCTGCACGTACTTGATGTTGCTCACGAGGCCCTTGAGGCCGATGATGGTCTTGATGCGCAGACCGTTGTCGCTGTCCTCGATCGTGTTGCCCTGCACGGTCAGGCCCTGCACCGTGGACGACTGGTCGACGGCGGTGCCACCAAGAGAACCGATGGAGATGCCGTGGCCGCCGCAGCAGTAGTTGTTGCTGAAGACGGTGTTGGTGCTGGACTGCATGGCGAGGCAATCGTCCTGGTTGTAGATCTTGTTGCCCGTGATGGTGATGTGGTCGTTCTTGGTCAGATCGAAGCCGTCCGTGTTCTTGGCGAGGCCGTTGCCGGCGCGCGAGTCGAGCGTGAGGCCACTGATGGTGGTCTGCTTGCTGTTGACGATGCTGAAGGTGCGGTAGGGCGAGTTCTTGAGTGTGAAGCCCGAGAGCTTTGAGCCCACGACGTTCAGCAGGCGGAAGAAGACCGGGCGGGTGATCGACTGGCCCTGCTTCCAGTACCAGGCGCCCTGGCCGTCCAGCGTGCCGGAGCCCTTGACGGACAAGTTGGACCCGCCGAGCAGCACAAGCGGACCCTCCCACTTCTGCGTTCCGAAGGTGGTGGTGCCCGTGAAGGTGATGGTGGCGCCGCTCTTGGCCCCGCTCAGGTCGAGCGTGACACCGGCAGGGACCGACAAGGACCCAATGGTGATGGAGCTGCAGGACGAGATGTCGGTGCCAGACTTGTACGTGCCGGTGAGGTTGCAGGAGCTGCTACTGCTGCTGCTCTTCTGGGCCTGCTGTTGAGTCTGCTGCTGAGTCTGCTGCTGGGCCTGCTCCAGGCCGGTCTTGCCGTTGCTTTTGCCCTCGGCTTCCATACGCAGCATGGACGAGCCGTTCACGGTGGCGGCGAGGAGCGCGAAGGCAGCGAAAGCGGTGGAGAGAAGCTTCATCGTCGACGACTTCTTGCGTTTCTTAGCTTCGTAGTGCTGGTTGGTGGTGTGGTGTGGTGCGCTACTGGAGGCAAATTGGAAACTGAGGTCGGTAGTCAAGCTCGACCGATGGCTCTTTGGACCAACAGGGCACGCTAATGCGACCTGAGCCAGGGCCATTGACTCGTTGCGCTGTTCGACTGCCAGCGGCCTCTGGTTCAAGAAAGCGGAGGGCACTCATTCCCGATGGATCAGGATGCCGCTGGCCGCCGCAACTCGATCGAACGCGCATCGTGTCCATTCTCACGGTTGCAGCCTGGAGCAGCCAGCTCCCGTGTCAAAACGGAGCATATCGTTTCAATTGTGGACAAGGATGCCAGGTAACCAATTTTGCGAGATAAACAAGTGTTTTCCCTGAACCGCGCGGCTAAGGCACTAATCTGCTCCAACAGTGCTGTGCATGCAGTTGTTGCATGTATGAATATTGGCAGTCACGACACGCATGCTCCCCAGGCCAGCCACTCGTAGTTCAATATTGTCGATTGGGAGAGTGAGCTCTCGTGTGGCCTACATGAGTGTAGCAGCTACTGCAGCTACTTCGTAGCCGACGTGAATGCCGCCGCTTGCTTGAAAGACCCGACGGCGGCTACGCTATACTTTCTTCGGACTACTGTACGTTGTCTGTCGGTATGTTTTTCAGTGCAGTCCCGCATACATGTACTGTACTGTACAACGCTTCAACATAACGGTAGTCGCGCTCGTGGGTGCAGCGACCGTGCTTGATCGTGCACAAAGCCACACTACGGTAGGCTACGCTTTGGGGTGTAAGTTGCTGTATTCAAAGGATTTGCAGGTGCATTTCACCAGAACCCAATTGTCATTGAGAATGCTAGCACTTACCCAACAGGCAGTAAGATATCTGTGATATCTGTGCTACATACACTATAGGCAAAGTTCGTAGACAACGCCATGAAGACATTGTTGCACTCGCTGCCCTGGAACCACCGCCACCGCGACGGATGACTTGTGGTTTATCTTGTTACATACGCATGAAAGTGTGTATGTAGGAATAATGTCTTGCTGTAATATGTAGGAATAATTTATTGCTGTAAACACTTGGTTCTCTCAATTCCTCTTCATCTTCTTACAGTCGCTGCATCTTCTGGTTCATGCGCGTGCGCCCAGCTCAGGCCGGCTACATGTAATACATTCACAGGTATCATGCTCCCCCCCCCCAGCACTAAGGTACTGTACATGTACGGCCTGGAATCCAAGCCATTTGAGCGGGCGTGTCCTTTCGCTGTTCGGACAACAACGATGCCACGGTGTACCCTACTCGAGCGCGTCGCGCCAGCGGGTTGTCAAGAAGCGTACGTCAGTGGCAACCAACACGTGCTGCGTTGTGGATTTGCGCGTCCTATGGACCATAGGACACGCAAATAGTATGGTGCGTTCGAATGAATTGAAACGCCACCAACACTTCCCAGTCTCGAGTTAGCGACACGGGTTGATCTCGAGTGGATGCGACCAGACGTTAGGCGAGCCGGGGGAAGGGAGGATTACTGGGAATGAGTGGACTGCCGTGGCGTGTAATAATATGCTTGGTCTACTGAAACGAGATAGGCGACGCTGGTGGAAGCGCGAAAGCGAGCCTCGATTTACAATGACTCGACGTAACATGGATCTATTCATTTGTTGCTCTTGGCCAACTACTACCTTTCGTAGCTGTACATACTAACATCAACATCACTAAACTCGCACGACTTCACTACACATTTGCATCTCTGCCTCTCTCGCTCTACCACGTAGAGACCCTTAGCAGTCAACGTTGCTCGGCTGACCGCTGCACGAGCCCGTGCTTGTCGCGCTCACCGTGACGCCCGAGAACGACCAGCCCGACACCACCTTCGGGTTAGCCACGATGTCGTACAGATTGGTGGCCGAGCCCGTGAGCCCCGAGATGGCCACGTTTTGGATCGTCACGGCGCTAGTGGGGGAGCCGGTGTAGCCGCCCTCGGACTTGCTGTAGTCAGAGTGGATGACGATGGCGTTCTCCACGTTCGACAGCTTGTTGTTGGAGTACTTGATGTTGCTCACGAGACCCTTGAGGCCGATGATGGTCTTGATGCGGATGCCGTTGACGCTGTCCACGATGGTGTTGCCGCTAACCGTGAGACCGGACACGGTGTCGGACTCGTCGACGGCGGTGCCACCGAGCGAGCCGATAGAGATGCCGTGGCCGCCGCAGCAGTAGTTGTTACTGAAGACGGTGTTGGTGCTGGACTGCATGGCGAGACAGTCGTCCTGGTTGTAGATCTTGTTGCCCGTGATGGAGACGGCGTCGTTCTTGGTCAGATCGAAGCCGTCCGTGTTCTTGGCGAGGCCGTTGCCGGCGCGCGAGTCGAGCGTGAGGCCACTGATGGTGGTCTGCTTGCTGTTGACGATGCTGAAGGTGCGGTAGGGCGAGTTCTTGAGTGTGAAGCCCGAGAGCTTTGAGCCCACGACGTTCAGCAGGCGGAAGAAGACCGGGCGGGTGATCGACTGGCCCTGCTTCCAGTACCAGGCGCCCTGGCCGTCCAGCGTGCCGGAGCCCTTGACGGACAAGTTGGACCCGCCGAGCAGCACAAGCGGACCCTCCCACTTCTGCGTTCCGAAGGTGGTGGTGCCCGTGAAGGTGATGGTGGCGCCGCTCTTGGCCCCGCTCAGGTCGAGCGTGACACCGGCAGGGACCGACAAGGACCCAATGGTGATGGAGCTGCAGGACGAGATGTCGGTGCCAGACTTGTACGTGCCGGTGAGGTTGCAGGAGCTGCTACTGCTGCTGCTCTTCTGGGCCTGCTGTTGAGTCTGCTGCTGAGTCTGCTGCTGGGCCTGCTCCAGGCCGGTCTTGCCGTTGCTTTTGCCCTCGGCTTCCATACGCAGCATGGACGAGCCGTTCACGGTGGCGGCGAGGAGCGCGAAGGCAGCGAAAGCGGTGGAGAGAAGCTTCATCGTCGACGACTTCTTGCGTTTCTTAGCTTCGTAGTGCTGGTTGGTGGTGTGGTGTGGTGCGCTACTGGAGGCAAATTGGAAACTGAGGTCGGTAGTCAAGCTCGACCGATGGCTCTTTGGACCAACAGGGCACGCTAATGCGACCTGAGCCAGGGCCATTGACTCGTTGCGCTGTTCGACTGCCAGCGGCCTCTGGTTCAAGAAAGCGGAGGGCACTCATTCCCGATGGATCAGGATGCCGCTGGCCGCCGCAACTCGATCGAACGCGCATCGTGTCCATTCTCACGGTTGCAGCCTGGAGCAGCCAGCTCCCGTGTCAAAACGGAGCATATCGTTTCAATTGTGGACAAGGATGCCAGGTAACCAATTTTGCGAGATAAACAAGTGTTTTCCCTGAACCGCGCGGCTAAGGCACTAATCTGCTCCAACAGTGCTGTGCATGCAGTTGTTGCATGTATGAATATTGGCAGTCACGACACGCATGCTCCCCAGGCCAGCCACTCGTAGTTCAATATTGTCGATTGGGAGAGTGAGCTCTCGTGTGGCCTACATGAGTGTAGCAGCTACTGCAGCTACTTCGTAGCCGACGTGAATGCCGCCGCTTGCTTGAAAGACCCGACGGCGGCTACGCTATACTTTCTTCGGACTACTGTACGTTGTCTGTCGGTATGTTTTCAGTGCAGTCCCGCATACATGTACTGTACTGTACAACGCTTCAACATAACGGTAGTCGCGCTCGTGGGTGCAGCGACCGTGCTTGATCGTGCACAAAGCCACACTACGGTAGGCTACGCTTTGGGGTGTAAGTTGCTGTATTCAAAGGATTTGCAGGTGCATTTCACCAGAACCCAATTGTCATTGAGAATGCTAGCACTTACCCAACAGGCAGTAAGATATCTGTGATATCTGTGCTACATACACTATAGGCAAAGTTCGTAGACAACGCCATGAAGACATTGTTGCACTCGCTGCCCTGGAACCACCGCCACCGCGACGGATGACTTGTGGTTTATCTTGTTACATACGCATGAAAGTGTGTATGTAGGAATAATGTCTTGCTGTAATATGTAGGAATAATTTATTGCTGTAAACACTTGGTTCTCTCAATTCCTCTTCATCTTCTTACAGTCGCTGCATCTTCTGGTTCATGCGCGTGCGCCCAGCTCAGGCCGGCTACATGTAATACATTCACAGGTATCATGCCCCCCCCCCCCCCCCCCCCCCCCAGCACTAAGGTACTGTACATGTACGGCCTGGAATCCAAGCCATTTGAGCGGGCGTGTCCTTTCGCTGTTCGGACAACAACGATGCCACGGTGTACCCTACTCGAGCGCGTCGCGCCAGCGGGTTGTCAAGAAGCGTACGTCAGTGGCAACCAACACGTGCTGCGTTGTGGATTTGCGCGTCCTATGGACCATAGGACACGCAAATAGTATGGTGCGTTCGAATGAATTGAAACGCCACCAACACTTCCCAGTCTCGAGTTAGCGACACGGGTTGATCTCGAGTGGATGCGACCAGACGTTAGGCGAGCCGGGGAAGGGAGGATTACTGGGAATGAGTGGACTGCCGTGGCGTGTAATAATATGCTTGGTCTACTGAAACGAGATAGGCGACGCTGGTGGAAGCGCGAAAGCGAGCCTCGATTTACAATGACTCGACGTAACATGGATCTATTCATTTGTTGCTCTTGGCCAACTACTACCTTTCGTAGCTGTACATACTAACATCAACATCACTAAACTCGCACGACTTCACTACACATTTGCATCTCTGCCTCTCTCGCTCTACCACGTAGAGACCCTTAGCAGTCAACGTTGCTCGGCTGACCGCTGCACGAGCCCGTGCTTGTCGCGCTCACCGTGACGCCCGAGAACGACCAGCCCGACACCACCTTCGGGTTAGCCACGATGTCGTACAGATTGGTGGCCGAGCCCGTGAGCCCCGAGATGGCCACGTTTTGGATCGTCACGGCGCTGGTGGGGGAGCCGGTGTAGCCGCCCTCGGACTTGCTGTAGTCAGAGTGGATGACGATGGCGTTCTCCACGTTCGACAGCTTGTTGTTGGAGTACTTGATGTTGCTCACGAGACCCTTGAGGCCGATGATGGTCTTGATGCGGATGCCGTTGACGCTGTCCACGATGGTGTTGCCGCTAACCGTGAGACCGGACACGGTGTCGGACTCGTCGACGGCGGTGCCACCGAGCGAGCCGATAGAGATGCCGTGGCCGCCGCAGCAGTAGTTGTTACTGAAGACGGTGTTGGTGCTGGACTGCATGGCGAGACAGTCGTCCTGGTTGTAGATCTTGTTGCCCGTGATGGAGACGGCGTCGTTCTTGGTCAGATCGAAGCCGTCCGTGTTCTGGCCGTGCCGTCTCCAGCGCTGGAGTCGAGCGTGAGGCCGCTGATAGTGGTGGAGTCGCAGTTGACGATGCTGAAGGTGCGGTAGGGCGAGTTCTTGAGTGTGAAGCCCGAGAGCGCCGAGCTCGACACGGCGTGCAGGCGGAAGAACACGGGGCGAGTGATGGACGTTCCCTGCTTCCAGTACCAGGCGCCCTGGCCGTCCAGCGTGCCGGAGCCCTTGACGGACAAGTTGGACCCGCCGAGCAGCACAAGCGGACCCTCCCACTTCTGCGTTCCGAAGGTGGTGGTGCCCGTGAAGGTGATGGTGGCGCCGCTCTTGGCCCCGCTCAGGTCGAGCGTGACACCGGCAGGGACCGACAAGGACCCAATGGTGATGGAGCTGCAGGATGAAATGTCGGTGCCAGACTTGTACGTGCCGGAGAGGGTGCAGCTGCTGCTGCTGCCTTCCGCTGTCTGACGCAGCATGGTGGCGCCGTTGACTGCGGCGACGAGGACTGCGAGCGTGGCGAAGGCAGTGGAGAAGGCCTTCATAATCGGTTGATGGAATGGAAGATGCCCGGAAGGATGCAAAAATGAGAATGAACTTTGTTGTGGGGAAGTTGACGCTATGGTAGTCGCGGTGGTGATGGCGGTGCAGGTATGTAGCAGATCGACTTGATGTCACACGGACACTCTTTCTTTCGCCAGGATGGATAGGTTGGGCATGGTCTGGTGGCACCTGTTAATACAAGCGCCGGCCCCGGCACACGCTTGACTCAAGAGTCAAGAGTGCGTGACGGGTTTTGCTGCCCGAGTCGCTTCTCGGTGAACAGATGAGCTCCCCCAAAGGCGCGTCAGTAGTTCAGCTGGTGATAGCCACAGAAGTAGCGTCCCACGTCCAACGCGATGTCGAAGCATTGCATGTACATATTGTCAATATGTACATGCCCCGACAAGACCAATATCATATTCCACACAAATAAAACAGCAAAAAGACGATTTCATCAATAGTGACTCACTATTAGTGAGGCTGGAACCAGGACGCCAGTCATGCGTCCTCAACATTAAATACTCTATGCTTTTTTCGGTCAACCAGTCCTCCACACCACCTTTACTAGCTGCATATGTATTACATGTCCGCCCACTGACAGGAGGAGGGGCTCGTGCCTCACGAACCCCAGGCCTTCGAATGAATAAGAGAAAGTGGTAGGTACGGCCGCGAATTCAGCCAGGATTAGCCGATTTGCGGCTACGATGCCGCGCTCCGCGGCAAACGTACGAAGGTACGCACCTCAGAACCACAACTACATGCAGCAAGTGTCGACGGGCAGTCTTCACAGCTCCGTTCTCTCGGTAATCGGACGTGGAGCAAAGCGTTCATTTCGGATCGATCAATTAATCAGCCACAACAGTTGTTTGATGGCGACAACCGATTTGTCTTCAGGACTTGCGGTCGTCCAGCGCGGGTGGGTGGTGTCAACGCCGTTGTAATAGCGACGGAGGCAATTTCCACGGTCTCATTCTACCTATTCGTATAAGTTACCGCACTGCACTGCCCGTTTACAAAAGCGAAAGGTGAGCCTGGCTCAAAGGAGGTTACTACTACAGAATCGCCGAAACTTGACCTCAAGGCATACTCTTCAACATTTCTGCGGCCGGGCAACATTTTTGCGGGCAGCCGTATGTCGAAGTGTATGCCACTCTTCAACATTTCTGCGGCCGGGCAACATTTCTGCGGGCAGCCGTATGTCGAAGTGTATGCCTTGAAGTCAAGTTTCGGCGATTCTGTAGTAGTAACCTCCTTTGAGCCAGGCTCACCTTTCGCTTTTGTAAACGGGCAGTGCAGTGCGGTAACTTATACGAATAGGTAGAATGAGACCGTGGAAATTGCCTCCGTCGCTATTACAACGGCGTTGACACCACCCACCCGCGCTGGACGACCGCAAGTCCTGAAGACAAATCGGTTGTCGCCATCAAACAACTGTTGTGGCTGATTAATTGATCGATCCGAAATGAACGCTTTGCTCCACGTCCGATTACCGAGAGAACGGAGCTGTGAAGACTGCCCGTCGACACTTGCTGCATGTAGTTGTGGTTCTGAGGTGCGTACCTTCGTACGTTTGCCGCGGAGCGCGGCATCGTAGCCGCAAATCGGCTAATCCTGGCTGAATTCGCGGCCGTACCTACCACTTTCTCTTATTCATTCGAAGGCCTGGGGTTCGTGAGGCACGAGCCCCTCCTCCTGTCAGTGGGCGGACATGTAATACATATGCAGCTAGTAAAGGTGGTGTGGAGGACTGGTTGACCGAAAAAAGCATAGAGTATTTAATGTTGAGGACGCATGACTGGCGTCCTGGTTCCAGCCTCACTAATAGTGAGTCACTATTGATGAAATCGTCTTTTTGCTGTTTTATTTGTGTGGTGGCTTCGTGCCCCGACAAGACCAATATGATATTGGTCTTGTCGGGGCATGTACATATTGACAATATGTACATGCAATGCTTCGACATCGCGTTGGACGTGGGACGCTACTTCTGTGGCTATCACCAGCTGAACTACTGACGCGCCTTTGGGGGAGCTCATCTGTTCACCGAGAAGCGACTCGGGCAGCAAAACCCGTCACGCACTCTTGACTCTTGAGTCAAGCGTGTGCCGGGGCCGGCGCTTGTATTAACAGGTGCCACCAGACCATGCCCAACCTATCCATCCTGGCGAAAGAAAGAGTGTCCGTGTGACATCAAGTCGATCTGCTACATACCTGCACCGCCATCACCACCGCGACTACCATAGCGTCAACTTCCCCACAACAAAGTTCATTCTCATTTTTGCATCCTTCCGGGCATCTTCCATTCCATCAACCGATTATGAAGGCCTTCTCCACTGCCTTCGCCACGCTCGCAGTCCTCGTCGCCGCAGTCAACGGCGCCACCATGCTGCGTCAGACAGCGGAAGGCAGCAGCAGCAGCTGCACCCTCTCCGGCACGTACAAGTCTGGCACCGACATTTCATCCTGCAGCTCCATCACCATTGGGTCCTTGTCGGTCCCTGCCGGTGTCACGCTCGACCTGAGCGGGGCCAAGAGCGGCGCCACCATCACCTTCACGGGCACCACCACCTTCGGAACGCAGAAGTGGGAGGGTCCGCTTGTGCTGCTCGGCGGGTCCAACTTGTCCGTCAAGGGCTCCGGCACGCTGGACGGCCAGGGCGCCTGGTACTGGAAGCAGGGAACGTCCATCACTCGCCCCGTGTTCTTCCGCCTGCACGCCGTGTCGAGCTCGGCGCTCTCGGGCTTCACACTCAAGAACTCGCCCTACCGCACCTTCAGCATCGTCAACTGCGACTCCACCACCATCAGCGGCCTCACGCTCGACTCCAGCGCTGGAGACGGCACGGCCAAGAACACGGACGGCTTCGATCTGACCAAGAACGACGCCGTCTCCATCACGGGCAACAAGATCTACAACCAGGACGACTGTCTCGCCATGCAGTCCAGCACCAACACCGTCTTCAGTAACAACTACTGCTGCGGCGGCCACGGCATCTCTATCGGCTCGCTCGGTGGCACCGCCGTCGACGAGTCCGACACCGTGTCCGGTCTCACGGTTAGCGGCAACACCATCGTGGACAGCGTCAACGGCATCCGCATCAAGACCATCATCGGCCTCAAGGGTCTCGTGAGCAACATCAAGTACTCCAACAACAAGCTGTCGAACGTGGAGAACGCCATCGTCATCCACTCTGACTACAGCAAGTCCGAGGGCGGCTACACCGGCTCCCCCACCAGCGCCGTGACGATCCAAAACGTGGCCATCTCGGGGCTCACGGGCTCGGCCACCAATCTGTACGACATCGTGGCTAACCCGAAGGTGGTGTCGGGCTGGTCGTTCTCGGGCGTCACGGTGAGCGCGACAAGCACGGGCTCGTGCAGCGGTCAGCCGAGCAACGTTGACTGCTAAGGGTCTCTACGTGGTAGAGCGAGAGAGGCAGAGATGCAAATGTGTAGTGAAGTCGTGCGAGTTTAGTGATGTTGATGTTAGTATGTACAGCTACGAAAGGTAGTAGTTGGCCAAGAGCAACAAATGAATAGATCCATGTTACGTCGAGTCATTGTAAATCGAGGCTCGCTTTCGCGCTTCCACCAGCGTCGCCTATCTCGTTTCAGTAGACCAAGCATATTATTACACGCCACGGCAGTCCACTCATTCCCAGTAATCCTCCCTTCCCCGGCTCGCCTAACGTCTGGTCGCATCCACTCGAGATCAACCCGTGTCGCTAACTCGAGACTGGGAAGTGTTGGCGGCGTTTCAATTCATTCGAACGCACCATACTATTTGCGTGTCCTATGGTCCATAGGACGCGCAAATCCACAACGCAGCACGTGTTGGTTGCCACTGACGTACGCTTCTTGACAACCCGCTGGCGCGACGCGCTCGAGTAGGGTACACCGTGGCATCGTTGTTGTCCGAACAGCGAAAGGACACGCCCGCTCAAATGGCTTGGATTCCAGGCCGTACATGTACAGTACCTTAGTGCTGGGGGGGGGGGCATGATACCTGTGAATGTATTACATGTAGCCGGCCTGAGCTGGGCGCACGCGCATGAACCAGAAGATGCAGCGACTGTAAGAAGATGAAGAGGAATTGAGAGAACCAAGTGTTTACAGCAATAAATTATTCCTACATATTACAGCAAGACATTATTCCTACATACACACTTTCATGCGTATGTAACAAGATAAACCACAAGTCATCCGCCGCGGTGGCGGTGGTTCCAGGGCAGCGAGTGCAACAATGTCTTCATGGCGTTGTCTACGAACTTTGCCTATAGTGTATGTAGCACAGATATCACAGATATCTTACTGCCTGTTGGGTAAGTGCTAGCATTCTCAATGACAATTGGGTTCTGGTGAAATGCACCTGCAAATCCTTTGAATACAGCAACTTACACCCCAAAGCGTAGCCTACCGTAGTGTGGCTTTGTGCACGATCAAGCACGGTCGCTGCACCCACGAGCGCGACTACCGTTATGTTGAAGCGTTGTACAGTACAGTACATGTATGCGGGACTGCACTGAAAACATACCGACAGACAACGTACAGTAGTCCGAAGAAAGTATAGCGTAGCCGCCGTCGGGTCTTTCAAGCAAGCGGCGGCATTCACGTCGGCTACGAAGTAGCTGCAGTAGCTGCTACACTCATGTAGGCCACACGAGAGCTCACTCTCCCAATCGACAATATTGAACTACGAGTGGCTGGCCTGGGGAGCATGCGTGTCGTGACTGCCAATATTCATACATGCAACAACTGCATGCACAGCACTGTTGGAGCAGATTAGTGCCTTAGCCGCGCGGTTCAGGGAAAACACTTGTTTATCTCGCAAAATTGGTTACCTGGCATCCTTGTCCACAATTGAAACGATATGCTCCGTTTTGACACGGGAGCTGGCTGCTCCAGGCTGCAACCGTGAGAATGGACACGATGCGCGTTCGATCGAGTTGCGGCGGCCAGCGGCATCCTGATCCATCGGGAATGAGTGCCCTCCGCTTTCTTGAACCAGAGGCCGCTGGCAGTCGAACAGCGCAACGAGTCAATGGCCCTGGCTCAGGTCGCATTAGCGTGCCCTGTTGGTCCAAAGAGCCATCGGTCGAGCTTGACTACCGACCTCAGTTTCCAATTTGCCTCCAGTAGCGCACCACACCACACCACCAACCAGCACTACGAAGCTAAGAAACGCAAGAAGTCGTCGACGATGAAGCTTCTCTCCACCGCTTTCGCTGCCTTCGCGCTCCTCGCCGCCACCGTGAACGGCTCGTCCATGCTGCGTATGGAAGCCGAGGGCAAAAGCAACGGCAAGACCGGCCTGGAGCAGGCCCAGCAGCAGACTCAGCAGCAGACTCAACAGCAGGCCCAGAAGAGCAGCAGCAGTAGCAGCTCCTGCAACCTCACCGGCACGTACAAGTCTGGCACCGACATCTCGTCCTGCAGCTCCATCACCATTGGGTCCTTGTCGGTCCCTGCCGGTGTCACGCTCGACCTGAGCGGGGCCAAGAGCGGCGCCACCATCACCTTCACGGGCACCACCACCTTCGGAACGCAGAAGTGGGAGGGTCCGCTTGTGCTGCTCGGCGGGTCCAACTTGTCCGTCAAGGGCTCCGGCACGCTGGACGGCCAGGGCGCCTGGTACTGGAAGCAGGGCCAGTCGATCACCCGCCCGGTCTTCTTCCGCCTGCTGAACGTCGTGGGCTCAAAGCTCTCGGGCTTCACACTCAAGAACTCGCCCTACCGCACCTTCAGCATCGTCAACAGCAAGCAGACCACCATCAGTGGCCTCACGCTCGACTCGCGCGCCGGCAACGGCCTCGCCAAGAACACGGACGGCTTCGATCTGACCAAGAACGACCACATCACCATCACGGGCAACAAGATCTACAACCAGGACGATTGCCTCGCCATGCAGTCCAGCACCAACACCGTCTTCAGCAACAACTACTGCTGCGGCGGCCACGGCATCTCCATCGGTTCTCTTGGTGGCACCGCCGTCGACCAGTCGTCCACGGTGCAGGGCCTGACCGTGCAGGGCAACACGATCGAGGACAGCGACAACGGTCTGCGCATCAAGACCATCATCGGCCTCAAGGGCCTCGTGAGCAACATCAAGTACGTGCAGAACAAGCTGTCGAACGTCAAGAACGCCATCGTCATGCACTCGGACTACAGCAAGTCCAAGGGCGGCTACACCGGCTCCCCCACTAGCGCCGTGACGATCGAGGGCGTCACGATCTCGGGGCTCACGGGCTCGGCCACTAACCTGTACGACATCGTGGCCAACCCGAAGGCGGTGTCGGGCTGGTCGTTCTCGGGCATCCAGGTGAGCGCGTCCTCGACGGGCAAGATGGTGGGTCAGCCCAACAGCGTGAGCGTGTAGGTCTATACAGAGAGTGTGGCTTCTTGTGTTTAGAATTGGCGTCCCAGTAGTGGCCGAGCGTGAAGGCCGATAGAGCGTATGGGCATGCGTCAACACGATAAAATTGATGTAAGTTTGATTTTCTTGAACGGTCGTAATTTACTGTGTACGTCGCTCGTTATTTAATTTACACCCAATTAGCACTAGTAGTACTACAGTAGTACTGTAGTACTACTCAATTAGCCATGTTGCGTAAAACTGATCCCATTATTGGAGCATATGAGATTCCCATATGCTCCATATATGCTCCCCAACTGAAAGATCGTTCAAATCCACAGGATACCAGTCTCAGACTGGCACTCAAGCGCCAGCATAGAGATGGAGGCGAATGCGTTCGTCCCCTCCGCGGCAATGGCCTCGCCTGGCATCATAATGCCGATCGCACCCGCTCAAGACCAAGAGAATAAATCGATGGTGTCGCTCCTGACCGAAAACCTGCCGACAACAAAAGTTGACATCCGAAACTATCCAAGCGCCCGCACCACGTGCTCGCACCCAAAGTGCGCCAAGAAGGTTGTGAGTAGAGGTAAATGCTTCCAGCATGGCGGCGGCCAACGATGCTCGCACCCAAACTGCCAAAATCGCGCTCGAGTCAAAGGTTTGTGTGCCGCACATGGAGGCAGCAGGCGCTGTTCCTACTCTGGATGCACCAGTTGCGCCCAGTTCAAGGGGCTGTGCGTCGCTCATGGCGGAGACAGGAAATGTTCCCATTCGGGCTGCGGCAAACACGCACTGACTGGAGGGAAATGTTTCCAGCACGGAGGGGGCTACGTGTGCTCCTACACTGGGTGCGCCAACCAGGCCTATATGGACGGCCGTTGCGTGGCCCATGGAGACCGAACGCGATGTCGTCGCCAGTGTGAATTCCCGGGCTGTGTCAAGCACGCCGTGTCGAAACGGAGGTGCTTCGAGCATGGAGGAGGGAGGGCGTGCTCGGAACTGGGGTGTTCGGGGGAAGCTCGAGTCGGTGGCAAGTGCTACGGCCACGGTGGGGGCAAGAGGTGCTCGGAAACAGGCTGCTCGAAGCACGCTCAGCAGAGAGGACGGTGTGTCAAGCACGGCGGAGGGGTGCAGTGCTCCTACCCAGGATGCACAAAGTCGGCTCAATCGAAAGGCAGGTGCTACTCGCATGACGGAGCAAGGAATTGTTGACAGTCTGGCTGCAGAATCAGTGTTGTTTCGCGCGATGGCTGGGTTGGTTGTATGCTCAGTAAAATCTATTTGACCGCGTTGTTGGTCTTGGTGGTAAATCACAGTCGCATGATCACCAGTGGTGTGTATGAGAGCTTATTTTCTCCCAGATGCAATTCTTACTGAAACAATACAGATCCCGAGAGATCCCCCTCTGAATATCAAAGTTCCTTGGTCATTCATTCACCTCCGCACATTCTTGAAAATGATTTGAAGTATACGCACACCATGATGCCCGCTTCAATATCAACAGTTTTTAACTCTAACTCGTTGGTGGCGGGTCAGTTGATCTAACTTGACTTGCCGTAGCCTTCGGAAGCATACCCCGGAGAATCGACACTTTGCTCTTCAACCGCGCGTCGGAGTAAAGCTCAGTGGCCTCAACTTATAAAAAATTATCCAAGACTGTGAGAGACATTGCAAAAGCAGATATGGCTCACGATTCCTCCTCATGTTGAAGTTGAATCATAGATTGGGCGGTTACCATAAGAATTTTTCGTCCTGAATTCCTCGTGCACCATTGCTATTCATGGCACGCGCTTTGGATAGGTCCTAAAATACGTCTTATGTATCAAGCAGAGCGCATTTATGTGCGTAGTCACCATCCACTCTATTTAGTTAAATGGGTAGGTTGGGAAGAGCTGACTTGGGAGCCCGCTTGCAATTTGCCTGCACAGATGATCGCAGCTTTTGAAAGAGAGGAAAACCAAGGGGCATGGCCAACTTACATATGAGTTCTAGTAGGGCGTTGGCGCGCAGAACTACGTGGAGACTCACTGCCTAAGTAAAAATCCTGCTTTGCAGACTACTTTAATCAATACATTACTCTTATTGTTCTTACTATACAATACTAACAGGCACTAACATGTATAGTTTTGAACTAACATGTTAGTTAGTGTCTAGTAATACGGACCAACATGTCAGTGGAGTACACTAATCCTAGCGTTGAAGTTTTTGCAGGGCGGATTTCTGATCAGGTATTTCCGCTACGCTGTCGCTGAAACCCCCATGTCCCCGTGGAATATCTATCCAGGGTATAGAACATCACCTCTACGGCCTCAAATCTATCATGTCGCTACGGCCTCAAATCTATCATGTCGATCAAGCCCGCCAACTTAATAGTTAGACAGATCACTTTCGTTCAAGTCCGTCCATTATTTCTCGCTCTAGGAGAGGTGAATACTGTACCTGGGAGATTTGCTATCGTCACGATAGTATCGTGTCGGGGAATTTATCGAGGAATTGGTTTGTTCGGGGCTTCTTCACGCAGGGTTGGACGAAAAGGAAAAGTTACTGAAGTATTTACCACTGAGCACAGCAACAAAACCCCGTTTGAGACCTTAAATTTTGGGTATTGGAGGAGCGCTGGAATAACTTTCGACGAAAGTATTCGAAAGTCTTTCGTATATCTTTGCTTCCTTTCCCTATGTATCGTCCGATTCCTCATTCAGCAACTCGAACACGAACGCGTTGTTTTCCGATGCATTTGCCACCTGCACAAATTATCGTCATGCAACCCCAGGGTGAGCGTCTACACTTGTCGATGAGTGCTGGATAGGATAAGGTGCGAGATTTAGAGCTCGTCGGGTTCGGCGACTTAATTATTAATACGTTTCGTTGTGGATAAAACGCTTTTGTTTGCTGCTGAGTCGTTTTGGGGTGTCACGCACTATTTTCAACGAATTTTCCGATTTTGGTTCCGGCATCTCACGACTGTCGCCCGTGATCAAGAGGCCACACACATAGAATGTGTCGTTCACCCGTCCTGCAAGTGCGGCAAAAAAAAATTCCATTCTCGCAGTGACCCACCGTTATACTCGACGTTCTCAGCTGTTGTCTCAGGTGCTTTGAGGCGTGCAATCCAGTCAACCAATTTCTCGGAGACAGATACGAGCTTTGACATGACGCGTTGCCGTGTTGTGTGGATTCGTACCTTCAAATATTCCGAAGTCGTTCTTGGGACGTTGTTGAAACTTGATTCCATGGCAGGGGGGAGCTTTGCGAGATATATGATATGGCCTTCCCTAACAATGTCGATGTGGAGAGAGATGATAAAACTCAAGAGAGCGTTTGGGACATACTTGCTGGTGGTGACGAGGATACCGTCGAAAGTGAAGATGATACCGATTGGACCTGTCCAGTGAAATCGTGCTTCCTCGATGTGCGGTTGGACTGATTACTGGCGTTCGAGTGATTAGTGAAGCGCAAATCTGTTGGAGGACGCGAAAGATGCCTTGCGCAGACGGAACGCTTGCCGACTTACCAGCTAGTCGGGAGCCACAGCACACGAGAGCAGAATATGGCCACGTTCGCCAAACAGCATCTACTACAGTAGTAGACATATCCCGAGAGATGGCCACTTTGAAATATTGCTTCTCTAGTGGACAGGAGAATCTGCATTCACTCCAACAGGGTTGGGCGTGGCGGTCCCCACTGGATGAAATGTATGGTATGGAGTATGGTCCTCGGCACATGAAGGATGTGAAAGCGTTGTACGAGCGAGGCGGTGTTGACAGGCACGACAAGATGGGGCTGACGAGAATAGTGGAAGTACTGCGTCATAGGATTCCAAGCGTTATGACATATCGGGTGAGAACAAGGTTCGAGCAGCCATTTCTCAGCTGCGTGCTGAACGGCGGTCGACGAGGCATTCGAGCCGCGATAGAAGGATCGGATGGAGCCGAAGCATGCCAACTACTTCCAGGAGCTTGTTACCACAAACCCCCAGGTTGGTAGGAAGGAAGGAAGCTGTACTGCTCTCGAAAAAAGTCCCTTGAGACCATGAGATAACTTAAGTGGTTCATTATAGGAAAACACTCCAACGTTTTTAATAAAAAACACCCAAGTCAGGGCCAAAATGCTGTACTTTAGCGACAATTTGGCTAACAGCTCACTAGCTAGCGTGTTACTAAAATGACGTCGATTTTGTACGCTATTAGATGCGGCAAAGGAGACCACAAGCTCTCTTTCAAGTTTTCTAGTCGTCGAGTTCACGCTTATCTCTCTAACTTCTACTGACATGTTAGCTCAAAATACTAGACCCAAACTAACAGTTAGCTAACATGTATAGTAACTAACATGTTAGTGTTAGGGAGTACACTAGCTGGGATAGGGCAAGCTGAGTTACGAAGCCAATTCTGCCTCAATTGGCGCCTCCAACACACCACTTTTTCTTCAGCAATCTACTACCATCAACTGAGGAGTTAAACAAATCCAGAGCGAAGATAACCCAGCAACACGGTTAAATCAAAGCGAAAAGAAGTGAGACTGGAACCTCGTCGACTCCTTCATCTCCACAGGATAGATTCGAACCCCCGGCCAAAACAGAAAGCTCTCGGCCCCAAAAGCTCAAGGAAGGCCCGCACCAGCCGATCAATACCTCGCTGATCAACAACCGCCAACGGTGCTGCATCCATTCCCGGCTGGATACTCAGCGCCGTTCGTCCTGGGATGGAGCACGCCACCCACCTGATGGTCGAGGCACAGTTTTCAAAGCTTTGACCGCTAGGTTTCAGAATCTGTGCGGAGATCCCTGACAGTTCTACGCACCAATACAAACTGCCGTTGATATCCACACTGACGTCCTCCTCCTCGGTAGCCGTGCCCAAAATTCCCCAGCACTTGCCTCACGGTCTCGTTGAGACTCTCCTCAGTCAGCCAGCGTCAGGCTGAGTCAGCCTGATACGTCTGGCTCTCTCGTGCACCTTTTCCGCCAATGAGCGCGCCGCGTACCCACCACACCCGCCGCTGGCTCCCTGTACCTTCGTGCAACCTTCTCTCCCAGCAGTTCCGCATTCTTCCAATCGCGAGAATGCGCCCCGTAGTGCTCTGGGCGTTGCTGCTGGGCGGCGCCTCGGCGGCCTCGTCCTCCTCTTCGTCCTCCTCCTCCGTGTCGTGGTGCACCAACTCCACCGCCAGCGCCGTGCTCACCTACTGCGGCAGCGCGTGCTCCACGGGCGACCCGTGCGTGCAGTACACGTCGTCATCCAGCTGCAGCGAGGCGTCGCGCAACGACTGCGTCAAGCACAGCTCCTCCTGCACGTACCAGTGCCTGGACGCCTACAACTCGGTGGCCAAGAAGTTCACGGTCTTCGTGAAGGTGCCCGCGTCCTCGGACGCCTGGACCTCCAGCGCCAGCGGCAGCTCCGCCGCGGCCTTCCCCAGCGCCGAGATCGACTCGGTCTCAGGCGTCGAGTACGCCGAGGCCACTCGGAATATGTATGTGCTGCTCGACCTGAGACATGTCAATTTTTCCCCATTTTTTTCGAAGCTTTTGCGGGAGGAGTGATGGTCGCTCATGTTGCCTTTTCGACCTGCAGCCAGATCACGGGCTTTGACGACACGAGCGTGCAGAAGGGCTCGCTCAAGTCCGTCGCCTTCGATAAAGACACGTTCGCCACGGCCACGGTGCTGGAGCAGCTGTACGTTCCTTCGGCTGCAGGAGTTTCGTTTCGGTGAGCCTGTGACTGAGTTGCTGCTGTTGCTGGCTGCAGGATCTTGACCAATTTGGATCTCGGGTCGCTGCCCACCGGCTTCCTGCCGACCACAATCTCCCTACTGTACGTAGGGTTATGTTTTTTTCCCGCTTCGACTGGCGGGAGATGGTGCTAACGTGTGTTATGGCTGCAGGACGATGGAGAACTGCAACCTGGCCAGTTTGCCGTCGCAGCTGGGCAACCTTGCCAACAAGAACCTGGTCACGCTGTGAGTGTGACATGCCGTAAAATTCGTATCTCTGTGGTGTGTAATTTGCTAACTTTTCTCTTTTGCTGGGATAGCAACCTCAACAAGAACACCATGACCAGCATCACAGACGCGAACTCCTCTGTCACTACAACGCTGCAGAGTTTGACCACACTGTGCGTCGTTTATTTTATTGCGTTTGGTTTTCTTTGCCACGGATCTGGTAGTGCTGACGTTATTTTTTTCGGTGGTGACGCAGGAATCTGACGGACAACTCGATCGCCACTTTTGATGTTACCCTTCCTTCCGTCACTACACTGTAAGCAACTTTGTGGTCTCGTGCGGATGATTTTTTCAAATTGATCTGACTGATTGTGTGTTTGTAGAGACCTGTCGGACAACAAACTGACCGAGTTCCCGTCAGTCATCTTCAACATGACCAACCTCAACATCCTGTACGTAGCAGCACGCGTTATTCTTATCTACGATATTTGATAGCACTATTTACTGATTGAAGCTATTGGTGATCCTTGTGTCGTAGAAATATCGCTGGCAACAGCATCAGTAGTTTGACAGTGACGTCGTCGCAGTACAGCTTTTTGAGAAAACTCTCTTCGGAGAGCAAGCTGGATATTACCGGCAGTACGTGTACTACTGGCACTGCTACTGACGTGCTGGACTCGGTGGTTTGCGTGTCAGATGAAGCGTCTTCGCCGAGCGGATCGGGTACGACTCGTTACGTTAAAGTATGCGGGAAATTTCACTAACGGGTTATGCTTATCCAGGATCGTCATCCAGTAGCAGCACCTTGATCATCGTCATAGTTGTGCTAGCTGTGGTGGTGGTTCTAGGTGTTGGAGGATTCTTCTACTACCGCCACCGTGTGAAAAATCGCGGCTTCTACCTCTCAAACACGCCCGATATGGTGGGAGTCGCTACCCCTCATTCGGCAAACAACACGCCAGCACGCAACAGAGCGGGCAGTCGTGGACGCGCTTCCTCACAGCAGCGACCTCCCACTGCTGGTAGTCGAACCCCCCGCAGTTCCATCCCGAATCTTTTCCAGTTGGCTGGTCTCTCAGATCATGGCAAGAAAATGTCGGACGCCCAACCTCGGCGGAGTAGTGTGCAATCCACTCTTCCGGTTGGGGCCGACGGTCATCGTTCCAGAAGCTCAATTATTAGTGCCAGCGTGGTTCAAATTCCCAGCGAAGAGATCAACTACACGCGAAAGATCGCCAAAGGCGCTTTCGGTGAAGTGTGGCTGGCCTTGCACGGCAAAGACCTCGTGGCTGTAAAGAAGTTGATCACGGTTGAGGGAACAAGCGTCCAGGACTTCGTCTCTGAGCTGAATCTCTTGGCCTCGCTGTCGCACCGGTGCATTCTTACGCTCATTGGTGCATGCTGGGATGACGACCTGACCGACATCCAAATAGTCTTGGAATACATGGACTCGGGTGACTTACTGTCGGTCCTGCGGAAGAACCCGCCGTCTGTACTAACGTGGGAAACCGGCAAGGCAGCGTACTGCGTCCAGATTTGCGAGGCGGTATACTACCTGCACAGCTTACAACCGGCGCTGATTCACCGCGACATCAAATCGCGAAACATCCTCGTGGATTCGCAGAAGGGCGCGAAGCTGTCCGATTTCGGCGAGAGTCGTGAGCGAACAGTGGCGCGAACGATGACGGCTGGTGTTGGTACGGCTCGCTGGGTGGCTCCTGAAATCATCCTCGGCGAAGACTACAGCGAGTTGGCCGATATCTACTCGCTTGGCGTTTTGCTCACGGAAATGGACACACACCAGATTCCGTACCAAACTCTCGGACTTGAGGAGTCGATGATCGTGCAGCAGGTTGCTGTAGGAAAGCTGCGGCCCAAGGTGTCGGACACCTGTCCCGAAATCATCCGCCGGCTCACGCACGAATGCCTCCAGTACGACCCGAGTTTGCGACCGTCGGCGGCACGAGTCCTTCAAACGCTAATGTCCTCGTCCCTCGTCCGTCGACCATCAATTAGTCTGGCGGCCGATTAGAGATCGATTGCATCGCAGTTTTCTTGCGCTCCACTTTCAAGAACGCGACGGCATGTTGGTCGTCTCTGGCCAGCACCCGTACTGTATCCCCCCTGTGTCAGGTTCGGTGGATATAATATTTCTCCCTGATGGTTTTGTTTTGCCTTCCAAACTAATGCAACTGAAAATCGCTCGAATTAGCGCGGCAAGGTCTTATCGTGTTTCCTTTGCCCACCTTTGTGCCTGAACCTGGTGCATATTTGCAGGAAGCACCATCATGCACCGTCGATCCAGCTCAACGTCCTCGTTGGCACGGCCTCCTGACTTTTCGAAAACCGTGCCGTTCGTACCACGCGAAGTGTTTCGTCTGGTGCTGCGTCTCGAGGCCCAGAAAGCTCTCGATGTCAACGTTGCAGCATTAGAGCAGCGCTTCCGCGTCCCATCAGGATATGCCGACGATGACTCGCTCAACGCTCGTGGCGAAGTGAAGCAGCCGAAAAATGTACGCCTGCCCTGCTGCCTTGTTCTACGTGTGGAACATGTAGACAACACGAAGGACTCACTCGATTCGTTACGTTTGCAGTTCGTGCCTGGACCAGGAACTTATGAAGTCCCGGAGCAATGGCCTGTTCGAGATGTGACAGCTACGCCAACTGCAGCATTTCTGTCGCGGACTGTGAGAGGGCCCTTCTCACCTTCTCGACGAGCAGCTTCTGCCTTTCCTAGCTCGCCAACAAGACAAGCTGTGATTGAACAAACCATCGGTGTTTCTATGGTTGTAGTATCGCGACCCCATACTGCACACCCTGAATTAGCGTCTCCAACGAAAATCTCCAAGTCTCCGCGTAGCCGCCTCCGCCTCCCCGGCTCATCAAGTCGCCGAGATCTCGTGATCCAGATTTCAAGGCAACAGCATAGTGTACTTCATCCTTCTGAGGTCGAAATGCCCACAAGCACCAGCTACATGTACACATCATTGAACCCTCAGCATGTATCTGCGTTTTCCAAGGTTGGCCGAGAACCTACGATCGACAAGGAGATCGCTCCTGCTGTTGGGACTTATGATATTAAACGACTTTGGGACTCGTCGGCTCCTCGAACCACATTGGGGGCGCCTTCTCCCGCACTCTTTGGTGCCTCGAGGGAGAAACGTGTGGTTACATGGCGCCCAGCACTCACACCTGCGTCATACAACGTTTCAACATCCTGGGATTCATCTCGTTTTTATGCCAAGCAGAAGGACAAGGTTGTGCGCAGCGCAGTTAAACGAAGACTTCACAGCGCAAAACTTCACGCGCGGACGATGGCATCACCAACTATTCGGCCATCCACAGCTGACGCTAATCTACACAGCGAACCAGCTGCAACAACGGACTCGGTCTCAACTGAGACGCCTGAAAATGACGATGACCCGTTCAGTTGGTTGCGCCAACGACCCAACGGAGAACATCGGGTAAATGTTCTCGCAGCGAAACATGGACTTGTTCACCACATCAGGTCTCCTACACGCCGATCAACAGAGAACCGGCAATCCACTGTCAATCCTTGTGACGAATCTACCACTCCAGGAACACCAGGCCACAGGCTTGTTCGACAGCAAAGCAATTTCCAAGAGGATGACACATCAGCGACGGAAACCCTTTACACTGCAAAACCAAAAGACGTACGCATCAAGGTAAGCTGTCGAATGCCAGGAGGAATGCTGATCTCCGCGAGTGTCTACTCGATGAAGAAACTGGGGCATTTCAAATCTGCGATTTTGGTTCGTCAGAAGCGTTTCCAGACCATAGAGCAGTTTGATCTTTATCATGCGAGCGGGAGGAAGCTGACCGGACTCGAAGATACGTTGAGTTCATGTGGTGTTCGTGATCGGTCCATGTTGCAGATTGTTCCCGCCGTGACGGTAGCTTTGACACCACAAGGAAATCAAATATCATCCGAGTCAGTGATACCTGTCGTCAAAACCTGAGCTGGAAACAATTGCTTGAAGTAACACATCAGCGCACTGAATTCCTGATGCGGCGAACGATGGACCTCAGTGTAATGCTCGTTGTCAACGCGTTTCGCAACTTGTTCCGGGCTGACAAAAACATTGCGGAGAGAAATAGTGGGGTGCTGTCGCCGCTGGAAAATAAATGAAACCCTGAACAACCAAACCAATTTTTAGTGGCTTTAAACCTTTCCAACTGAGTTTTGCAGGGGGGATTCTATTGCGCGCATTTTCCACGACCTGTTTGAAGGCGGGAGTGCACCATTGTACTTCTTCAGCACTGTCGGGGAGCAACACGTATAAACTCGGGTTTCTCTATACGAACGCCTAGTCACATTCTAACGAATGGAAACAAACAGTTTTAGAGTCGATCTGTTCCGAGGGTTTCACGGACTAGGAGCTAGGTGATGCGAGCAGGATCCCAACCACCCCACGAGTTTCATGGGTTAAGTAGCCACCAATGCTTTGTGATCACCATCAAGTTTGTCGGCCCATCCTCTCTTTCCTTGGCAGTAAAGGCGCTTTGTCTCGTTTGCCTTGGTGAATACACCGATCTACCCTCCACAAATTCCATTCGACATCAAAAATCGACATCGAAAGTTTCCAGGCTATCCGGAACAGATCGCGATCTCGAAGTCGAGCACGGATGTCACGATATGTAGCGTGTGGAGCCCAACAGTTCATATTGACCAATACTACGTTAATCCGAGGTTGTGCAAGAGTCGATCGATCTTCTTCTTTAACGCGAAATATACGGCGCATGCTTCATCTCCTCGTTTCCTTCTTTATTTGGCTCATCTTGGAAGTTGGCGCGTCATCACATTTGTATTGTATCCACCTCGCTCCCGTGGGGACTGATCCGAAGTACTATGGACTTGACACGGTAAAGTGTGATAAAATGTGATCAAATATGGTATGAAGTCACTTGTTCGTGAAAAGGGTGTGCACTGGATAGAGGTCTATAGCTATCAAGTGCTATACAGTCCTTCGAAAGTCGTCGACGTACTTAGTTGGTAAGAGAAGCAAGAAATCTAATCCACAGTGACAGCCTTGGCCAAGTTGCGCGGCACGTCCGGGTTGATGCCCTTGCGCACAGCAAGCTCGTAAGCGATAAGTTGCAGAGGAATAGTGGCAAGCAGAGCCGTCATGGGGCCGTTGGTCGGGATAGGAATGACCTCGTCGGCAATGTTCTCGCACATCGCCGGGTTGTCAGTGATAACGATAGTGTGGGCACCTCGAGCACGCACAGACTCTGCCGCTGTCTTCATGAAAGTCGCGTGTTCGTCATCTAGCACGATGAGGATGATCGGTGTGGCGCCGAACTTGCCGTTGTTTTCACCTTCAATAAGAGCGAAAGGCCCGTGCTTGAGTGCACCGCCAGGGTAGCCCTCAGCGTGCAAGTACGTGATCTCCTTGATTTTCAGCGCACCTTCGTATGCGATCGGCTCGCCGTATCCCCTGCCGAGCACAAAGAGATGCTCAGCGGACAGTAGTTTATCGGCGATCTTCGCACATTGCTCACGCGAGCGGAGCGCCATCCCGATCGCGATGGGAAGGCGATGCATGCTCTGGATCAGCTCCGCCATCTTGGATCGGTTACCGTCCGGTCGGTTCTGGGCAAACCACGAAGCGATGAGCCCCATGACCGTAACCTGCGTCACGAAGGCCTTGGTACTGGCCACGGCGTTCTCACGACCAGCGTTAAGGTAAACACCGCACTTGGTCGTACGCGCGATCAACGATCCCACCGAGTTCACAACCGAAAAGGTCGGCACTTCCAGCTGCAGCTCTTCCGCGGTCTTGAGCACGCGGTGGACATCCTTGGTCTCGCCAGACTGGGACACCACCAGCAGTCCACCCTCCTTCTTCGCGAACCTGTCACTGGTGCACTCCGACGCATCCTCCGTGGAAACACTGTCGAACGAGTTGAGCGACCGCATGAGCTTAGCACCGTACTTGCTCGCATACAGCGAGGTGCCGCACGCAGCAATCAGCAGGTGCTTAATACGGAGCATGCGTTCCTTCTCGGAGTCCAGACCACCCAGGTACACATGATCGTCTGACACGCGACCGCCGTAACCGAGCGACGCCGCCACGGCCTTGGGCTGCTCCATGATCTCGCGCAGCGTCCAGTGCGGGTAGGGCGCGGGGGACAGTCGCACCTTGACGTCGGGCGCCACGGCCAGTCTGCTGGTCGGGAAGCGCTGCAAGAAGCCTTCCTCCTTGCCGTCGTCGTTGGGGTTGAGCTCGGCCGAGTCGCTCTTGATGACCGCCACCTCTCCGTCCTTGAGCGAGATGAACCGCTTGGCGTAGCGGCTGAAGGCCGTGGTCTCCGAGGCCACGAACATCTCGTTCGACCCATAGCCGATGCACAGCGGCGAGCCGTTGCGCGCGATGACGATCTTGCCGGGGTCGTCGCGCGCCATGACGCAGAGGCCCCAGGTGCCCTCGAGCTTCTTGAGCGCGAGCCGTACGGCCGTGAGCAGGTCGGCGCCCTCGCCCATGAGGTGGCCGATGAGCTGCGCGGCCACCTCCGTGTCCGTCTGCGAGGAGAAGACCACGCCCTCGTCCAGCAGCTCCTGCTTGACCTCGTAGTAGTTGGTGAACGTGCCGTTGTGCACGAGCGACACGCGGCCGTGCATGTCCGTGTGCGGGTGCGAGTTGCAGTCCGTCTTGGCGCCGTGCGTGGCCCAGCGCGTGTGCGCGATGCCCGTGGTGTTGCCGTCGTGCTTGCCCTTGGTCTCGCGCAGCAGGTGGATCGAGTCGGCCGTGCCCACGACGGACGCGAACTTGGTGGTGGTGATGGGCGCGGGCTGGGCGCTGGGCTGCGTCGACATGCCGGCCGAGTCGTAGCCGCGGTTCTGCAGGATCGTGAGCCCCTCCAGCAGGAAGTCGGCGGCGTTCTGCGTCTTGCCCACGACGCCCACGATGCCGCAGCAGTCGGCGCTGCCGCTGCGCTGGGAGAGCGACGCGCCCGCGACGCCCAGCGCGCCGGCGGCCAGCGCCACGAGCCACGAGCCGCCGAGCTGGTCGCTGCCGGGGCTGGAGGAGGACGACGACGAGCTGCTGCTGTACAGTGCTGCGGTGCGCGCCGAGCGGCGCAGCGACTGCTGCTGCAGTTGCGGCTGCGCGCGGAGCAGCGGCGTCAGCGAGCGGCGCAGCATGAAGGTGGAAGGTGAAGTGACGACTGAACCTTGCTTCGATGCAGGTGGCCTGGATCCAGGTGGAGAGACGCGATTGGCGGAAAAGCGTGGAGCTGACGTCGACCGCGGAAGAGTGACGAAATTCCCGCCAGAAAGTGACGACGAGGTGGCCAATCAGAGAGGCTTCAACGTGGGCAGTGATAGCAGCGTGTTAGTTGGCGTTGTCGTGAGTTTTGCATTTTGTCTCCTGCGACGCGCTTCCTCTCACAGCCGGGGAATGTGCATTTGTATCGACCCCCATGCGCGATGCGCAGCCCCTTTGTCTGCACAGCCCTTCGTACACTCTGGATGCTTGCACCTTGGTCCACCTCAGTGGGGGAAGCAGAGTCCCTTGGTGGCGCCGTTACTGGTACACCCCCGCTGTTTGCATCCGCCGTGGGCGTGGTATTTGCCTATGAGTCTAACTTGCTGGGTGCGAGCACCTTGAACGTCCATCATGTTCGAAGCACCAGCCTTTTGCTTTTTGCCACTCAGCATAGGCCTCTTGACAGAGCGGGGTTTTGACACCCTAGGGGCGAACTGTGACGTGTCTTGGATTCGATGGCCGCGTTGGTTGCCCCCTTCAGTGTTTGTTTCCCACTTCGAGTCCATTTCCCCTGGCCGGTCGGAGCTACTGGGTCTTTGCCCCGGAGCTAGAGGCACCATGGTCCCCGTGGATGCTGCCGCTGACACATCTTCGCCAATGATAAACACGTTTCCCGCCAAGTAGTGAGGCTTCTCGGATGCCGCATTATCGGACACGAACCCGCGGAAGTTGAAAGCCTCAAGCAACGAGTTCGTTTTCGGCGACACGGTGATGGCGGCGTCCACGGGGATCGCGGTGCCCCTAGCTTCGGTCAGCAACTTTGGTCTCCACCCAACCAGCCAAATCGACTGGCAACGAGAGACAAACACTGACAAGGAAGTGGCCAGCCCGGCAACTTCAACTTGTGACACTATCTAACCTCGATTGAGTGACATCTTCAACTTGGACACGAAGATCGCCATGTACACGTAGACATACATACTAAAGCTGCTGTACGTGTGACAAAGTCTTTACCGTAAGTTCATTGAGTTCGCTGGGAGCGAATGCAGACAGGATGGACGAGCTGCATAAAACAATAAGACGAATGAAGAATGTCTATTCACTCTGTATGTGTGTGAGATCGCGGTCGTGGACAATATTGCTCACCTATTGACTGCTGGGCATCCTGCTTTACTCACCAGTTCTGCCGCGTTTATTAACGATACTCGGCTCTGTGCGTCAGTAGGAGTTATCGACAAACACCTACGATATTGGGGCGTTCGATTCTGTCATGTGGGTAGTTACTGGATCCATGCGTTTCAGGTTCACACCGGAGACTGAACAGCCTCGTAGACCGCGACTGGCGATTTTACAACGTCATTGGGCATACCGTCCACCACTGGAGGCAAAACCACCGCGTCGCACTTGGTGTCCACAACCGAATCACGAGCTTCGATGCGTCCGCTGTGCCGGAACTTGATACACAGCACCACTTGAATAACGCTCAGCACCACACCCATCGCATTGGGGGTGAGCACGAACATGTCGTCGGCGAGGATACCGTAGAGCACCCACAGCGATCCATTGACGAGGTTCACGCAACACATCGTGACCGGAAGAGAGGCGGTCGACTTGGTCTGCAGCACAAGCTTCATCGTCTGAAGCGGCGACGCGTACACTGCGACGTTGATAAGCACGGCGATGTATCCGACGATTTTCTCCTGGACGTTCGACGAGAGGGGGATGACGTTTGTCTTGCAGAGCACCGCGAAGAGCAGCACCAGCACCGCCCAGCCGCCTGCAATCGCTCCCATCGTGCGCAGCGCCGGTCGGTCCGCAGTCCACCGGTAGAAGACCAGCGTGAACACGAGCGACGTGAACGCCCCGAAGGCATTAATCGACATGACGGGGAAGTAGGTTCCGCGCAAGAAGCCGTACATGGCCCAGGTGTAGCAGTTGACGCCCAGCATCAGCACGGGCAGCACGCGGACCTCGCCCGTGCACTTTTGCGTGTGGATCCGCCGGAAGTCTGGGAACGGTGAGAACAGCAGCACGATGGTCGTGACGGTCGCCGCGATGTTGGTGATGTCGAGCGCGAGCATCGTGGGGGTTGTCGAGGTCGCGTGGCGAGAATGAAAATGGCCGGGGACACCTGCGATCACTGGAAGCGGATGATCTTCGGGGCCACAGTGCGCTCGAAACGGCTTCGGTCGTGTATCGCGAGCAAACTGAAGCACTGGAGCGAGGGCCATTCGTTTCGAGAGCATCTCACTGGCGACTTTCACCTTAGCTCCCGTTTACATTGCTGCCCGCGACGCTGGACTCGCACCGGCGGCGAGCGACTTTACCTTATCGCTCAACGTTGGTGCCGACGAGCTTCCCGACTGTCCCTTCGTTGGCGCTGGACACCAGCCGCGTGTGAGCTGTGCTGAGGCTGACGCGAGGCACGTCCCGCAACGCATCTCCGGAACCGAGAGCGGTTTGGCTCGGAGCAAACTTTGGGCAAACTTTGGCTCGTGGGTGACGTACGCGTTGGGGACGTTCTCGAGGCAGATGAGGACAGTCGCACAGGTTGAGTGTGCGGAACTCGACTGTATCGCTTGAAGTTAATGGAACGACAACACGAAGCGTGCAGGATCAGGGCTCGGGCGCTTTACTTCAAGCAGGTGCTTAGCAGGTTCGCATCTTAGCTACAGTAGTGAACGCAGCCCTAGGAAGATCAGAACAGCGTGCTTTACCGCGCAACGTCGGTATCTTTTGTTCACGACAACTCAACCTCCTTTTGTTGATTCCGTTGCCGGACGTCATTAGTCAACGGAAACAACAATTAGCGAGTTTCGGCCTGAAGGGTGTTGAGGTTGTGAACAAAATTCGCCGCCGTAGTGCACGGTATACATGTAGCTGATTTTGCCAGGGCTGTCTACTTCGAGCTCAGGCGAACGACGATTAGCGCAGCAGAATGCATTATATCGGTCAGTGGTGCACTGCCACGACCGTCACAGTGACGCGGTTAAAGTTATCCATCACCGAAATGCGGCTTGTACTGTAGTGGATCTGGTCCTTTCCACGTACAGATAATGACGGAAGCGAAGAAAACAAAAACATACATAGACAGGTCAAACAAGCGCGGATTTACCCAATCCAATTCATTATACTTATAAAAATGAGCCAATCATTGGGATTTAATTTTTGAATGGCTGCCGTGTACCATCGCCTAATTTATGCTGCACTCACACTAGTTTCCTCACTATGGACAACACACCGTCACCAAGAAAGAAACAGAAGAGCTACTCTATCCGCGAGGTACGGTGCATCTGATAGAATATATAGGGATGGAGCATGTGAAGTACTGATGTACGAGCGCAAACAGCAGGTGCACCGCACCCGCTGCGTACATGAGCTTGGGCTGCGATCTAAGGCTCTGGAGCACTGCACTGCAAAAAGCCGTTCTGTGTTGCCGCTGTTTCCGGTGACTTCCAGCGTCAACACACCGGACTTCAACGTACCGGCGGAGCAGTCTACTCCGCTTCAACTGCAGTAGCTGCGCACTGCAGCGCTGATGAAGCTGGGTGGTGGTACAACAGACGCTGCTGTTGCTCAGAAGTGGAGGACGTTGCCTTCACTGGTAAGCTGCAAGCTTCGTGTACCTGCGAGCACGCATAGCAATACATCATGTATTAATACAATGTATGGGTTGCGAGGGTAGGCATGCAGGCAGCATGAGCTGCGCGCACGGAGCTGCGGCACACAAGTCGGCTTACCTTGAGCCTGCTAGGCCCCTCGAGTCCCTGTAAGGCTGCGCCTTACAACCACAGGTGTCACGTAGAGTTCCTCCGTCCTCGCCACCTGCACGGCCACAACGCAAGTTCGGTGAGCACCATGGAGACACCGAGCTCCAGCGCGTTGCTTACCTCTCAGGTTATGAGATCACACCTTACATCGACACCAACCTCGACGTCCATCCAGACGAACACTGCTGCCATGTTGACGACGGAGATTTTCTCGCCACTGACCAGTCCTACGCTTGTCCAACGCGCATTCCCAGCAGTTCCATATTTTCCTTCCGGGCGACCCTTGGAGCCAGACATGGGGATTCCAGGCGTAGCAGATGGAATGAAGGTTTCTGGGGCCGAAGGAGTCCCGGCAGAGACATTAACCAGGAAAACAGCCGGGTTCTGTTGAGCACGTTGCCGCGAGTGCAGCGCCCAGAGCTGCCGAGTCCAAGGCAGTCCAGTTCGCAAGTTTCGATCGAGCAAGCAAGCAAGCAACTACCCCTTTGTCCCGTCTGTCGCCAAGTCACGATGCCTCCAGCCTCGTCTGCAACTTCAGCTTCCGCACCGCGTACGGCCAACAGTGATGAGTCATCAGCTTCTGCGGTGCCACCATCGTCCGGCACCACACCAGCCTCGAGACTGACGACGCCCAGGACGCCATCACCGTAGACGGCGTCGACAGTAGTACTGCGCACGGGTCCGCGGTAACCCTTGCTCGGGCCAGCCCGCGTGCCGGCTCTCAGAAGGCGTCTTCTCGACCGCGCGTGAAGCGCGTCACACGTGCTACCTTTGGTTCGCCGGCTGTCGCGGCACGCAAGAAGCATCGTAGATCCGACTCGCGAGGGGCGACGCTGCTCTCGGCTGACCCGTCTCCTCCACTCGAGTCGCCCGATGCGTCACTTGAAGACAAGGCTCCACCGCCGACGTCGTCATCGACTGTAGCGCCTCGCGCCTCGACCAAGGGCATTCCCGCCGCGACTGAGGTTGCGTCGGACACAAGCCCGTGCCGTCCGCCCCCGTGTGAGCAGTCTATGCTCAATCTTCATGGCCACGCAACATCTGATGCAGTTGCTAGTCAGCCTAGCACCGAGACGGCTACAGCTTCTACCCTGTCCACTGGTCCAGCTGCGTTTAACTTGGACGACTTCATGCACACCTTCAGGCATCCCATTGCGCCGGCCCAACCCGAGCCGACACAGCCGTCACTTCCCAGCGTGTCGCTCGAGCACAAGGTCGACCGTTTGTTCGAGTTGGTGCACGATCTCTGCGCTAAGGTCCAGGCCTCGTCAGTGCCAGACTCGGCGGTACGCACAGATTCTCTTCCAGTTCCAACACTGCACGACCGACTTCAAGATGTCGCCACGCACAGCAACAGTGCGGCTCCACGAGTTGGGTGGACTCTTCCGCCTGCAGGAAACCAGACGACATGCCGCCCCTAGCTATTCAGCATCTTCGCAGTTCGAGCTTTCCGGCCCTGCGGACGCGGGTAAAAGGCGAGCATTACCCACCACAAGCACATCAGCTCGCGGCTCACCGCATGTTCAAGGTACTCAGCACTACGGAAGGTGCGTATACGTCACCTATGTCTTTTGTTTTGCAGCTGCGCGAGCTCGAATGCTTCCGCTTCGAAGTCAACCCAGCTGTCTTGATGGCCATATACGGTGCCCGCATCGGCAACCGTGGCTTAACAATCATGCATTTCCGGCCGCCGACTGAGATGGAGCAACTACGTCGCGGATCAACAAACGCCAACTTTGCGTCGGATTTCGGGGGCCGGGGCCACGCTGCCGACGACGTCTCCTCAGTGTGAGACATACGAAGACTTGCTAGCTGCCATTAGTGGCCTCACCTCCCTAGACGACGTGCTTTTCTTTGAGCACATCCGTCGCTTATTCTCCCGGCTGAAGCGCTTCGTCATGGCTAACAAGGAACGGGACAGCAATACCCCAGAGCGTGTTACACTAACTCTATTTTACGTGAACAGCTTTCTGGGCAGAGCGGTGGCGCACCTTTTGGACGACTCGCCAACGTGGTGGCGTAGCTATTGCGAAGTCGTGCGGGCTGTTGATTACCACGCGACCGACTGGCAAGCGTCGCTGAGTGGTTTAGCCCTTCGCATGGCAGCTCAACCGTCAGTGCCGCCGTCCTCGTCGGGGTCAGAACACTCTACGGCTCGCACTAGCATGTCAGGACCGCGCAGGACCCCACCGGGACGGGTTCCGGTGATGCCGAACCACGTTCGACGTCCAAATCCCCGCGATTCTGAGGGTCGCGAGCCGCGCCTCCGCTACCTCTCCGGCGGAATGTGCTACGGCGGCAGTCTAAGTCGCTGTGCTCACGCTTCACGAACCCATTCCTGGAGTCGTCGGCTGCCCCGGGACGTCCAAGATTTTATTGATCATCACTACACGCACGGCTCAAGCGGTTCCAACGACAGTCGTCACCGGCGCCCATGAAGGGGCCGCAGTGTTGCGCGCTTACCGCCACTTCGGTCAGAAAGCAGTCTATCCAAATACACTTCAGTTGGATACTCTTCTGCTAGTAAGCTCTATCAACGTCAGTGCATCGACATCTCACGTTCAAGTGAGGACACGCTGTGCCAGTTACCGACCGCGAAATTGTATCCACCAACCGAAACATCATCGCACCAGGTTTCACGAACACGCATCCCATCATCGCCGCACATGTTCAGCATTTCGAGTTCGCCCCACGGCAACTCTCAACCACAAAAGTCGCCCATGGCACCTCGATCGTGGCGCCCAATGGCCCGCAAGCCGCTCCCATGTGCGGTCTCTCGAGCGGCTCGCTTCCATCTCCAACTCCACAACATGCGGCCAAACCGCTCAGTCTGTCAGGTACAATCCGCCCACCACCGACTGTCGTGTCGACGCGGCGGTATGCCGGAGCCGGCGCCCAGCGTGCAGTCATGTGGGAAGCACTACGTCTACACCGCACCAATCTTGCTCTAGGCCCCGTCGGTCTCAAGCTGCCGCCCCCAGAGCGAGTCGAGCGAAACGGCATGTTTGCTTTCAACAAACCTCTCCAAGAGGTATTGTCCGAGTTTGTCCGTCGCATTAGAATGCCTCTTCCATCGTTCGTGGAACTGATACGGGGTCAATTGCCCGATGTCTACAGGCCCAACAAGAACATGATCCCCTCCGTTTTGCGCGCTGCCTGCCGCGATTACAACCATTTGGAAGAGCTACTCGACATCGCGCAGTGTGGAGTCAGAGTGACTCTAACTCAGTCGATGCCTCGGCAGCACTCTCGCCCTCCCGACCACAAGTCCGCCGAAGAACGCTACAACATACTCGTCAAGAACATCCGTAAGGAGCAGAACGCATGGAGGTGCATCGTGGTTGATGATTCTTGACATTTGGCCTGAAGTGCACATCAGTCCCTTTGGTGTCGTCGACAAGGGCCGCGAAGACCCGCAGATCTTCGGTAGAGTGATTCACGACCTATCGTATCCCAACAAGACATCGTTGACTGACCTTACAGACCAGGACAAGATGTGCCAACCTAAGTACGAGCACTACTGTAGTGGGTCTAACTTGACTCACTACTATAGCTTACACGTTGCGCTACGTGTATGAGGAAGCGTAAGTACTTAGTAATTACTTAGGTTAATTATATTTGAATACACAAATATAATTTAAATCCGATAAGACTCCAAGTGACTTAGAATAGGTAAAATGAGAACTGTATTGTTTGTGAATTGATCTTCCTCCTAAATCTGCTAAAACTGTTTATCATCTATGAAAGGGATTGACAGCGGCTGGCTGTCAGAGCCCCGCTAATATGCATGTCTCTGATTGGTAGAAAGATGCTGCTTTCTACCAATAGGATCTTTGGGTAGGTGTGGACCACTCATTGTGGTGGCCCACTTCAATGTATCCATTGGTGTGACTTACACCAAGGTGAGGAAGTATCTAAAACTTTTAACAGATATCCTATCTGTTAAATTCACAAGTGGCTTGTAGCCACTTGTACGTGTAACCCCGTTACACCATCCCCCCTTAAGGTTAGACGCGCGGGGTCTCCGCACGTCAATCTTCTGAATTGACCATTCGTCAATTCTCCGCGTTTGGAGAAGAAATCCGCGCTCATTCAACGATGAGAGCGCCTCAAGAGAAGAAGACCCCGAAGTCGGTGGAGAGTCATCTCTCCATCGATGACTACTTCGAGCGCCAGAAGGCGAAGTATGGCGACGTCGTAGACTTCGACGACGACGATGAAGACATGGAGGACGAGGAGGACGCGTCCTCAATGCGCAAGGACTCAGTGTCGAGCGAATCGCTCGACCCGCATGCTAAGAACATTCGTCCGCGTGAAGAGAACGATTCGGACGCTTCGATCTCGAAGCGTTCGCGAACTGAGAGTGATACCCCACTCGCGTACGCTGGGGCTCCCAGTACTCCGTGCGCTGCAGCTGCAGCGCGTGATCCTAAAGCGCTGGGCTCTCTACGCGCTGCGCCTGCAGTGCGCGATCCGTGGATGCCGTCCGCGTCCGAGATCTCGGACCGGTATGGGAACTCGGTACTCCCGAATGAGGTGCCGTTGTACGTATGCAGCGCCATCAAAGATGACGCCGTGGCTGCCGAGCTGCACTTTGATGCGGAAACGCATCAATGGCGCGATTATTACATCGGACTCTTCCACGAGCTCCGATGGTTTCAAAGCAAGAAGACATCTTCTCGCAGCAAAGTGCCCGAGTGGCAGGCACTTTGTCAAAGTTGGAACGCTTTTGTTGAAAACTTCAACAAGAAGCCGAGTGCTTACCGTGATCGGATTAAGCAAGCGCGTGATCGCTTCGAGACGTACTCGAAGCGTGGAAAGTTGGAGCAACTCCACGTTGCTGCGGAGGAGGCTAATGTGCCGTGCGCTGTGCCCGAGGGCTTTCAGTGCTCGAAGTGCTTCCCAGGCGCGGTCCGCTTGAGCGACCGCGACCTGATCGGGTACACGTCGTTCCGTGTGCCCGAGAGTCTAAAAGAGCTCCGTGCTAAATTCTTAGCACGTGAGGGTTCGGGCGCTAGCGATGATCGCAGCGCTCGTACTACTTCCGCTGCGCCAGCGCGTACTGCTCCTCGTACGCCCTCACCATTTCCGGAACGTCCTCCAGCAAGACGTTCCGCGGCTCCCATGTATCTAGATGGGGAGGAAATCCTCTCCAACGAATCCGAAAACGAGCCCCTGGAGGGTTCGTTTTCGGGATACTGTGGTCAACAATCCGCTCAACAATCCAGCGGGTTGAGCCGCGGGCGTCACGGATCGGCGGTGGCGGGGGTGGGAACACGCCCCAGGTATGATCAGCCCCGGGCTGATCAGTATGCGTCTCTCCACGACCGGGTGACCGCCGTGGAGCGTTTGCAGGGCGCTGAGTTCGTAGAAGGCCCAAGTCGCGGCGGTCTCGCAGACCGCCTCGAATATCCAGGTCGAGTTGGGGACCCAGATGAAGGGGTTGCTCCAGCGCGCGGACGCGCTGGAGGAGAGGCTGCTCGTCGCCGAGGCCAAGGCTTCCGCTTCTGCCTCGGCTCCTGTCGAGGCTTCGGGTC
Source organism: Phytophthora cinnamomi (assembly GCF_018691715.1). NCBI lineage: Eukaryota > Oomycota > Peronosporomycetes > Peronosporales > Peronosporaceae > Phytophthora > Phytophthora cinnamomi. Next base: position 723,273 of record NW_027151047.1, read on the forward strand.
AGCCGAGCTAGATGGCTCGTGCTGCAGGTATGGCTTCAGCCGTCCGACGTAAACGGTCGGATGGAGGCGCATGCTAGACGGTATGTCTAGTGTGTAAGCGTTGCCGTGCCGTGCCAACACAGTGAACGGCCCGATGAAGCGCGGAGCAAGTTTACTTGCTCCGAAATCCGAAACTGCATGTTTAGGCAGGTTTTGAGTAGCTAACAAAACCAAAGAACTAACTTTGAATTTATTTGTGTTGCTCCTGCCCACATTGTCTGCGTTCGGCTTCTGTTGATCAACAGAAGCTGCTATTGCATCCTGGACTAACCGAATTACGGCTTGTCTTTTGGTAATGAAGTCGATTGCATCCGAGCTGAAGTCATTCAGCTCGCTCTCCGCTAGAGGCCCTGCCTCTGCGTGGTTCTTCGCGGTGCCTGCGCCCTGCGCAGACCCGTGGTCGGTGGCCTTGTTGTTGGGGGAGTCTGCGCCCTGCGCAGACTCATGTGATTTGTTCATTGTTGCAGCTGACACTGTGCAAGTGTCAGCAATTTTCTGCGGCTGCTGTATTGCAGTCGTAGATCCTCCCCCACTTAAAGTGGGAGCCATCACTCCGAGTATACTCGGTAGACGTGGATGCCGCATGGCATTCACATAAAACGGTCTATGCCCGGTCGAGGCATGCACTGAGTTATTGATGGCAAACTCTGCCATCGATAAGCACTCGCTCCAGTATTGGAACGAGTGAGCGTAGCTCTTCAACATATCGACGAGCACGCGATTCACGCGCTCGGTTTGACCGTCCGTCAGCGGATGGTCCGCAGTCAACATTGAAAGCTGGCTCCCAAGAAGTGTAAACACTTCTTGCCACATGTGCGCTGTGAAGCGCGGGTCTCTGTCCGACACGATGTCGGTCGGCATGCCATGGTGTTTGAACACCATCTCGACGAACAGACGGGCCGTTTGCTTCGCGGTCACCTCTGCTGGCACCGCAGCAAGATGTATCATCTTGCTGAAGCGGTCGACGAAGACCACATCACCGGTATTCCCTCCGCTGTCCGGGGGAAGACCAAAGATGAAGTCCAAAGATATGGACTTCCAACACTCCGACGGAGTCGGTAGTGATTGTAACGGAGCCTGCGCGAATGGCGCAGGCTTTACGCGTTGGCATACATCGCAAGCACGGATGTACTTGCGCACCCACTTATACTGGTGGTGCCAGTAGAAGTCACGCGTGAGAAGGACGTATGTCTTCTCACGTCCGAGATGTCCCGCAGTCGGGGCATCCTGATATTCGTACATGATCCTGAGTCGCAGGTGATGATCGTTCGGCACGACAACGCGATCCGCGTTGTCGTCGACTGCATTGTCAAGAAGTAATCCATCGTGCACTCGAAAGCGGTGTGCACGCGCTCGAAGGTGCTTGGGCAACTTCTGACGGGACTCGTCAGAAGGCGCTGTGCCGTAGACCAGCAAGAGCTTCGTGTCCGCGTCGTGCGCGTACGCGGCCTTCACATCGTCCAACAGAGACGATGTGGGTTTGCTTGATCACATGACGTCAATGGCATTGACGTCAGCAGCTTCTGCGTAGTCCGGCCGACGTGATAACGCGTCGGCCACCACATTCAATCTTCCGGGTTTGTATTCGACCCGGAAGTTATACTCCGCAATGAATGAGAGCCATCTCGCCATTCTTTGTGATATGTGTGGCGACTTCACTGCGGTGCGCAGTGAAGCATGGTCGGTGTAGACCACAAATGGTCTACTTCCAAGCAAATACACTCGGAACTTTGCGAGTGCGTACTTCATGGCAAGGAGTTCCTTGTCATGCACTGGATAGTTGCGCTCAGCCGGCTTCAGCTGACGCGATTGGTAGTAGACGACACGATCACGACCCTCGTGATCGTGCTGCATCAACACGCATCCGATCGCGAAGTCGGATGCGTCACATACGACGTGGAATGGACGATCTTGGTCAGCCACTGCCAAGATCGGCGTCTCAGTCAAGCCCCGCTTGACTGCATCGAATGCCTTTTGGCAATCGGGTGTCCAATTCCACACAGCTTCCTTCTTAAGAAGCTGTGACAGCGGGCGGATCTTGCCCGCGTAATCCTCCACGTACTTGCACAAGTACGCGGCTAAGTCAAGGAACTGCCTCAGTTCCTTGACACTTGAAGGCGTTGGCCATTCATTAATCACTCTGACCTTTTCCGGGTCAGGGCGAACGCCATTTTTCCCTACGAGACACCCGAGGACGGGTATCTCGCTTGCCCCGAAGATACACTTCTTCAGGTTCGCGTAGAGCTTATGCTTTCGCATAAGCTCAAGTAGCTTCCGGAGATGCACCCTGTGCATCTCTACGTCGGTCTTTTCGTCCACAGCCCGGCTGTGGATGAACACATCATCGAAATAGCTCGGTGCGAAGTCGCACACCGAGCGCAACAAGTGCGTCACGCACCTGTTGAAAGTCGCAGGGGCGTTCTTAAGCCACTGTGGCATCACTAGCCATTCCCAGAGCATGTCGCTTGGCGTGCTCACTGCCGTGAGAGGGATATCGCTCTCATTAGGATTTGATGAAATCCATCTCACAAGTCGCGAGCACTGTAAACGGTGCTCCCGGCCATCGAATCGATGATAACATCTTTTCGCGGTATCGGCGTCTGCGCCGGTACCATCGCATCGTTCAGCTTGTTATACGCATGAACGATGCGCCATCCGCCCTGTGGCTTCTTGACACAGAACGTCGGAGCACTGTGCGGGGACTTTGATTCCCGCACTTGTCCTGCTTTGCGACGACTTTCAAAGAAGTCATCGATTGCTTTTACTTGTTCTCGCGGCAGTGGCCACTGCCGCGTGACACAGTATTTCGTGCCCGGCACGAGATCAATCTCGTGCTGAATACCCTTATCCTGCGGAAGCTCCGCAGGAATCTCTTCCGGGAGTACGTCTTTGTACTCCCTCAATAATTCGTAATAGGGACTCGACTTCAGCGAGTCCCAACCTTGTTCCTCGAAGCGCTCTCGCTTCGTCTTCGCACTGAGAGTGTCTTCACTCTCAGTGGTACTTCCCATGAAGAGCTGCCTCAGCTCTTCGCTCTCACTCTCCGTTCTTTCGCTGTCCGAAAGAACGCAGACTTGTTCGATGCGTCCATTGTGCAAGTCACGCGTGAAGCGCTTCCAGCTCATGACCGGAAGCGAAGTCAACTCCGACGCCGCCGTCGGAGGATTAGCGAGCTCCATGTCACGATACTGGAATCCAGTATCGGTGCGCGTCAAGACGCTTAGCGTCTCGACATCCGGCGTCACCGCCTCAGTCTGCCCAGCAGACTGTTCTCGTTGCGTCTCGGTCCCGGACCGAGACTTGCGCAGCGTTCTCCGCATGCGCCGTCTTCTTGTTGTGCGGAGCCCGGCTCCGCACAGTTGTTCTTCTGGTCCAGGCCCGGCCGTGGACGGTTGTTCGCCGGCGGACCCTGTCTGCGGGCGCGCGATATCAAGCCCGGCTTGATCGCATAGCGCTTCGTCGTGCAGCCCGGCTGCACGACAGCATGTAATTGCGTCAGTGCGGTACGTTTGCAACCGTCCGCACTGTTTGCAGCGTCAACTCCCGGAGTTGACACGCCTTCGTCACCTCGACGCCATTCATTGGCGGAGCCCCTCATGACCGAGGGTGCGTCGGCTCCCGGAGCCGACACGTCGTTGTCGACCTGACCTCTTCGGGTCAGGGACTGTCCCTTACACGCTTGAACGTGGGTGTTGGTTCCCGGAACCAACACATCTTTTTCTTCCGCCGTCGGCAGCATTGCCGACGTGGGTCTCACTTGTGTGCGCCCTCGCGCACTTCTTGGGCACTCCGGGACAGCAGTATTAAGCGCTGTCTCGACTGGTGAGCCGCGCGCACCTGCTGGTGCGTGCGCTGCGGTAACAGGGCCATCGCTCTCTGTTCCGCTGTCGCGGCCGAAGCGCACGAGCGTGCGCTTCTTCCAGTCTATCACCAGATCATGCCGTGCAAGCCACGGCATGCCCATTACCACGTCGAACTTATCGTCCAGGTCCAGGACGATAAAGTGTTCGACAAACACTCGTTGTTTGTACGAGAAGCGCGTTCACGACGCGCTTCTCAGTCTTCACGATGGCACCTGTTGCCAGTCGTACCTCCTGAAGACTTCGAGGTACATTTACCTCCTCGAAGTCAAGTCTCGGCAGACTTCGTAGTCGAACAAAGTTGTTCGACGCGCCTGAATCTACCAAAGCTCGAAGAGAGTCACTCGCTCTCTTCAAGTAAACCTTCAAGATGACTAGGTTCGGCCTGTCATCTTGTTTCTTGCAGCGAGAGCTAGTCTCACTGGGGGCTGCAGTCCTCAGTGTCGCGTGCCCGATGTCGGCACGCGTGACTGCATTACCAGTAGGGCGCCCCGCGCCTACTGGATGTTCGCGTGTTTTGTTAGTCCGCGGCGATGCCTAGCATCGCCACGACAGCCACCTCCAGGGGGCATGGGAGCTGTGCACTCCCGTGCGAAGTGACCGATCCTTCCGCAACGGAAGTATCGCACGTTGCCTCCCTGCTGCTGGTAACCAGCAGTTGTTGCGTTCGAGAGGTCCATTGGTTCTGGACCTCCCGTCCTCACTACCGGGCGCGGTTGCGGCCTCGGCACATTCGCATGGAGTTTAGCCTGCCGCAGGCTAAACTCTTCTTGCATGGCAAGGGTGATTGCAGCTTCGAGAGTACTCGGGTACTATCGGAAGAGATAGGTCTTCACGGGCCCATCTCTAAGCCCCTTCATGAACGTGACGACCTTAGTCGCCTCGTCAATTGGATTGGTCACGATATTTGATACCAAATATCGTGCGCGCTGCGCGTAAGCATGGACGTCATGCTTACCCTACTGAAGGTCGAGGAACTCCGCCCTCGACCGGAACTCGTTTTGCGGGGGCTCAAACGCTTGTCTGAGCTCCTCTTTGAACACTTCGTACGTGCTGAAGCACATAGGATCAGAGAGTCGGGGTTCATAAACCCAACTCCTTGCGCGTCCGCCAAGGCAGGCCATGGCGAACGCGACCTTCGACAGCGGGTCGACGATGCGTCGAGCCGCTATGGCTGTGTCGAGCTCGACAAGCCATCGGAGGAGAGGCTCGCCCTCTCTTCCCACGTAATTGCTCACGCTCAATTTTAATGGTTGAGCACGCGGTGTCGTCCCCGACGACGCCGTCGCTGAGGAAGCAGCATCGCGCTGCTCCTTCATGATGAATCCCAGAGCAACACCATGTTGCTCCGTCGGCGATAGCGTACGCAGCATCGTAGCTATCGCCGCTTCTCCAATGACTGTTGACAGTCGTTGGAGGGCTTCCCACTCTGGGTCAGACAGGTGGGGGCAGTCAGCGCGCGCAACCTGCGTTGCAGGCGTGTTGGAGCTCTCCATGGGCACCTCCGTGCTCATGTGGTTCTCGGCTCCGCGTTCGTACACCGCGTACGAACGTCAAGCAGTCGGTCGTTGGACGGACTACAAAGTGCTACCAGGTGTAGTGGGTCTAACTTGACTCACTACTTTAGCTTACACGTTGCGCAACGTGTATGAGGAAGCGTAAGTACTTAGTAATTACTTAGGTTAATTATATTTGAATACACATATATAAGTTAACTTAGATAAGACTCCAAGTAGGTAGTTTAAGGTAAAATGAGAACTGTATTGTTTGTAAATTGATCTTCCTCCTAAATCTGCTAAAACTGTTTATCATCTATGAAAGGGATTGACAGCGGCTGGCTGTCGGTGCCCCGCTAATATGCACGTCTCTAATTGGTAGAAAGATGCTGCTTTCTACCAATAGGATCTTTGGGTAGGTGTGGACCACTCATTGTGGTGGCCCACTTCAATGTATCCATTGGTGTGACTTACACCAAGGTGAGGAAGTATCCAAAACTTTTAACAGATATCCTATCTGTTAAATTCACAAGTGGCTTGTAGCCACTTGTACGTGTAACCCCGTTACAGCTACGATGCCATTGCCACGGAAATTCTTCGGCAAAAACACATTCATCCGGACAAAGAGGTCAAAACGCACGTCGGTGATGTTGCTTCGGCGTACCGTCACATCTGCATTCACAGCCACTCTGCTTATTTATTTGGCGGTCGTTTACACCACCATAAGGCTGTAGTAATTGACATGTCAGCCGCATTTGGGTGGTCCGGTTCGCCGGGCAATTACAGCGTGATTGGTGGTGCAATTTCATTCATCCATCGGCACACTGGAAACGCGTTCAACCATGATAGCTTCTTCAGCTACCATTGGGTAGACGATCACGTGAACGTTGTCGCCGACATCGGCTCCAATTGCCAAGACACGGAACAATCGTTACGGTCCGCGATGCTCACCGTACTCGGTCCTGACGCGGTCAATGAAGATAAGTTCTCAAACTGGAGCACACGCCAAAAGGCCCTTGGCTTAATCTTTGACTCATCGGCGGGAACCGTTTCAATGCCGGCGCACAAAGTGGTCAAGGCTAAGTCCATTGTGCGCGCGGCACTGCAAACGTCCTCCTGCGTCGAACCGATTGCAGATCGCTACTCGGTTGCCTTCGCCATGTTGCCACATGCATACGGCCTTATATTTGAATACACAAATATAATTTAAATCCGATAAGACTCCAAGTGACTTAGAATAGGTAAAATGAGAACTGTATTGTTTGTGAATTGATCTTCCTCCTAAATCTGCTAAAACTGTTTATCATCTATGAAAGGGATTGACAGCGGCTGGCTGTCAGAGCCCCGCTAATATGCATGTCTCTGATTGGTAGAAAGATGCTGCTTTCTACCAATAGGATCTTTGGGTAGGTGTGGACCACTCATTGTGGTGGCCCACTTCAATGTATCCATTGGTGTGACTTACACCAAGGTGAGGAAGTATCTAAAACTTTTAACAGATATCCTATCTGTTAAATTCACAAGTGGCTTGTAGCCACTTGTACGTGTAACCCCGTTACAGCTACGATGCCATTGCCACGGAAATTCTTCGGCAAAACACATTCATCCGGACAAAGAGGTCAAAACGCACGTCGGTGATGTTGCTTCGGCGTACCGTCACATCTGCATTCACAGCCACTCTGCTTATTTATTTGGCGGTCGTTTACACCACCATAAGGCTGTAGTAATTGACATGTCAGCCGCATTTGGGTGGTCCGGTTCGCCGGGCAATTACAGCGTGATTGGTGGTGCAATTTCATTCATCCATCGGCACACTGGAAACGCGTTCAACCATGATAGCTTCTTCAGCTACCATTGGGTAGACGATCACGTGAACGTTGTCGCCGACATCGGCTCCAATTGCCAAGACACGGAACAATCGTTACGGTCCGCGATGCTCACCGTACTCGGTCCTGACGCGGTCAATGAAGATAAGTTCTCAAACTGGAGCACACGCCAAAAGGCCCTTGGCTTAATCTTTGACTCATCGGCGGGAACCGTTTCAATGCCGGCGCACAAAGTGGTCAAGGCTAAGTCCATTGTGCGCGCGGCACTGCAAACGTCCTCCCTGCGTCGAACCGATTGCAGATCGCTACTCGGTTGCCTTCGCCATGTTGCCACATGCATACGGCCTTATATTTGAATACACAAATATAATTTAAATCCGATAAGACTCCAAGTGACTTAGAATAGGTAAAATGAGAACTGTATTGTTTGTGAATTGATCTTCCTCCTAAATCTGCTAAAACTGTTTATCATCTATGAAAGGGATTGACAGCGGCTGGCTGTCAGAGCCCCGCTAATATGCATGTCTCTGATTGGTAGAAAGATGCTGCTTTCTACCAATAGGATCTTTGGGTAGGTGTGGACCACTCATTGTGGTGGCCCACTTCAATGTATCCATTGGTGTGACTTACACCAAGGTGAGGAAGTATCTAAAACTTTTAACAGATATCCTATCTGTTAAATTCACAAGTGGCTTGTAGCCACTTGTACGTGTAACCCCGTTACAGCTACGATGCCATTGCCACGGAAATTCTTCGGCAAAAACACATTCATCCGGACAAAGAGGTCAAAACGCACGTCGGTGATGTTGCTTCGGCGTACCGTCACATCTGCATTCACAGCCACTCTGCTTATTTATTTGGCGGTCGTTTACACCACCATAAGGCTGTAGTAATTGACATGTCAGCCGCATTTGGGTGGTCCGGTTCGCCGGGCAATTACAGCGTGATTGGTGGTGCAATTTCATTCATCCATCGGCACACTGGAAACGCGTTCAACCATGATAGCTTCTTCAGCTACCATTGGGTAGACGATCACGTGAACGTTGTCGCCGACATCGGCTCCAATTGCCAAGACACGGAACAATCGTTACGGTCCGCGATGCTCACCGTACTCGGTCCTGACGCGGTCAATGAAGATAAGTTCTCAAACTGGAGCACACGCCAAAAGGCCCTTGGCTTAATCTTTGACTCATCGGCGGGAACCGTTTCAATGCCGGCGCACAAAGTGGTCAAGGCTAAGTCCATTGTGCGCGCGGCACTGCAAACGTCCTCCCTGCGTCGAACCGATTGCAGATCGCTACTCGGTTGCCTTCGCCATGTTGCCACATGCATACGGCCTTATATTTGAATACACAAATATAATTTAAATCCGATAAGACTCCAAGTGACTTAGAATAGGTAAAATGAGAACTGTATTGTTTGTGAATTGATCTTCCTCCTAAATCTGCTAAAACTGTTTATCATCTATGAAAGGGATTGACAGCGGCTGGCTGTCAGAGCCCCGCTAATATGCATGTCTCTGATTGGTAGAAAGATGCTGCTTTCTACCAATAGGATCTTTGGGTAGGTGTGGACCACTCATTGTGGTGGCCCACTTCAATGTATCCATTGGTGTGACTTACACCAAGGTGAGGAAGTATCTAAAACTTTTAACAGATATCCTATCTGTTAAATTCACAAGTGGCTTGTAGCCACTTGTACGTGTAACCCCGTTACAGCTACGATGCCATTGCCACGGAAATTCTTCGGCAAAAACACATTCATCCGGACAAAGAGGTCAAAACGCACGTCGGTGATGTTGCTTCGGCGTACCGTCACATCTGCATTCACAGCCACTCTGCTTATTTATTTGGCGGTCGTTTACACCACCATAAGGCTGTAGTAATTGACATGTCAGCCGCATTTGGGTGGTCCGGTTCGCCGGGCAATTACAGCGTGATTGGTGGTGCAATTTCATTCATCCATCGGCACACTGGAAACGCGTTCAACCATGATAGCTTCTTCAGCTACCATTGGGTAGACGATCACGTGAACGTTGTCGCCGACATCGGCTCCAATTGCCAAGACACGGAACAATCGTTACGGTCCGCGATGCTCACCGTACTCGGTCCTGACGCGGTCAATGAAGATAAGTTCTCAAACTGGAGCACACGCCAAAAGGCCCTTGGCTTAATCTTTGACTCATCGGCGGGAACCGTTTCAATGCCGGCGCACAAAGTGGTCAAGGCTAAGTCCATTGTGCGCGCGGCACTGCAAACGTCCTCCTGCGTCGAACCGATTGCAGATCGCTACTCGGTTGCCTTCGCCATGTTGCCACATGCATACGGCCTTATATTTGAATACACAAATATAATTTAAATCCGATAAGACTCCAAGTGACTTAGAATAGGTAAAATGAGAACTGTATTGTTTGTGAATTGATCTTCCTCCTAAATCTGCTAAAACTGTTTATCATCTATGAAAGGGATTGACAGCGGCTGGCTGTCAGAGCCCCGCTAATATGCATGTCTCTGATTGGTAGAAAGATGCTGCTTTCTACCAATAGGATCTTTGGGTAGGTGTGGACCACTCATTGTGGTGGCCCACTTCAATGTATCCATTGGTGTGACTTACACCAAGGTGAGGAAGTATCTAAAACTTTTAACAGATATCCTATCTGTTAAATTCACAAGTGGCTTGTAGCCACTTGTACGTGTAACCCCGTTACAGCTACGATGCCATTGCCACGGAAATTCTTCGGCAAAAACACATTCATCCGGACAAAGAGGTCAAAACGCACGTCGGTGATGTTGCTTCGGCGTACCGTCACATCTGCATTCACAGCCACTCTGCTTATTTATTTGGCGGTCGTTTACACCACCATAAGGCTGTAGTAATTGACATGTCAGCCGCATTTGGGTGGTCCGGTTCGCCGGGCAATTACAGCGTGATTGGTGGTGCAATTTCATTCATCCATCGGCACACTGGAAACGCGTTCAACCATGATAGCTTCTTCAGCTACCATTGGGTAGACGATCACGTGAACGTTGTCGCCGACATCGGCTCCAATTGCCAAGACACGGAACAATCGTTACGGTCCGCGATGCTCACCGTACTCGGTCCTGACGCGGTCAATGAAGATAAGTTCTCAAACTGGAGCACACGCCAAAAGGCCCTTGGCTTAATCTTTGACTCATCGGCGGGAACCGTTTCAATGCCGGCGCACAAAGTGGTCAAGGCTAAGTCCATTGTGCGCGCGGCACTGCAAACGTCCTCCTGCGTCGAACCGATTGCAGATCGCTACTCGGTTGCCTTCGCCATGTTGCCACATGCATACGGCCTTATATTTGAATACACAAATATAATTTAAATCCGATAAGACTCCAAGTGACTTAGAATAGGTAAAATGAGAACTGTATTGTTTGTGAATTGATCTTCCTCCTAAATCTGCTAAAACTGTTTATCATCTATGAAAGGGATTGACAGCGGCTGGCTGTCAGAGCCCCGCTAATATGCATGTCTCTGATTGGTAGAAAGATGCTGCTTTCTACCAATAGGATCTTTGGGTAGGTGTGGACCACTCATTGTGGTGGCCCACTTCAATGTATCCATTGGTGTGACTTACACCAAGGTGAGGAAGTATCTAAAACTTTTAACAGATATCCTATCTGTTAAATTCACAAGTGGCTTGTAGCCACTTGTACGTGTAACCCCGTTACAGCTACGATGCCATTGCCACGGAAATTCTTCGGCAAAACACATTCATCCGGACAAAGAGGTCAAAACGCACGTCGGTGATGTTGCTTCGGCGTACCGTCACATCTGCATTCACAGCCACTCTGCTTATTTATTTGGCGGTCGTTTACACCACCATAAGGCTGTAGTAATTGACATGTCAGCCGCATTTGGGTGGTCCGGTTCGCCGGGCAATTACAGCGTGATTGGTGGTGCAATTTCATTCATCCATCGGCACACTGGAAACGCGTTCAACCATGATAGCTTCTTCAGCTACCATTGGGTAGACGATCACGTGAACGTTGTCGCCGACATCGGCTCCAATTGCCAAGACACGGAACAATCGTTACGGTCCGCGATGCTCACCGTACTCGGTCCTGACGCGGTCAATGAAGATAAGTTCTCAAACTGGAGCACACGCCAAAAGGCCCTTGGCTTAATCTTTGACTCATCGGCGGGAACCGTTTCAATGCCGGCGCACAAAGTGGTCAAGGCTAAGTCCATTGTGCGCGCGGCACTGCAAACGTCCTCCCTGCGTCGAACCGATTGCAGATCGCTACTCGGTTGCCTTCGCCATGTTGCCACATGCATACGGCCTTATATTTGAATACACAAATATAATTTAAATCCGATAAGACTCCAAGTGACTTAGAATAGGTAAAATGAGAACTGTATTGTTTGTGAATTGATCTTCCTCCTAAATCTGCTAAAACTGTTTATCATCTATGAAAGGGATTGACAGCGGCTGGCTGTCAGAGCCCCGCTAATATGCATGTCTCTGATTGGTAGAAAGATGCTGCTTTCTACCAATAGGATCTTTGGGTAGGTGTGGACCACTCATTGTGGTGGCCCACTTCAATGTATCCATTGGTGTGACTTACACCAAGGTGAGGAAGTATCCAAAACTTTTAACAGATATCCTATCTGTTAAATTCACAAGTGGCTTGTAGCCACTTGTACGTGTAACCCCGTTACAGCTACGATGCCATTGCCACGGAAATTCTTCGGCAAAAACACATTCATCCGGACAAAGAGGTCAAAACGCACGTCGGTGATGTTGCTTCGGCGTACCGTCACATCTGCATTCACAGCCACTCTGCTTATTTATTTGGCGGTCGTTTACACCACCATAAGGCTGTAGTAATTGACATGTCAGCCGCATTTGGGTGGTCCGGTTCGCCGCGCATCGATAACATGTCTGCCGTGTGCTGGCAAACCAAGATGGCGTCCCCCAATGAGAGAGCTCTAACCGTCATCCGTTTGCTGAGCCTGTGGGAGGTGGAGTAAAAACGTGCGATTTTCATCATCGCACATTGCCGGAGTGGACAACACGGTTGCGGATGCCGGTTCGCGCAGATCTAACAGCTCGGCCAGTTCTAACATTTTTTGACTCGTTTACTTCCGGTTGGGCACACGTTTCTCCGAGCATATCATCCACCGATCTGATGAGGATTTGGTGTTCAATCTCCGCGCACACTCAGTCGCTGTAACAACTTTCGATCCGCACCGCAAGGCTTTACGCAAATGGTTCGACTGGTGCTCACGTCGTGGACTATCACCAACTTTTGGCCGAGTATCACATAACGTGAAACTTCAACATATCACGGACTTTATCCTGCTGGGTTTTCGCTCTGGATACGGCTGAGGGCACCCCGTTCGGAGCACAACAATCTCAGCCACGCTGTCCGGAATTCGCCATTTTTTCGCTGCCGCTGGTGCGGATTTTCCGTGTGGCCATCCACAGATTCGTATGCTCTTGAAGGGCATCGAGCGCGTCGACCGGCCCGTTCGACACAAGGCGCCCGTTTCGCTCCACCAGCTCAAGCTTTGCTTCTCATCTCTTCGGTTGAATCGACCTTCAGACCAAGCGCTTTGGGAGCCCTATGGCTGGCCTTCTTCTTCTTGTTACGTCGCTCGGAGATTGCGTCGTCAAACCGAAGGACTTTTGCGTGGTTTGCCTTAATGGCTGAAGATATCACAATTCGGGACGGCAATGGAAGACCGACGCTAAGCCCGGAGGCAGCAACATCGGTGCACATCAGACTGGTTGGTTCGAAGACAAATCAACGTGGTGACCCGACGCTCAGGTTGCTAAATCGGTCCGGTCATCGTTTTATTTGTCCCGTGTTCGGCGCAATGTGTCTCATCAGGGCTCGAAGCTCACTTCCGCAAAGCATACCTGCTGCGGTGTACCTAAACGAGCGCGGCTGGCCAGATTGTATCTCCTCGGTGAATCTGAACAACGCTATTCAGCGGTCAGCGTAGTTATCCGGCAGCAATCCAAGCTCATACAGCGCTCACTCCCTTCGAGCAGGCGGAGCAACGCACATGTACCGTGCCGGAATCGACTCGGTAACGATCCCGTTTTACGCCAGGTGGGCATCGGACACATTTAAGCAGTATACAAGACTGTGCAAGGAGTCGGTGGCAACCCTCGCGTCCAACATTATTAGCGGGTTGAGGCAAATGAACACTCTCCAGGAAGAAGGCCGCAGCGCTGACCTTCAACAAGGGGGCATTTAACTCGTCCTTAGTAGGATCGAGCCAAAAAGGCCAGCACCATGGCCTCCGTTTAATCGACTCACGAGGTTTGCCCCCATGCGACTGTTTAACAAAGGAAACCTACTGAGACCAGGCGCGTGTGATGTCGGCGCTGATGGCGCGCTCCTTGGTCTACGGCCAAACCTCCAGATGCGGACAAGACACCGCCTGCACAGCTGTTGCGACCCAAGGTGGTCTGGACCCACCAACAATGCCCTCTATCACTAAGTTCGAAAGTTGAGTGGGGTCGTGGCCTTATTAGTGGTAAACAACTACCTTCAACACGGCGGTAAAAGCAAGGGTACGGAGCCGAAACAGCACGGCGGCAAATACAGTGGCAACCGCGCTCACTTAGCATCTGGTGCTTCGTCCTCAAGCTCGAAGGCCTCCAGCTTGATCGCGAAGAAGAAGAGATCTCCCTGCAAGTTGTGTGGAGAGCTCGGACACTGGAAGCGCGACAAAGGATGCAGTGGCGCTGCGCAACACGACTCCAGTAACGACAATCAAGGCAAACAGCCCATGCAGCCATTCTCAGGTGGCGTGATTATAATCGGAAGCAACACCAGTATCCTTGCAGCAATGAACATTGTGGTACTCGCCAATGTGACGAGATTGTATCGGAATTCTCTCTTGACGAAGATTGTGCTGTGACGGACGAGCATGCTGTGAAATAACTACAAGTTGAGCGGGAGTCAAAGCCACCAGCATATGCAGATAGTTCATTGGCGCAAAACTCACCGTCGTCTCCACCATCCCCAGCCCCATCATCGTCGGACTCGCGAGGAATAATGGTGGGTAGGGTGCTCGACAAACACGAAGACAGTGCATCTCGTGCATTAACGCCCGATGAAATAGAGTGGCTGCATGACAGTGACTCTCCGATCAATATATGTGACGATTTATCGTGTTTTCCCTACGTGCAGCGTGGTAACTCCGGCGAATTGAAGATGGCGCTGGACCAAGCTGAAACACCGAACACCTGCGGTAGTGTCACAATGCGTGTGATAAACGAGCTGACGGGTCTGTGAGAGCCCCGCCTTGACGGCGTTCAGTATTCCCCCAATGCCCATGTGAACCTCATGAGCCTTGGGTACGTTCAAACCTGCGGCTACGGTGCCTAGTTGACTAAGGACTCGATCAAGCTGCGCTTGACGTTTTGACAAGCTCTACCGACTACGAACGAAAAGGTCGCTTCGACTTGTTGCTGCCATTAAAGCGCGCAAGGACGCAATGGGACTGCTGCATCACAGGTTGGGCCACATCGACATGACATTGATCCGAGAGATGGCATCAAGTAAGGTGGAATTTGAAGTTAACGTGAATCTGAAGTCACTTTTCGCGTACGATTGTGTACCATGCTTGAGAACGAAAATCGAGCTCGTGTCTTACAAACGGGGCCCCGAGCGACGTCGCAACCCGCTGGAGAAGCTCTCGGTAGACCTGTGGTCGGTAAGTGAAGAGGCGATCACAGGCGAGACAATGTTCCTGCTCGTGTTGGATGAGTCAACACTCTAGAATAGGTGCTACCTTCTTCAACATAAACGAGATACCGCTCCCAGACTGGAGAAGCTCATACTGCGGCTCAACACCCGGTTCAAGCGCTCTGATCACAACGTAGTCACCCTCCACTCGGATCATGGTGGCAAATTCTAGAGTGAGCAGCTACTTCGCTTCAGTGAACGGCTAGGAATCACTGTGCAGAACACCAATGGCAACTCGCCCGAGGAGAACGGATTAGTGGATAGAGCTAATGGAATAATCCTACCGCGGCTCCGTGCTGTGCTGCACGGCACACACCAAACGAACCTGCTTTGGGGAGGGGCAGCGCTGTACATTGTGGTACACTGAACATGCTACCGATAAATGCACTGCGGGGGAAGTGCGGGGGAAGTCTCTACACGAAGCGCTGTATGGCACCAAGCCTTCGCTGCGAGACCTGTTAACCTGGGGCCGTGTGGTGGACCAGCAGAGAAGGCCTCCACTCGCAACAAGCTTGGCCCTCGTGCTGAACTGGCCCTGTTGCTGGGAAACTAAACAAACACGGAGGGCTACAAACCGCTGAACTTGAAGGCTGGGTGTGTGCTACAGAGACGAAGTGGAAATGCATGCTGCCATGAGCGCCTAACTGTGACCCAGCCGTACGTTCGACAGTTGCTACTGAATGCCTACAAACATGGAACCTATGATTTACCTGCAGAATTCCGGTTGTACCAATAGTGATGTTACTTGAAGAGAGGCTCTTCCCTGAAACCGGAGATCCGCCGAGACAGCCCGCTCAACCCAACCTGGTACCGACCCATAATGTACCTGAATTGGTAGCCCTTCACAAGCAAGTGGGATAGCAAGTGGAAGGCCAAGGGTGGACTCCTCCAGCGCTGTAGCCAGCATCAGCGCCGTGCAGTGAGACGTGGAGAAATTATGAACCCACTACACACTCCTCCTGTCGGAGCAAACAGCGCGTTGGTCGAGACGACCCTGACAGCGACTACGAGCCACCGAATAAGATACCTGCAGTCACTCCACGTCGTGAGGCTGGAGCTCGCCGTTTGCAAACGCCACCAGACCAGACCATCTTCAAGATTACGTAGTGGGTCCGTCATCAACTCGATTCAAGACCTTCCGGTGTCAAGCACTTACAAACAAACCATGAAAAGTGACCAGTTGACGGAATGGAAAGATGCAATGGATGAAAAGCTCGCATCGCTTGGTCAGCACGGAATCTGGAAGCTAGTCGCAAAAGCAAAGAAAAATGACAGCGTGTGATCAACAGGTTGGTGTACGCGATCAAGAGCGACGAGCATAGTCGGATACGGCGGTTTAAAGCCCGTCTTGTGATCCGTAGTCTCCGGCAACATGTAGGTGTGGATTACGCAGAGACTTATTATCCGTTTCGAGACGATTCGAACGGCGATTCTGTAGGCACTAAAGCGCGGATGGAATATGTATCAGTATGGTGGTAAGACTGCGTTTCTCTGTGGGTTATTGGAGGGACTGATCTTCATAGAGATACCCAGCGGGTCTAATGAAGGAACACCAAGCGGCGACATGATATGCCACGCTTCACGGGCTTAAGCAAACAGCTACAGTCTGAAACAAGACGCTACACGCCTTCTTGGTTAGCTTGGGGATCCCGAGGCTCGACGGCGGCTATAGACTATAACCGCGAGGAGGTGTAGATGCTACTGACGGTTTATGTGGACGACCTCCTGATGGGACTACCTCCATTGTGTACTCAGGTTGCTATCCAACTTGAAGCGAAGTTCACGATGACCAGCGTGGGCAAAGTGAAGTATCTGCTGGGCATCGGGATTACTATTGGCCGCAAGCTCAACCGATTGTTTACAACCAGCGATCTCATATTGACGAGCTACCGAAAAAGTTCGGCCTTGCTCATTCGTACGGCGACTGGACACCGCAAGCGATGAGCGAGTCCAGGGTCAAGGCGTTGTCTTCCAATGCTGGAGATGTGCCATATCGTGAGGTCGTTGGCAGCCTAACCCGACCTGGCGATTCCAACGAGCCACCTCGGGAAGTTCCTGTCGTGTTATACAGCGGCTCACTACCCCGAAGGCCGACGAGTGTTGCACCATCTCTCGCAAACAAGGGACATGGTCTACATATGGACGTGATACCAGGCAACAGTGTCTCGATAACTATATTAACCGACTCCGACTACTCGAGCGGGCCCGACGACGCCAAATCGGTTTCCAGTTACATCACTTTCCTCGACGGTAACGTGATCTCCTACGGCTCTCGTATGTAAGGCATCAACGCCCAATCGAGCACTGAAGGTGAGTATATAGCTATGAATGAGGGCTTGAAAGACATTCTTTGGATCGTTGGGCTCTGTGGCGAATTGCGCTGGCTTGCATCCACACCGCTTCCGCGAGATGACAACCAAGCGACCCTCTACTTGGCCGAAAATCTTCCAACACATAAAATAGCAACAACAAGTACCACATGGTACGTCACCTCGTCGAAAACGGCAAACGCAGCGCACGTTGCACGTACTGTCGAATGACAACACGGCCGACATCATGACCAAGCCGCTGCAATGAAACAAGTACAGTCAATTCCTGTCAAACCTCAAGTAGTTGTCGGTTGGAGGGACTGGTACCGTCGCCGCAGACGCTCAGCGTGCAACCACCACCAAACGCAGCACAGGTAAACGAAATGCAACGGGCTAACGAAGTACGGCTACGCCAGTAATCTAAGCTACGACCCCGACACTTACAAGACGGCGTCACAGCCAAGCCGAATGCTGGCGTGTAGCCGCGTGTTCGTGCGCGAGTGGGGGTGTGAAGCACTGACGTACGTGCGCAAGCAGCAAGTGCACCGCACCCGCTGCGTACATGAGCTTAGGCTGCGATCCAAGGCTCTGGAGCACTGCACTGCAAAAAGCCGTTCTGTGTTGCCGCTGTTTCCGGTGACTTCCAGCGTCAACACACCGGACTGCAACGTACCGGTGGAGCAGTCTACTCCGCTTCAACTGCAGTAGCTGCGCACTGCAGCGCTGATGAAGCTGGGTGGTGGTACAACAGACGCTGCTGTTGCTCAGAAGTGGAGGACGTTGCCTTCACTGGTAAGCTGCAAGCTTCGTGTACCTGCGAGCACGCAAAGCAATACATCATGTGCTAATGCAATGTATGGGTTGCGAGGGTAGGCAGGCAGGCAGCATGCGCTGTGCGCACGGAGCTGCGGCAAACAAGTCGGCTTACCTTGAGCCTGCTAGGCCCCTCGAGTCCCTGTAAGGCTGCGCCTCACAACCACAGGTGTCACGTAGAGTTCCTCCGTCCTCGCCACCTGCACGACGACAACGCAAGTTCGGTGAGCACCATGGAGACACCGAGCTCCAGCGCGCTGACTACCTCTCATAGGAGGCGGGTCGGAGGGCGGGGGATTTCCACTAATAAATTTGAACATTCCACTAAGGAAAAGTTAAAATAACCGTATAACGAGGGAATATCACCAATACATTTATCTCACTTTAACCAACGAGAAAAATAGGGTAATCACCAAAACGTAGTTGGCGTTACTACCGTGCTAGATATGGGACTGAAATGCGTGGTGCAGTTGCCGAGGGGCACTCCAAGTTCTTTAACATCTGACTGAACAACGTGGTCCGCGCTAACATCTTCGTGACTTCGAAGCAGGCGCTGCTCTTGGAAACTTGCGAGCTCGTGCTTGTGTTCCTCGCCGCAACCAGCATGGACGCCGGTGGCATGGTACGTGTGTTGCCGTTCATCATTTCCAACGTGTGGTGCCTCTGGTGATCCAACTCAAGTGCGAGATGGAGGAGGACGGGACATGTGCGCAGAAGTTGTTTAACGACCAGGCCCTGAAGTGTCTCGGTGCTTTGGCTGAGGCTATGCGACGGTGTTAGTGGAGCCCGATGTAACGCGCAGCTCTGCGCGATGGCGCGAAGGTCTCGCACGGCGAATTATTGGAACGAATAATCGAACAGGCGCTACAAGCCCCGGTAACCTGTGCAGTGGCAGCGGTTATGGGCTGTGTTTTTGCGCGTTCGGGCAACCACAGGAACGACGCTGTGCATCAATGGCCCACCCACGCTCGGATATTCCGTGCCACATCCTCCTCTTGCCATTCATAGACTTGATCGATTTCAGACGATCATTCTCATCATCCACAAGTGGTGGAAACCGGCGATGAACTACGCAAAAGAGCGCTGACGCTGATGCCATGGGCGGGGGAGTCGCTCTCAAACAGTTGTGAGCGACAAATAAATTGTAAGTCGCGTGGAGCCGAGTGCTGACATCCGTTGTGTTCAAAACGATTTAGTGCCTTGCCAAGAAAGTCAGTCGGGTCCAAATCTAGTGAATCCAACAGTTCCAGTACTGTTGCAAAGCATTGTTTCAGATAACTTTCAGCATTTTGTGGTACTGCGCTAACGGATTGTTAGTTGCAGGGGTATGGAACGCCTGCCTTTTCCCAAACATGCGATGATTGATCCTTTTCTTGACGATGTGGTGGGTTAGACGCTGGGCATCGGAGTTAGCTGGAATCCGGTCCACTTTGCAAGATCTTCGAATTTCATGGCCCCAAACGCATCTGCTCGCGCGAAGTGGAAATCACACAAGTCGACAAATATTTGTTTAGTCTGCGCGCGGTCAGCCCCTTTAGCTTTAGCAGGTGATGTGTCATGCGCTAAACTGAGAATTGTCTCTGTCCATCGCCACGAACTCAGGCGCCAGACGTGCGTTAAAGATTTCACTCAACACGCGATCCAGCTGTCTCAAGCACCAAACACTATCACAAGCTCGCTGATACGGAGTACAGAAATATGCGACAGGAAATAAGTGAGAACTCCGATTCGACTTACCGGCAACTAACACAGGAAAGCGCTGCTTGTTGACTTTGAAGGTTGTGTCAATGTGCAGCATGGATGTCTGTTGGGGTTTTGCTAAACACCGACGTACACTTCCAGAGGTTTGAATGATGTGATACCTTCTTGGAATGTGTTGCTTTCACTACCATCACCATGATTTGACACCAGCCCATGGTCGCCTTCACGTGTATCGCACAGCACCACACAGCCACGGGAAGTTCAGCCGATATTCCAACCGTTTCGTACATCCGCAGCTCAAACCATAGGACGGCTGGTGGGTGCGAGGCCATCGGGCTAGCGTTTCTCTCCTCTTTCATGTAGTTCTGTACTTGCTCCAACTCTGACCTTGGCCCACGGATCTGGTCCTGTTGATCGTCGCGGTAACCGCACCGAAAAGCGCATAAGGTCTCTCGTCTGGTTGCTGATTAGCTGATCTTGCACAAACGTTTTCATCTCCAACGTGAATTTCAGTTTGACGGGTGATGTGGTGTTGCCTACACATTGGTGGTGCCCTTGTTGGTACAAAATGCTTGTGTTGCATGCTTCGCAGCGGTTGATCTTGTACCGACAGATGCACTTGGCGGTCCTCAACGTTGGCGTGACATCGTCGTGATAGGCACTCCGTGTAGAACGAACGCATCTTGTGCCGAGATATCGCCAGCGTGAACTGCTCCGTTACGATGTGGTCGACGCTGCAAGGAACACGTTCGGTTTTCATTCGAGAATAACGAGGCAACACTGCCAGTAGAGGGTCAAGTTCGTCGTCCCCTCCCCCTCACTGCACCAAAGCTGTTCCCACGCCTCCACTCCCACAACAGCGTCTGAAGCCATCGGGACAGCTCGGGGAGCTTCAAAACTAGTGGTTAGTCACACGTACTTGCGGTTGCTCGATTTGCCAGCGTTCGGGAGGATCGAGGAATGAACGAAGTCTGACTTCACTGCCATTTCCTCCGTATAGTAGCGTCTACAGTAGTATCCACTTCAACAGAAATTGGTTTTGGTGTAATGACGAATTGGTGACCACTCTTTTTTTCTTAGGGGTTTACCTCGTCGTTTTGACTCGTGCAACGAAAGGACGGCTGTTGATGATAAATTCCCGATTATTGGTGATGATACGTTCGGTCTTGGTGAGGTCACCGGGTTCTCAGGAGGCTCGCAAGCTTCAACCCGCTTAGGACACTGCCCATGGCTGGTGGAAGTAAGTTGAAAAGCTTTTCAGCTTCACAACAACTCTACATCTAAGTCGCGCAAGGGCCCGGGCTACAGGGAGCTGTTTCCCAACACCCCTGCGATCACTACATGCGACATGAAGAGAAGGTAAGGTTTGTTTTACACAATCCCAGATTTCGTTGTTAAATTCTACTGTTTTGACTATATATGCCCTCACAACCCGTGGAATCATGTCCTTCGTGGGAGCGATGGCGCCTGAGTGGGCAGAGGACTAGCTACAGCCACGGATTTACCTCCCAAAGCGTCCAACGGTGAAGGAAAGAACGGATGTGCTCACAGTTCGAGCTGACGGTTTTTTCATACATTTTCCATTTTTTTATTATATGGGGCTAAATTATATTTGTTATTATTATTTTAGGTAAACACAATGTAATAGGACAACGGAAAGCTAAAACGTGACCGAATTGGTCCGGCATCACGGGGGGGGCAGTGCGAAGGAAAAGCGAATCTAGGCTGTTCGGACTGCTGCTTCGGATGCCGTATCGGAGAGCACTTTAATTAAGAACTTCAATTCAGCTATTGCTCAGTATCCTGGGATTAGTGTTCGAATAAAACGCGGTTTGTTTCGTTAAACACCCTGAATTTTACTGTGGTTTTGAACTGGTATGCCACATTTTAACCGATCATCTTTTTTATCGGTGTCCTAGTTTCCGTTATGTTGCTAAACTATGGATGATGGTTGTCAGTCACGCCGGTCTATTCTGTCCTTCACATTAATTCCGGGCTGTCCCGCCGTGGCCGAATTTGGAGCAAACTGAGTTGATGCGGAATAAGCCGACCAAGCCCGCATTAGAGGAAGACATCCCGCCATTCCATCGTGTGTTTCCATCGATTGGTTTGCAAATGTTGATCGCGGGTGTTAGGGGAAGCGGTCACAATCCCAGACAAAATTAGCATTAAATAAGCTTTGGTAGCCCTTTCACAGATCTAATTCCGCTGAATTAAGTACTTACACGCCAAAGTAGGTGAAATGCTTCTTCTGTCGCTTGTTTACTAGCGATTTTCTTAAATATATTGTGCGTTTCAATTGTTTTGGCAAACCAGACTTGTAAACCAACAGTACTCTCTACGGTAATTAGTCTGAGTGCGAATATAGTCAACAGTTTCGTTCGGCCATACCCTTCTATACTAAGCTGACTCTATAGTGAAACCAATCCAAATCTGTAAAAAGGGAAAATATGTCTGGTTCTTATAGATCTATTCTTAGAAAGTTTGTTGAGTAAATCGAGTGGACGTTTTGGCCACTCTTCATCACAATGGGACGTTAGCTACGGTTCTGCATACGATGCATCGATTTGCTGAAACAAGTCAAGTATAGTTGCTTTACGTCAAAACAAAAACCCAGTTTGACGCTGGGGTAGTACTGTGGGAAACGCCAACATCCGGATCATGGTATTTGCTTTCCTAGCACCAATCGCGTAGCAGCAACTTTAGCACACAAGCGGCGAGCCATTCTTGTGAGTGACTCTCAGCTATACGGTGGACATCAGCGGTTGACCTTTCCGTCTTCTTGCTTCGACGCAGCTACCTCCAACACGCTGGAGCCTGTCTTTAGCGACGGGTCTTTGGACGACGCGCGCCACGACTCACTGCCATCCTCGTTGTGGATGCGGTGTTACAGCAGGTTCAAGATCATATCGCAGGCGGTCGTGATCGCCGGCGCGGCGCCGCCCTCATGCAGACCAAGTTAGAGGGCCACACGGGCCTCGCGCGAATTTACTTTGAGAACAATCTTGAAATGAATGAACCACTTCGACATCACGATATATCAGCTGCAGTAGTTCGAACCAGAGGTAGCAGGAAATGAGATCACTCGTTCGCTGGGCGCGGTTCTTGTAAACGCCGTTGTGGAAGCGGTCTGTGCCCTAGCTTGTTCCTATCTATTGTTTGCCTTGCTGTACTTGCTAATGGTGGTGTGGTTTACGTCACCAGGGTATTTCTACCGAACCCATGTTTCGTCACAGGGTTCCTCGCTGCGACTATGAAGTAAATCATAACTTGCAAAACTTAATTGCGACGAGGCGGGTGAGCGCCTTTTACCACCCAAGTGTATAGCACGTAGTCACGGGGCTACCCTTCCGGAGAGATACTCCTCCTTCAGGATTTCCCAATGTGGTCAGGCCTCGGAAGCAACACCAGGTGCTGCGAACCAAGGTTGGCGTGTGACCTTGTGAATCCCTGTAGATGTCGTTTACCTTCGGTGGGACGTAATTCACCGGTTGAGTTGTTTTCACTATGAAGAGGCCCTGAGCGTAGAGTGCTTACGTTACGTCAAACAGTAAGTCTCCACGATAGGGTGAGAGGGGGGGGGCGAAACCACAGAAAAGCCTTCCCAGATAATCTTTAAATGCAGAGAGTTAATATGCAAATATACAGCCGCTATTTATTCTTTTGGACCCTTGAGCGGGGGTCCGTACACCAGTCTAATTGGGTTTCTTCCAGGTCACTGGTCAAACCCGGAAGCACCCTTCACTCACGCGCACCAGCTCCTACAAGAGGATAATTAACTCCAAGCAGAAGACTTTGAGAAACTCAACTCCAATAGGAGGACAACCTTCAGTCAAACAATATACAGTTTATCACACAGTAGCCAATCGATTGGATCCAGGGGTGACTAGACACAGCCTCCTAGAAACGCAGTTAATATGAAATATGGGGCCTCCAGAAGGAGAACCAACAACTGAAATATGAAGTAAGACGTGTTACTTCGAGGCGCTCGTCGCCCGATCACCGCCTAACTTGGTCTTAGCCTTTGGGAGAATTCCCCAGCGGTAATCGCGGTCACAACGCGTCCAGACGCAGGCCTCACAGCTTAGGGCCGCCGGCAGGGTTGGTTCCTCCGGGCAAGGCTTGTTCCTCTCACGGTTTGACAGCACCACTTCGCCCCTCAGGGCTCTACAGCACATGCGCTCTTCTTGGCAAATTGAACTCTCTGATTATCTAGTCTGTTAGGTGTGTGTACCTACAATCTCTCTCGAAGCAGTCATTTTATCTTGAATTCACTATGGTCGGGGTGGCGTAATCACGTTGCACGTCGAGCAGGTCATGGATTGGGCAGAAATCTGGTCGGTGCATAACATATCATGGTCGGTCGTCTTGGTCGGTCGTTAACATCTTGGCTGGACTATACTTGAAACTCGGAAGGACTTCCTGGGTACATCTCTGGACGTTCTGGGTACAAATCAGGCGGCGACTGGTCGCATGTGGTCGCTCTCGGCATTCGAAGCTTGGCGTTCGGAGTTTCTACGTCTGGAGTCGGGAAACTGCGTGTTCTGGAGATGACTTGGGTTCAATATGCTTCACTTCCAAGTGTCCTCCGGCAGCATCCTTCCGCACTTCACCTCCACCGGCTTGGGCTCCCAGCTTGTGCGTGCCCCTGCTCTCCGCCATGGTTGACGTTCTTCAGCGTCGCATGTCTTTTTTCGGACCCATCGCAAGCAGGGTTACCGGATTTGGCGCTTGGGCCATTTCTGTGGAGCCGCTTCGTGTCATAATTCTAGGTGAGGATTCGTTCTCATATGTGTCAAAGATTACGCATGTTTACACTATGAAGTAGTCGGTTTTCCGCTAATACTAATAACGCAAATAGTGGATTGGATTCGCGTGCTTTGTGCCCAGATTAAGCTGAGCTCTCAAAATCACCCATTGCTTGATCTTGTGATATGAATTTCAGCAGACTGGATGGCGAGTATTCTGCAGGATTCCTTTTATGCCGCTGATGAGTGAGTCATTGCTTTTGTGATTAGAGACGGTAGCTTGACCTGAACGAGAGACTGGGTCACTAACGAAATCGTCACAACTGGAACAAGTAGAAGGCACGCTAAAGCTTTTCAGCGATCAGTTTTATATCGTATGATCAGGGTCTTGATGACATTTTCGCTGAAAGTAAATATAGCAGGAGAACGGCCTTGCATGAAAACTTCGAGAAGTCAAGATGCTACTAGGTTACGTGACAGCAACCATTTTTTAAGCAAGGGGAGAATGAATATTTCGTCATCATAATCGAGCCTTGAACCTGGATGGGCACGCCACCTGTTCAGGAGGACGGCCATGTACTTCCATCGTTGGCTAGGAATTCACATGCAATGGTACTTACGAATGAATATGGGTACCGTAACATGCTGCGTCGTTGTTTCGGCGTTTCAGGTATTAGCTCTGCTTGCTCCAATATTCACTACAAAACTGGTGTGCTAGTCCCGACAATTTTAGACAACTTAGCCAGCTGAGCCATCTAGTGCGCGCGCACACGCGCCGCCGTCAGAAGCGCGCGTGCCCTCTCCCGCCATGCGCTCCATCTCACCCTATCGGTCTTGATCGCGCTGCCCATTCTTGTTTTCGCACCATTCTTGTTTTCGCACTATTTTTGTTTTCGCACCCACCGCTAACGTCGATGCCCACGATCTACCTCGCTTATGTCTGTAGATGTGTTGGATATCCACTCTGTCTGGTAAGGAATCCCATTGGGACCTCAAAAGGCGCCAAATTAGCTTTACCACTAAGAAGCCCATTTTGAGCATACCTCAGGAGGTTGTATGTTCAGTCATACTTCCTATCCGAGAGCTCCGCCATTTGCACATTTGATGGGATTGAGGCGATAGGGCCTAGCTTCTTTTCACTGGCGAGATTGGCTTCAGAATAACCTACTTCCACTGTAGGTGGCTCCCATTCTGGCTCCCCATCCGATAACTCGTCAATGCGATCGGGTGCATGATTGCCTTGACTTTCCTCAATAGGAGGGTTGGCGACGGCGACTCCCATCGCCCGTGAATCCGCAACCTGCTTTTCTACAATCAGCTGGACATCCGTCGCCTGCGATTCAGCTACATGCGCTCCTGAAGTTTCCTACGCCTCAGTAACGAGCCTGTCTGATGGAAGCACTTATTCTGCCCCACCGCATTGATCCGCGAGTTGTGCTGTCGTACCTTCTATCGACGAAGATGTTTCGAGTTGTGTGCGATTTGGGCGAGCAGCTACCGTGTTGCGAAATTCGTTATGTGCTCATATTTGATATCACCTTGATTTTTAGCGATGAACGCCTGGACCTACCTCGGAACCGCTTCTACGGGAACGCACAGCATCGTGAAGTGCTTTCAGAGAAGGAACTTGTCCATGGAGTTGATCTTCGTATCCGCTGCCATGCGGTAATTGCCCAGCTTATTGAAGTCATTACGGGTGACGTAGTTGCTTTCCATGTCGTGTGTAATAGCACATGAGGGGTTTTAACGCCCAGGCTCACCTTTGGGTCTCACAAGTACATGTATATTCAGACAACTGGTCGATAATCGTTTTTTCCTCAAGAAATCTGTGTTGAGGGAAGGACGGACCTGCGATTTCATCTAAATTTTCAATGCAGCCGTGCCCCATATCCATGTTGGGCTCAAAGCGGTTGTTCTAGGTTACCACTCGGCAGGCTGAATCAGATCATGACTCGCTTACACTCTGTCATGGTTTTCAATCGCTGAACTGCTTTAGGGTCTTGGGCGCTGTAATTCCCCCGGACAGGAGGTATGTTGGGTGCTGAGAGTGTTGTGCTAACGTAGATCCACCGTCCATTGGACCTTGAGGCACCAGCTATAAAATGTAACTACAACATTGCCCATCATATTCAATGTGGGGAGCCTACTTTGGCTCACTACTACGGCTTGCTCGTACGCGAATGAGGATGAGGAAGCGTAAACTTTGGCTTTAACTTGTATTAATTATACTCATCCATTAGTATGCTTTATATCAAATAAAGGTACCGTGTAGCGGTTTTAGGTTGACGCTTTCACGATGAGAGAGCACATTTTCGCAATTAAGGCGTTTTGCAAGACAAGGTACGAATACGTTTGTGGTCGGATCGGATTGAAAATCGAATGTTGTAGCTGCCTCTTCTTTATAAAAAAGTAGTGCTTTGGGGACCTCGCATTCGATGAATCATACCGGAAGCACGCTAACAACGGTTTAAACCCTAGCGCACAACTACAAAGGGGTACAGGCAACAAACAAATCCGATCACAACCCAAGTGTATTTCTGCTCCATAACTACCTGTCTGCCAAACTCGGTTGAGCGGTCTAGCTTTGTTCGACAATTCTGGCGGTTGCTTCTGCTCCCTTGAAGGCGTACGAAAATACGTGCACTTTTTGCATGAATACGGTAGCCAAATTCGTTCAATTATCCGCTGATCTTCGATGATATCCACTTCGTTCATGGCCATTCATAGGTGGTGGTGTATGCCATTGGACTTGTTCTCATCAAAAACCTTGAAACCGGAACTTTCATATCCAGCTCTGGTCATTCGAAGGGTCTAGCTCCACCTTGATCCCACGCCCAACATGCTCATCGAGAAACGTTCGTTTGCGCATAAGAAACCGTTTCAGAAAATCGCGGCGGTCGCGAATCATCTGGCGAGTTATCTGTAATATGAAAGTTCTTTGAGAATGTTTTTATTTCTGAAATTGAGACCTAATCTACAACTCTAACCTCCAATTTCCATGGATATTTGAACCCAGTGCATCATCTACAAGAAGACATGCAGCGCTTCTCGTTTCTTGAGCAGAAAGCTTCATAGACAGCGTGCGTCTCTTTGACCGGTAACATTTCGATAAAGGCGTCAACGTCTTCAGTAGAT
The DNA here is from genome assembly GCF_018691715.1 of Phytophthora cinnamomi. Taxonomy (NCBI): domain Eukaryota; phylum Oomycota; class Peronosporomycetes; order Peronosporales; family Peronosporaceae; genus Phytophthora; species Phytophthora cinnamomi. Next base: position 750,936 of record NW_027151047.1, read on the forward strand.
CCGAACGCTGACTGAAAATCAACAAGCATCTTCTGTTAACCTACAAGCATTTACCACCCGGATAATGGTGTGGAATTGTCTACACTCGATCCTGAACCGGCCCAAATACAGGGAGCAACGAGTCGAAGTTCCCTTTCGTAGGTAAAAACGCGCTCCCCCACTAATTGTTTTTAATCATTTTCCCAAACTTTAACTACAAACCCACCTCCTTTTATTGCAATTAAAAAAGGTGCTTGGCGTAATCATCATATAATCATCTTCAATGCACATGTCAAAACATCGATTCGCGGTGGAGCTTCTTCAGTGCGAAGCATCCATAGCTCGGTGCACAGCCTCTCGATTCATGCGTACCTTAAACTTCTGTTCAACGAGCTTAACCGTCTGAGCAAGTGTCAATTCAGGTGTACTAGCGAGCTCGCTGAGCAGGTAGGCGACGTGCGTGCGCGTCGGCGAGCTTCTTCTCGGAGCCACCACGCTCCTTCTTGACGCCGCTATAGTCGCCGATGTCCATCGTCGTCGTGTTTCATCCCCAGGCGGTCCGCTCATGAAGCCCCGCCACCCTCTTCCACTCCTCACCCGCGCGCAGGATGTACGCACGCACTTGTTGCTGGTATCGCTTGTAGGGTGTGTGCCAAATGAGAAGTGGCTCGAAGAATGTACGAGCATAGCGTTCGCGCCAAGCTTCCCGTCATTTCCAAGTGCTGCTGGGTACAACCAACTATAATGCATCGGTTATTATTTTGTAAAGTTCGTTTGAATTCGACCGCACACGGTTCGAATTTGAGTGTTGGTTTTGTGCATAACGCCGTACAATGGTATAGAGTCAAGAGCTTAAGCGATGAAGCCTCCGATAGCGCGGTAGCCGAAGTGCATGTTAACGTCGCGACTACTACTACCCAGGGTGGCACTACGGTCATGACATTCAGGCCGTACGTGACTTTCTCCGCCCTGTGGGACTTCGGCAAACACGCTCCGCTCCCCACCGCGACGCAGGTGATCGACGTTCTTGAACCTAGCGTCCCAGAGCGGATGGTTCGATCGGACCAAAGTCTGCGTGCTCACGCCGACGATTCCCGGAGGTCTGGAACTGGCGTGACCAGCGCTTCCACCATGACCGCCGCGACTGTGTACGCGGGGGTCTCCCGGGCGTTCAGGCGCGAGTACGGCAAGTCCAAGGTGTCCGAGGATCGAGCGCTACTACGATATGACGCAGCGCAAGGACGAGAGTGCTTTGACGTTCCTGTACCGCCTGTATATCGCAGCGGAGCGCGCGGATGTCGACGCCCGGAGGACCAGCAACCAGCGCAAGGAACATGTGCTCCAATTCATCTGGAAGCGCAAGGACGACCAACCAAAGCCGCCATTCGTGATCCACCGGATCAAGACGGTCGCGGACCTGGAATATATCCTGAAGCACCGAGTAGGGTTGCATGGCAGCGACAACGCTCCGTCTTGGGGTATCACGACTGGGGCTTTCCGGCCGCATAACCTGTTTCGTGATCAGTTCCGACCCAAGCGACGAGATTGAGCGTATGTAGCCAACGCTGATGACTCGGACGAAATTGAAGAAGAACCATCTGATGAAACGGCGGAATTGCCGACAATCCAGTATGCTCAAGCTCCAACGATCCCTAATTGAATATACGAAACACCGGGGACAAAAGAAGCCCTGTTCGTTAAGGGTACCGTGCAATAAAATGCGCCTGATGGTGGCCCCTGGGGCGCCGCATCCACAAAGCCCATGCCGGCTCCCACTCATACGTATCCGCCTAAGGTCAACCCGGCCGAAACGAGTACTGCGAGGGATGCCACAAGTGGGGACATCGTCTGCATAACGGTTGGGGTCCCATGATGTATGCCCGCTGACAATTTAGTTAGCTTTTGTATTGACTGTGTCAGACTGCTTCGAGCAATTTGCAATGATGTTTCATCTGGGCATGCCCTCCAATTCCCCCAGCACGACATAAACGAACAGCGTTCATGCGAAGTGTGCTAGATACGAACGAAGCACTAAAAAGCACGATGCGGGTACATAAAGAAACAATTTATTACAAGTTATTTGTATTATACAGTATTTGCGCACTAGTGGTGGAGCGCCCCTACGGGACATCCCGCCAGCAGCAGCACCCCGCAGGGGCTGGCGGCAACACGGCAGACAGTGGCTGCAGGCCTTCCTCCCGCTTGACATTCTCCTTGCGCGTGCCGTCGTCCTCGTAGACGCCACCGTAGGTCAGATCGCCACCCTCTTTCATCCCACTGCCCTCCTTCCCCTTGCCGCTATCCGGCGCGCTGCACGCCTCGCTCCGAGTCCTTTTTACTCACCTTCATAACTTGTTGCCGTCTTGCTCGCCGGGCTCCTCTCAGCAGCCTCTCTCCATCTGTTCACCGCTTTCCATGTCCGCCCTCTTCTCGTCCTGCTCGTCGCCATCACCCAGCCCCCACACACGCCTCCCGAGCGACGTCACCCTGCTGCTCGCCATTCTCCGCCAGGACGCCGCTTCCTCGTCCTCGTCTTGCCCGCCCGCTGTCATCCAAATCGCCGCCCTCCTTACGCTCGCCATCGTCCTGCTCCCCGACATCATTCCCGCTGTTCGCCACGCTTATAAGGGACACCGGCCGTCGCCCTTCTGCTGGTTACCCTCCTCCTGTTTGTCGCCGTCATTCGCACGCCGCGTCGTACCGCCTGCTGCCTTCCTCCCGGCCGCCGCTCTCCGCGAGCTAAACACCCTCCTCCATTCTGACGCCCACTTTCCATCCGCCGTCTTCTCGCTGTAGGGAATCTCCTCTTGCTCGCGGTCGCTGCCATTTCCACTGGTGCCGCTCTCTCCCCACCTGCCAGTCTTACATTCCCTTGGGCACCCCTCTCCTCCCAGATGCGCCACTCTCTTCGTGTTCCCACCCTACTCCAGGGCGCCTCCGTCTTCATGGTGTCTGCCCCCCCCCCCCCGCCAGGCGCCGGCACCTCGTCAGTCGGAACCGTCACGCTACAGATGGTAGGTATAGAACGGTTCTGATGGTCAACGACAACAAATAGCGATGGTGCTGTGAACAATCAGGACCGAAGGCCTCCTTGACACCGGAGCGACTGTTAGGGTGATGGGTCTGAATCTTGCGCGTAGACTCAAACTCATACTGAACCTACGGAAGAGGATTAAGGTGTCCGAGTTAGGAGGAGGCTTGAGCTATATCTCGGCTAGCGCTGAAGTTAAGATCCTTTTGGGGCATCGGCTGGTTTACATTATCGAATGGTGGATCACGGATATCGGAGAAGGCGTTCGTGTGCTACTCAGTATGGATTTGATGCGCTGTGCAGGAGTACGATCGAGCAATCGGGAGGGACTCATTATCCTCCTAGATGCGGGGTCAGTGTTCATCTACGGTGACGGCGCGATCCCATGGACATCCCGGAGGTTCGCCGTGCAGCTCGTACTTGGTTAAAATCGCGAATGCGCAAATCTGCTACGGTAACACTAATCCCCAGCGTGATGTAGTTTGGGCTGGCCGCTGTGCCCGCTGGGTGACTGCGATTTTGTGCGGTGCGCGATCGTGTGCTACAGACGTGAAGGTGGTGAACACTTTGAAGCGGGATGTCTGGACTGACACCCGAACACCTCTCGCTCCGGTGATTGTGTGAGGAACGTTCCTGATCTGTGGAGGTGGCATATGTGGTATCAAGAATGGAAGCAACTCACTTAGGAGAGCATTATGTCTGGGCGAGCCAGACTGCGTGCGCGAGCAACCCAAATGCTCGAAGGTGGACGGCCGCCTGCAGTTGAGACTCGCGAATACCGGTGGTCCACGAAGCTGATGCTGCGGTCGCACTCCACGACCGAAGTAGTTCGGCAAGTCGGATTCGTCTTCGTCCAACCTATCTCCATCCGGGAGACCTAACTCGGAATTTGGAATCGGTTCGCTCGGGTCGCCTTGATGTACCCTTCCTGGAAACACCTCCATAGAATCCGATTCACAACCTTGTGTAACTTCCGTCCCACGCTTCGAAGGTTGTGTCTCTGGCGTTCGGGAGCCACGGCCGTTTCAGCCTTCCTAACACCACACTCGGGACACTCTCCACCAAGCACTCCTGGATTCATGTTAACTAGCGCGCACGCATTCTCCTGTAGCCGCACCACGGGAACATGTACGCGACCTCGAAGAATTCGTCATCAGAGTCGCTTCCGTTGACAGCATCCCGCACCTCGTGGCGGATGGGCATGTCTTCCGTGTTCTCGGGTGAGGATTGTTTGCAACTGATTGGTTGAAGTCATGGCTTAAGACTTGTGGTAAAACTTGTCGCAGCAGGACGCTGACGAAATGCCACGTCTTATATACGCCGAAGTCCTCAAGACCTTTCTCTTCCCCTTGAAGACTCTCGTTAGAACTTGCCGGTAGAGATGCCCTAAATGCTTCCTCCGGTCCGAAATGTTTTCAACATATCCCGAGTGATAGTAGTTTTAATGTGACACATCTGATTAGATTTATCGTGTTAGAAAGGTGTAAAATTATTCATGTTGGGGTCCCATCTGCATTGCCCAAAACATCGTAATCCCAAAAAATACAATATCAAGTTTCGGAATCAACAAAATAGCTTTTCGCCTTGGACGGTCCACAGCTGCGAGAAGCATGGGCTCGTCGATATGGCGAGCGCTCTTGCGGTGGTGTTGCGAGGTTTTCTCCCCTTTCACGAGATAGTATAGCCGGGCCTTCTTGTCACAGGCAATGTTTCTGGTAGGAACATACGCATTGTAGAGGCACCATATACTTCCTACGGTGCGTTTGTGCACACCAAACTTGGTTGCGGTGGTCGCCTTTCCTCAGTGAGGAAGAACGCCGTCGGCACTGCGTTCTAGCACCTCATGTCAGATGGCACAGCGAGTCTACTAGTTCACGCTGCGTTTGCCCGTGTCCTTGTCACGAAAGCAATCGAATTATTGAACGTTCTACTTGAAATTTCTCGGGAATATTGGTTGAATCGACCGCGCCGAATCGCTCCGCAAATCGGTCCAAACCATAAACTGGAATAATTGGAGCGACCCCCCCCCATATATAACGAAACGCACGTAGTATTTTTATGGCTTTTGTATGAGGTTGTCTATCCTTTTATAGACGCATGATATAAGCTCTTGAAATAGGTTAGGTGACACGAACTAGCATAGCCTGACCAGGGCACGTTTCGAGAGAAATTCCCCATAAGAACATCAAGAACATAGATATGACCCATGAACAGCGGCAATAGAAAGTCTCCTCTTTCGATAGGTTAAGATGACACTAAATCCTGAACGATCGTTTATAGAACCCTGTGGTCGCGTTTGTGTCAGGCAGTGAAGGGCTACGTAAAACACTACACTTTACGCTACGAATTGAGGTAGGGTTTGGCTTCACGAGGTGGTGAAACCCCTTGAATTACCCCTATTAAAGCGTAAACCGGGATTAATAACGGTACGAACTGAAACGCAAAAAGTCTACGGCGGTTGAAGAGCGCTGGTTCACGGAGTGGCGTATCTACGAACCACACGCCGCAAGTTCACCGAATGGTTGGATAATACCAAGCTTTACACGGTGTTTCTACTTGTCTAGACAGGTAGCGCCGATGTGGACCTGCTTGTCAGCAGACCAGCACTTACAGCTACCTCGGATGCGCTAACATAGCACATTTGGATGTCAGCGTGATTTTGTTTCTTCGCATTCATAATCCGTCTGTAGCGAGCACGCTGCGCAGCATTCTGGCACTGGCGATGGCCCTCACACAGTCAGTGACGATTGCCGTTCGGTTTGATTTGTAACGGGGTTACACGCACAAGTGGCTGCAAGCCACTTGTGAATTTAACAGATAGGATATCTGTTAAAAGTTTTAGATACTTCCTCACCTTGGTGTAAGTCACACCAATGGATACATTGAAGTGGGCCACCACAATGAGTGGTCCACACATACCCAAAGATCCTATTGGTAGAAAGCAGCATCTTTCTACCAATCAGAGACATGCATATTAGCGGGGCTCTGACAGCCAGCTGCTGCCAACCCCTTTCATAGATGATAAACAGTTTTTAGCAGATTTTAGAGGAAGATCAATTTACAAACAATACAGTTCTCATTTTACCTTAAACTACTTACTTGGAGTCTTATCTAAGTTAACTTATATTTGTGTATTCAAATATAATTAACCTAAGTAATTACTAAGTACTTACGCTTCCTCATACACGTTGCGCAACGTGTAAGCTAAAGTAGTGAGTCAAGTTAGACCCACTACACCTGGTAGCACTTTGTAGTCCGTCAAACGACCGACTGCTTGACGTTCGTACGCGGTGTACGAACGCGGAGCCGAGAACCACATGAGCACGGAGGTGCCCATGGAGAGCTCCAACACGCCTGCAACGCATGTTGCACGCGCTGACTGCCCCCACCTGTCTAACCCAGAGTGGGAAGCCCTCCAACGACTGTCAACAGTCATTGGAGAAGCGGCGATAGCTACGATGCTGCTTCCTCAGCGACGGCGTCGTCGGGGACGACACCGCGTGCTCAACCATTAAAATTGAGCGTGAGCAATTACGTGGGAAGAGAGGGCGAGCCTCTCCTCCGATGGCTTGTCGAGCTCGACACAGCCATAGCGGCTCGACGCATCGTCGACCCGATGTCGAAGGTCGCGTTCGCCATGTCCTGCCTTGGCGGACGCGCAAGGAGTTGGGCGTATGGACGCCGACTCTCTGATCCTATGTGCTTCAGCACGTACGAAGTGTTCAAAGAGGAGCTCAGACAAGCGTTTGAGCCCCCGCAAAACGAGTTCCGGTCGAGGGCGGAGTTCCTCGACCTTCAGTAGGGTAAGCATGACGTCCATGCTTACGCGCAGCGCGCACGATATTTGGTATCAAATATCGTGACTAACCCGATAGACGAGGCGACCAAGGTCGGCACGTTCATGAAGAGACTTAGAGATGGGCCTGTGAAGACCTATCTCTTCCGAGAGTACCCGAGTACTCTCGAAGCTGCAATCACTCTTGCCATGCAAGAAGAGTTTAGCCTGCGGCAGGCTAAACTCCATGTAAACGTACCGAGGCCGCAACCGCGCCCGGTAGCGAGGACGGGAGGTCCGGAGCCAATGGACCTCTCGAACGCAACAACTGCTGGTTACCAGCAGCAGGGAGGCAACGTGCGATACTTCCGTTGCGGAAGGATCGGTCACTTCGCACGGGAGTGCACAGCTCCCATGCCCCCTGGAGGTGGCTGTCGTGGCGATGCTAGGCATCGCCGCGGACTAACAAAACACGCGAACATCCAGTAGGCGCGGGGCGCCCTACTGGTAATGCAGTCACGCGTGCCGACATCGGGCACGCGACACTGAGGACTGCAGCCCCCAGTGAGACTAGCTCTCGCTGCAAGAAACAAGATGACAGGCCGAACCTAGTCATCTTGAAGGTTTACTTGAAGAGAGCGAGTGACTCTCTTCGAGCTTTGGTAGATTCAGGCGCGTCGAAAAACTTTGTTCGACTACGAAGCCTGCCGAGACTTGACTTCGAGGAGGTAAATGTACCTCGAAGTCTTCTGGAGGAGCGACTGGCAACAGGTGCCATCGTGAAGATCGAAAAGCGCGTCGTGAACGTGCGCTTCTCGTACAAACAACGAATGTTTGTCGAACATTTTATCGTCCTGGACCTGGACGATAAGTTCGACGTGGTAATGGGCATGCCGTGGCTTGCACGGCATGATCTGGTGATAGATTGGAAGAAGCGCACGCTCGTGCGCTTCGGCCGCGACAGCGGAACAGAGAGCGATGGCCCTGTTACCGCAGCGCACGCACCAGCAGGTGCGCGCGGCTCACCAGTCGAGACAGCGCTTAATACTGCTGTCCCGGAGTGCCCAAGAAGTGCGCGAGGGCGCACACAAGTGAGACCCACGTCGGCAATGCTGCCGACGGCGGAAGAAAAAGATGTGTTGGTTCCGGGAACCAACACCCACGTTCAAGCGTGTAAGGGACAGTCCCTGACCCGAAGAGGTCAGGTCGACAACGACGTGTCGGCTCCGGGAGCCGACGCACCCTCGGTCATGAGGGGCTCCGCCAATGAATGGCGTCGAGGTGACGAAGGCGTGTCAACTCCGGGAGTTGACGCTGCAAACAGTGCGGACGGTTGCAAACGTACCGCACTGACGCAATTTGCATGCTGTCGTGCAGCCGGGCTGCACGACGAAGCGCCATGCGATCAAGCCGGGCTTGATATCGCGCGCCCGCAGACAGGGTCTGCCGGCGAAGGGACACATTACCGTGCAGCCGGGCTGCACGAAGGAACATGCGGTCAAGCCGGGCTTGATACCGCGCGCCCGCGGACAGGGTCCGCCGGCGAACAACCGTCCACGGCCGGGCCTGGACCAGAAGAACAACTGTGCGGACCCGGGCTCCGCTCAACAAGAAGACGGCGCAAGCGGAGAACGCTGCGCAAGTCTCGGTCCGGGACCGAGACACAACAAGAACAGTCTGCTGGGCAGACTGAGGCGGTGACGCCGGACGTCGAGACGCTAAGCGTCTTGACGCGCACCGATACTGGATTCCAGTATCGCGAGATAGAACTCGCTAGTCCTCCGACGACGGCGTCGGAGTTGACTTCGCTTCCGGTCATGAGCTGGAAGCGCTTCACGCGCGACTTGCACGATGGACGCATCGAGCAAGTCTGCGTTCTTTCGGACAGCGAAAGAACGGAGAGCGAGAGCGAAGAGCTGAGGCAGCTCTTCATGGGAAGTACCACTGAGAGTGAAGACACTCTCAGTGCGAAGACGAAGTGAGAGCGCTTCGAGGAACAAGGTTGGGACTCGCTGAAGTCGAGTCCCTATTACGAATTATTGAGGGAGTACAAAGACGTACTCCCGGAAGAGATTCCTGCGGAGCTTCCGCAGGATAAGGGTATTCAGCACGAGATTGATCTCGTGCCGGGTACGAAGTACTGTGTCACGCGGCAGTGGCCACTGCTGCAAGAGCAAGTAAAAGCAATCGACGACTTCTTTGAAAGTTGTCGCAAAGCAGGACAAGTGCGGGAATCAAAGTCCCCGCACAGTGCTCCGACGTTCTGTATCAAAAAGCCACAGGGCGGATGGCGCATCGTTCATGCGTATAACAAGCTGAACGATGCGATGGTACCGGCGCAGACGCCGATACCGCGAAAAGATGTTATCATCGATTCGATGGCCGGGAGCACCGTTTACAGTGCTCGCGACTTGTGAGATGGATTTCATCAAATCCTAATGAGAGCGATATCCCTCTCACGGCAGTGAGCACGCCAAGCGGCATGCTCTGGGAGTGGCTAGTAATGCCACAGGGGCTTAAGAACGTCCCTGCGACCTTCAACAGGTGCGTGACGCACTTGTTGCGCTCGGTGCGCGACTTCGCGCCGAGCTACTTCGATGATATGTTCATCCACAGCCGGGCTGTGGACGGGAAGACCGACGTAGAGATGCACAGGGTGCATCTCCGGAAGCTACTTGAGCTTATGCGAAAACATAAGCTCTACGCGAACCTGATGAAGTGTATCTTCGGGGCGAGCGAGATACCCGTCCTTGGGTGTCACGTAGGGAAGAATGGTGTTCGCCCTGACCCAGAAAAGGTCAGAGTGATTAACGAATGGCCAACGCCTTCAAGTGTCAAGGAACTGAGGCAGTTCCTTGACTTAGCCGCGTACTTGTGCAAGTACGTGGAGGATTACGCGGGCAAGATCCGCCCGCTGTCACAGCTTCTTAAGAAGGAAGCTGTGTGGAATTGGACAACCGATTGCCAAAAGGCATTCGATGCAGTCAAGCGGGGCTTGACTGAGGCACCAATCTTGGCAGTGGTTGACCAAGATCGTCCATTCCACGTTGTATGTGACGCGTCCGACTTCGCGATCGGATGTGCGTTGATGCAGCACGATCACGAGGGCCGTGATCGTGTCGTCTATTACCAGTCGCGTCAGCTGAAAGCAGCTGAGCGTAATTATCCGGTACATGACAAGGAACTCCTTGCCATGAAGTACGCACTCGCAAAGTTCCGAGTGTATTTGCTTGGAAGTAGACCATTTGTGGTCTACACCGACCATGCTTCACTGCGCACCGCAGTGAAGTCGCCACACATATCACAAAGAATGGCGAGATGGCTCTCATTCTTTGCGGAGTACAACTTCCGGGTCGAATACAAACCCGGAAGATTGAATGTGGTGGCCGACGCGTTATCACGTCGGCCGGACTACGAAGAAGCTGCTGACGTCAATGTCATTGACGCCATGCGATCGAGCAAACCCACATCGTCCCTGTTGGATGATGTGAAGGCCGCGTACGCGCACGACGCGGACGCGAAACTCTTGTTGGCCTATGGCACAACACCTTCTGACAAGGCTCGTCAGAAGTTGCCCAAACACCTTCGTGCGCGTGCACACCGATATCGGGTGCACGACGGACTGCTTCTTTATAATGCAGTTGACGACAACGCGCATCGCGTTGTCGTGCCGAACGACCATGACCTGCGACTCAGGATCATGTACGAATATCAGGATGCCCCGACTGCGGGACATCTCGGACGTGAGAAGACATACGTCCTTCTCACGCGCGTCTTCTACTGGCACCACCAGTATAAGTGGGTGCGCAAGTACATCCGTGCTTGCGAGGTATGCCAACGCGTAAAGCCTGCGCCATTAGCGCAGGCTCCGTTACAATCACTACCGACTCCGTCGGAGTGTTGGAAGTCCATATCTTTGGACTTCATTTTTGGTCTTCCCCCGGACAGCGGAGGGAACACCGGTGATGTGGTCTTCGTCGACCGATTCAGCAAGATGATACATCTTGCTGCGGTGCCGGCAGAGGTGACCGCGAAGCAAACGGCCCGTCTGTTCGTCGAGATGGAGTTCAAACACCATGGCATGCCGACCGACATCGTGTCGGACAGAGACCCGCGCTTCACAGCGCACCTGTGGCAAGAAGTGTTTACACTTCTTGGGAGCCAGCTTTCAATGTTGACTGCGGACCATCCGCTGACGGACGGTCAAACCGAGCACGGGAATCGCGTGCTCGTCGACATTTTGAAGAGCTACGCTCACTCGTTCCAATACTGGAGCGAGTGCTTATCGATGGCGGATTTCGCCATCAACAACTCAGTATGCCTCGACCCGGCATAGACCGTTTTATGTGAATGCCATGCGGCATCCACGTCTACCGAGTATACTCGGAGTGATGGCTCCCACTTTAAGTGGGGGAGGATCTACGACTGCAATACAGCAGCCGCAGAAAACCGCTGACACTTGCACAGTGTCAGCTGCAACAATGGGCAAACCACATGAGTCTGCGCAGGGCGCAGACGCCGCAAAGAACCACGCAGAGGCAGGGCCTCTAGCGGAGAGCGAGCTGAATGACTTCAGCTCGGATGCAATCAGTTTCATCACCAAAAGACAAGCCGTAATTCGGTTTGTCCACGACACAATAGCAGCTTCTGTTGATCAACAGAAGCTGAACGCAGACAATGTGGGCAGAGGCAACACAAATGAATTTAAAGTTGGTTCATTAGTTTTGTTAGCTACACAAAACCTGCCTAAACATGCAGTTTCGGATTTCGGAGCAAGTAAACTTGCTCCGTGCTTCATCGGGCCGTTCACTGTGTTGGCACGGCACGGCAACGCTTACACACTAGACATACCGTCTAGCATGCGCCTCCATCCGACCGTTTACGTCGGACGGCTGAAGCCATACCTGCAGCACGAGCCATCTAGCTCGGCTGACCCGAAGCGTCGGCAGGAGCCGAGGCAGAAGCGGAGGACTTGGCCTCGGCGACGAGCAGCCTCTCCTCCAGCGCGCGGACGCGCTGGGGCAACCCCTTCATCTGGGTCCCCAGCTCGACCTGGATATTCGAGGCGGTCTGCGAGACCGCCGCGACTTGGGCCTTCTGGTTCGCCAGCTCCTGTTTCAGGGCGGCGAACTCAGCGCCCTGCAGACGCTCCACGACGGTCACCCGGTCGTGGAGAGGCGCATACTGATCAGCCCGGGGCTGATCATACCCGGGGCGTGTTCCCACCCCCGCCACCGCCGATCCGTGACGCCCGCGGCTCAACCCGCTGGATTGTTGAGCGGATTGTTGACCACAGTATCCCGAAAACGAACCCTCCAGGGGCTCGTTTTCGGATTCGTTGGAGAGGATTTCCTCCCCATCAAGATACATGGGAGCCGCGGAACGTCTTGCTGGAGGACGTTCCGGAAATGGTGAGGGCGTACGAGGAGCAGTACGCGCTGGCGCAGCGGAAGTAGTACGAGCGCTGCGATCATCGCTAGCGCCCGAACCCTCACGTGCTAAGAATTTAGCACGGAGCTCTTTTAGACTCTCGGGCACACGGAACGACGTGTACCCGATCAGGTCGCGGTCGCTCAAGCGGACCGCGCCTGGAAAGCACTTCGTGCACTGAAAGCCCTCGGGCACAGCGCACGGCACATTTGCCTCCTCAGCAGCAACATGAAGTTGCTCCAGCTTTCCACGCTTCGAATACGTCTCGAAGCGATCACGCGCTTGCTTAATCCGATCACGGTAAGCACTCGGCTTCTTGTTGAAGTTTTCAACAAAAGCGTTCCAACTTTGACAAAGTACCTGCCATTCGGGCACTTTGCTGCGAGAAGAGGTCTTCTTACTTTGAAACCATCGGAGCTCATGAAAGAGTCCGATGTAGTAATCGCGCCTTTGATGCGTTTCCGCATCAAAGTGCAGCTCGGCAGCAACAGCGTCATCTTTGATGGCGCTGCATACGTACAGCGGCACCTCATTCGGAGGTACCGAGTTCCCATACCGGTCCGCGATCTCGGACGCGGACGGCATCCATGGATCGCGCGCTGCGCCTGCAGCGCGCGGAGAGCCTTGAGCTTTGACATCACGCGCTGCAGCTGCAGCGCGCGGAGTACTGAGAGCCTCAGCGGAAGCGAGTGGAGTATCGCTCTCAGTACGCGAACGCTTCGAACTCGAAGCGTCCGATTCGTTCCCTTCACGCGGACGAACGTTTTTGGCGTGAGGGTCGAGCGATTCGCTCGACACTGAGTCCTTGCGCTTTGAGGGCGAGTCTTCCTCGCCCTCCATATCTTCATCGTCGTCGTCGAAGTCGACGACGTCACCGTACTTCGCCTTCTGGCGTTCGAAGTAGTCGTCGATGGAGAGGTGACTCCCCACCGACTTTGCGGACTTCTTCTGAGGCGCGCTCATCGTTGAATGAGCGCGGGTTTCTTCTCCAAACGCGGAGAATTGACGAATGGTCAATTCCGAAGATTGACGTGCGGAGACCCCGCGCGTCTAACCTTAAGGGGGGATGGTGTAACGGGGTTACACGCACAAGTGGCTGCAAGCCACTTGTGAATTTAACAGACAGGTTATCTGTTAAAAGTTTTAGATACTTCCTCACCTTGGTGTAAGACACACCAATGGGTACATTGAAGTGGGCCACCATAATGAGTGGTCCACACATACCCAAAGATCCTATTGGTAGAAAGCAGCATCTTTCTACCAATCAGAGACATGCATATTAGCGGGGCTCTGACAGCCAGCCGCTGCCAACCCCTTTCATAGATGATAAACAGTTTTTAGCAGATTTTAGAGGAAGATCAATTTACAAACAATACAGTTCTCATTTTACCTTAAACTACCTACTTGGAGTCTTATCTAAGTTAACTTATATTTGTGTATTCAAATATAATTAACCTAAGTAATTACTAAGTACTTACGCTTCCTCATACACGTTGCGCAACGTGTAAGCTAAAGTAGTGAGTCAAGTTAGACCCACTACATGATTGCTCTTTCATTGCTGAGCAGCCCAGGACAGTGGCACCGCAACTCGCTGAAGTGGTGGTTATTGCTCCATTACCTCACGTGACCTAGCCTTAAACAGCCATGTTTGTTCTGCTGCGCAAACGCAGCTCCGCTCCCTCTCACCTCAGGAGTTACAGTATCAACAAGATACACCTGCTAAACAATGAGAACGGACACATGGGCGCTGTTATTCGCATAATGCGTAGCTTAGGCAATAGGTCCCAGGAACGCACCGGATGCCGACCGAAATGCGGGTCGTAGAGACAAGGAAACACTCGCGCCGTCGTTTCGCCAGTAGCGCCTTCACTCATCAGCGCTTCGCCACCTTTCGTTCCCGACGTCGTTTGGGCTCGGGGAGTCGTCACTCACAACCGCGGTGGCCTATTGATCACCGCCACGACCGCCGTCGTCGACGCTCCGTTAGCAATGGTGATCGGCGGGTCGCCTTCGCCAGCTTTGCCAGGCCCCATCTTGCACAGCTTAGCCACCCCAGAGACTCTGGCGTGCCGTGCGCTCGCGTCATCACTGCCCGTCCTCGTGCGACATCGCCGTCGCGCCTTCCCCAGGCCGACGTCGCTCCCCTTCTCCAGTCCGAAGCCGCTCGCCTTCTCCCGTCCGAAGCCGCTCACCTTCTCCAGTCCAAAGTCGCCCGCCAGTGTACTTGGCAGGAGCATCACGGTGCTCCCGAAGCTCATTCTCCCGATCCGTGTGTGCGAACCGAACCGTCGCCATCGATGGCCGAGCCGTTGCGACGTACCGTGCAGCCCGCTCGCCATCACGCGAGACCGCATCGTCCTTCATCCACTGCACCACTCGGTGCACCTTACCACGGCCTGCGGACATTGCACACCGTGCAGCTCGTACCGCTCTCATCGTTGGTTCGTCGTCGTCGAGGTAAGCCACTTCTGGCACCCACATCTCGTTCTGCGTCATCTCGTTCTCATGTTCATTCTCGTTCGTCTCGTCTTCGTTCGTACTCATATCATTATCGTTCTCATTCATACTCATCTCATTCTCGTTCGTTGGTGTTTCGTCGTCGGAACACCCTTCCTTCGACGCGGCCACCAGTAGCATATTCGCCACCCTCAGTCATCCTTGTTTCTCATCCAAGCCGCTGCACCACCGCGCCCTTGTTTTCCGCTTGCCACCAATTGTGGCTCGCGTCGGCATAGTCACTACTACCATCCGTTCGTCCTCATTCGCACCCAATTCCCGGGGACCCTCGGTCTGATCCGAACGCCATACCCCCGTTACGACGTCGGGCTGGTATTCCCCGACGTCGCCCGAGGTTTCCCCTCACGTTGCTGTAGGTACTCCACATTCCTTGCTTTCGCCTCGCTATCGGTGCAGTTACGCGCGTAGTGACCAGGCTGATTACAGGCAAAGCACTTGACTTCCTGCGTACACTGAGACGCCCAGTGACCAGCCTGTCCACAGTGATAGCAGTTGCCGCTCGCTTGCCCGCCGTCGCTGCTGCCTGACGTCACACGCCAGCGTTCACTCGTTGCGCGCTTTGTGTTTGACTTCCCTTCCACCGTTGCCTGTTTTGCCGCGGCCTTCAGACCCTTGCGACGCTGTTTCGCGTCGGACGCCTCGCTGCTCGACTCGACTTTCTCTTTCTTCGACCTCACCGACGCCGTCCTGTGGCCTGCTGTCGTAGCAGTAGTAGACCTTCTCGCCGCCTTTCGTGGCTCGTACCAATACTTTCCATTCCACATGTGACCCGGAGGAATATCCCACGTGCCGGAGAAAGCATCATATACCCCCATCGGATTCGTGAATAGGGCCACCTGCTCCACTTCTGGTCGCACCATCGCTCCGCCGTCATGGCCCCCGACCATATCCGTAGGCAACCCCGTTCCGCTGACCCCTGGGATCACGTTGGTGTCGACGGTTGTCCACTCATTGAAATCACGTAGCAACTAGGAGCTGTAGCCCAGGCCTGACCTATGTTAATCATACCTTGAGCAACATTATCCATTGGATCATCGATTTCAGTTCCCTTATCCACTGCTTCATCCAGGGTACGCGGCTTCGGTTCTTGCCGGACCAGCTTTTTCGTCGTTTTGTCAAGACGCCTGTAGAATTGGGCTAGTAGCACACGTTCACTAACCTCGTTTCTATCGACCACGTCATGCAGGTCAGCCGCAAAATCGACATGCGTTTCGCTCGGCATCACTCGTTTCATGCTGACACGCCACTCAGCCGCGGACTTGTCAAGCTTCTCCCCGTACCGGCGCAAGAGAGCTTTCTTCAAGTTAGTCCAGGTACGATTCCGCTCAGGTAGGCGCCGATCCACGTCTACCCACCATTTGGCAGCGTTTTCCATCAACTTATTCCACAAAATGAAGTTCAGTGAATTATCTGATCATCGTCCTCGCCCAGACTCAGCAGCTCCCTTTAGTGCCAGATCAACCCTGTCGATCCAGGTTGACACCGAAACTTTCGGCGACGGAGTGAAGGTAGGAAACTCGAGGTATTTCACACTCACTCTTGCGTCTTGATTGTCTCCCACGTGGTCATCTGCTTCGTTCTTATCGAGGTTCATGCTCCTGCTGTCGCTGACGTCGTGCGCGCCAATCATCGCCACGCCGCTCGCCGTCGTCACTACTCGAGTTGCTATCGTTGCCGTCGTCGCTGCCGGACAGGTCGTCACTCTCCGAGCTGCTACCGCTTCTCAATTCTCGCTGTCGTCCACGTCGCTGGTGCCGGTCGTCGTCGCTGGAGAAGACGTCCGAGCTGCTGCTACTGCTACTTCCACCGTCCGGAGGTGCCGGAACTGTTCTCAATGTTCGTCGTGATCCCGCACGACCACCAGCATGCCGTCGTCCGCGCTGCACCGACACTTGGCTGCCGCCACGCTGCTCACACCGATCATGGCCATGATGTGCGCATGATCGGGAGCCGCTGTCGTCGTCTGCTTCTGCAGTGCTGCAGCCACGGCTGTCAAGTCCACCTCAGGTCTCTGTGAAACGCGTCTAGCATCACTCGCTGCTGCCTGCAAGCCATCGATCCGTCCCACCAGCTCTTGGATCACCGCAGTCACCGCATTCCAGTCGCCCGTCGCCGTCACTCCGCCCATCGTACTCATCTCGTGGCTCGCCGGGACCACCGGCGTCACTCCGGCGGCCGGGTGCGCCGTCACGTTCGTCCCGCTCGTCTCTGGAACCACGGGCGCCGTCGGCCCAGCATCCGTGTACACCGCCCTGCCGGTCGTCGCTGCGCTCGTCGTACTCGTTGTCGTCGTGGGAGCGGGTGGTCGCTGCTACTCGTTGCTCGTCGCCTCGTACGCTGCCGTCGTCACCTGTGGTCCCTCGTGTCCGTCAGCGCCGGATGCCGCTGCATCCACCTGCGCGCGTTCCTCGTTTGGTTCATTGCCTCGCGCCGGTGCCTCGGCAGGCTGCATACCCGCCACGATTGTTATCAACTGCCGCAGTGTAGCTGCGATCGCCTCCATCTCCATGGACCTCGGGGACGTTGCTGTGCCCGGTGCCCTAGCCGACGCTTTGGCCGTCCATGGGTCTGCCAGCAGCGACCCTCCCGGTGCGTTCGTCTGGGCCTCGTCATCCGTCACAGGTCCTTCACGTGACTTATCTCGCCGTTCTTCGTCTCGTGGTGCGTCGTTGAGATCCATGGGTGAAGCCGTCTCGTCCTCACTCGGATCCTCATCTTCGGCATCGCCGTTCTTCGTCTTCGACTTCAAGACGCGCTTGGACTTGCCGGATCTCAACGCCGTCTTTGCTCGTGCCACCGGAGACATCGTCGTGACCGCTCACGTGATGACACCCGCAGTTTCGAAGGTAGACGACGAAGTAGGCCCCTGTGTGACCACCTTAAAGCAGACATCTTACCTCGCTCGGCTGTGAAGCGAGTCGTAGAGCCGTCGCTGCGCGGCCGTGTCTACCTCTTACGTCTTCAGCGCCCAGATGGCCGACAGCGATATCAATCGCTGCGCCCGACCGTCCACCCTCGTGTCCGGTCGACTTTTATTAAGCGGGGGTTACTAGAACCTCTTTTACACTCAACTCAACTAAACACAAGCTATTGTCATCCCTCTGCCGACACTAACCCACACCCAGCCCAAAATCATGCGTCCGTCGCCAGCCCTCGCCAGCCACTTCCCACGCTGTCCGTCAATTCCTCGTCGTGAGCCTCAACCGTCCAACGACAGTTTCTCGCTTCGTAGCTAATACTACGGAAGGTCTTCGTTCCTCACGGAGACTGACGTCCCCGTGCCTCGTTCTTCAGGAGGACTGACGTCCCCGTTCTTCGTGTGCGTGCTCGTTGCGTCTCGCGATACAACTCGCGCTACCGGCGGTCTCGATGTGTGCTCGAGCCCGCAAATTCCGTTCTGCGGCCACTGTCGCCCGCTGTCTCGTGCCTCGGCCGCCGTGGCGACTCAACTCTCGGCGCCAACTGCAAGCCCCGAGTCCTGCTGACTGTGCCACTCTTCGTCAACTTGGCCACTCAGGAGCGTCCGCTTGGCTCCGCCGACCGCTCCGGAGGAAATGCTCATAGCAACGAATTAATCTATGGACTGCCCATATATACATGTACAGCTCTTCTAGCTGTCCTCCTATTAAAAAGCTGGTGGTGATGCCTTACAGGCTACTACGGAGACATCCCGGTAAAATTATACTCTTGCTGATGGTTTTTCCTTGATAACTCGTGAGGCAGGTAGTTTGTCCTAACTAAAACTGCGACTAACCTTTAGTTTACGCTTTGGTCACCCTCTTCGTTCGGATCAGTCGTCAACGGAGATCTATGCAAATCAACACTTGTCCCGCCTGTAACCCGGTGGTACGAATGACCAGCGCCGGCGGGCATGCCGGATTGGCAGTTCTCTCAGGCTTGAGGTGACGGCTGCCCATGCATGCGCCTCATGCGTTAATTCGCATTGAGGAACGTTGCGTTAGCTTGGATGAGTGAGCAGTACTCGCACCTTGGTATCAAGCATTGCGTGACTTGCTGGGCACTGCAGGCACTGTTTCATAGCTCAGGATACGGATCCCTGACTGCGTCCACGAGCTCAATTGCAGACTTTCCGGGACACGGACTCCGATCTCCCCAGTCGCGATGGCTGACCACATCTCAATTTCCATCGAGCCACGATGGTGCAGCACCTGACCGACCGCGTCTCCGCCGAGAGTCTCACTAAGCTCAAACCCGAGGACGCCAGGACGCAACCGTCAGGATACCAGATCCAACTCGAAGACGGCAGTTTGCGCCCCGCTAATGGCTCCGTGTCGGCCTACATCTGGGAGAACCTGGGCATGCTGACGCACATTGCGGCCGTCGGCACGGTCTACGGCACCGTCAGCGGCGTCATCTACTCCGTGCTCAACAACTATCTGCACATGTCGACGACCCTGGTCGCAACAACTACTGCACTCGTGACGTTCCCACGCGCCCTTCGTATCTTCACGGGGATGATGACAGACACTCGCCCGATATACGGGTATCGCCGGCCGTACATGATCATCGGTTGGTCGGTGTCCTTCATCTCCTGTCTGCTGAAAGGCGGCGCTGCCACTGGGGGATCCCTACTACGGCGATGCATCATTGTCTGACATCGCATTGGTCGACATGACACCCGAACAGCTCACTACCCTCAACACGGATGCCCCAAGCCGCGGAGACAAGCTCATCATTCTTATGATGATTGCAAATTTCGGCTCGGCCATGGCGTACAGCGGCTTCAACGGTGCCTTGATGGACGCCTCGCAGCGCGAGCCAGAGGCAACGCGTGCCACGCTCATCGGCGACGTCATTGTCATCCACTACGTGTTCATGGTTGTATCCTCCTTCGTGACGGGGATAGGACTCAACGGTGAGGATTACGGCGGCACCTTCTCATGGACGATGGGCTTCAACGCGGTTATGTGGGTCTGCGCTCCTGCTTCGTTCCTCACCACTCCGTTTTCGTGGTACTGCATCCAGGAGGTGAAGAACGAGCATGCCCAGATGCCGATCCTCCCATTCCTCTGCGACGTCTTCCAGCAGGAGGCATCTACCGCTACTCCGCCTTGCGATTCTGCTTCAGCGTCTTCTCACAGATCACAGCGACGGCATCAAGCGTGATCCAAAGCGATTGGGCGAAAGTGGCGCCGCTAAACTCGGGCATCGCCAGCATGCTCACCGCATTCTTGACGATCAGTGGCACGTACTTGATCAAGAAGCGCGGTCTACAATGGAGTTGGCGCTACATCATCATCGTCTGCGAAGTCTGTGTCGTGTGCATTGACGCTATTCCGACCTTACTGACGATTTGGGTAGACGTTTTAGCGGGTCACCGAGAGGCCTGGTCTCGTTTCAGGTCACCTCGCAACTTGAGACCGAAGGTGAGACCAGACCCAAACAAGGCCTGAAATGCAAACAACTGGATAAAATGAAAAGGTTCGAATTACTTAATATGAAATAGTAAGTAGATACTCTGGGTTGTGTATCTTATAAACTCGCAGCTGCTCTGCTCGATGCTCGAGTACTACGTCTCGTGGTCGTATTGAAACGCTATTGGGTTCGGCGAGTACGACGTGTTTGATCACTGCGTTCCGTTCGAGTTGGTGCTTCAGTGGCAGAAAAGCGTCCAGCTCTTCGGCCGCGCTGACTGCCCGACGGAAGAACATTGACTGGAGTTGGTAAACGAATTTCATAACGGGCTGGGGCAGTAGCTCTTCGTTGGGATATATCCGTAAGTAGCTGAACGTATCTACGAGATAGCATATCTATCACTCCGACGAAGACAGGCAAGTTAGGATGCGGAGATGTTATGGACGCATTCAATTCACGATTGAAGCGCTCGAGAGGGTTATTGGTTCGTGACACTATCGACAAGTCCATACCATGCACGTTCCACAGGTCGACTGGAAATCGTCTAACCCATGTGCGTCGGAAATAGTTCCAGAACGTTGTCCACTTACTGTCTGAGTAGCCTAAATTTCGGGCTAAGCATTCCTGGCGGATCTTTCGAGTCACAAAAGCAATTCCGTGCGGGACGACATGTTCTGGGCTTATAACTGTTAGCATATCAAGCATTCCAGTTTCCATTGCTAAAGCGATGATGTTGTTGCTCAATCTTAGTTTGATCATACGTCTGCGAATAGCCTGTTTGAAGTGAAACATACATCCAACGATACGGGCAGTCGGGAATTGGGCTCCGATAGAATCAATTAGCGCCTGTTCAAAGTTCCATACCGGTCATACTGTGTATGAGATTCGTTTAGTTGATGAGGGTGTTGAGCGGGGTCACGAATTCCGTCCGTACGATCCACGACAACACTGATGGTCCTGGCAGCTCGTCGTGCGCCAGTACCCTTTTCATCCTGGAAGATGGAGTCAGCTCCGCCTCCACCAGCTGATGGATGAACGTAGTCAGATCTTTCGTACGTCCATGTTGTATGTTGCAGAGCTTGCTAGTACTCTCCTTCCACTTCCTCTTCTTCGGGGCCGCTTTCGTATGCATAAGAATCTTCCGAGCTTGCAGCGTCTTCTTCTTGAGAAGTCTCAATTGTAGCGATGCGTGTCATCTGCAATAGATAGTGCCAAAAGGAAAATGATCTGGCTTTCCTCGCCTACAAAGACATCAGTTGAAGCTATACAGGAGTTGGTTTCAGATTTGAAGGATCGCGTCTGTTAGGCATCAAAGTATAGAGTTGCTAGGCCGCACGAAGTGGTTACTTCCGCATGGTTTCCCAACAAAAGCAATGATCCTTTTGATTTAGTCAGAATAGTAGGAAAACAAACTGAACCTGCAACGAACGCTTAAAAAAGTGAGCTGTCATTAACTGCCGAAGGATTGCATGAAACCACCGGAGATTCGTTTGAAACCATCAGAGGTTTGCTCAAAACTGCCGGAGGTTTGCCCAAAACTACCAGATATTTGCTCACAACTGCCGGAGTTTTTCTCACGAGAACCGGAATATTTGTTCATAATCTCCGGAATATCACTTAAAACAGGATGTGGTGCATCCAACAGATAAGGATAAAAACATACGTGTATTTTCTGCAAAATGCCTACTTCTGACTTCGAAAATACATGTCCTTGTAGAGATTCCCAGAGTTAGTGCCTAACTACGTCTGCGGTGGTTCAAACGGTCGACGGCAAAATGGGCATGGCGGCGGGCCGCTACGGCGTCCATACACAGGGTCTCGCTCGTGGTAAGTTCTTGTCAATTGTTTGTAGCATTTAGTGTGTAGTGCATGCACACAGTTTCTTGAGTGTGTCATCCTCACGGCGGTGTCGGTGCAAATCACGCATTTAAAGTAAATTCTCTTCTCTACATACTTTGCACGCTTGCGGGTGGCATCCTTCTCGCGAGACCTGGCCTTGGCCTTTTTAGACGAGCATCGCGCAGCTTAGGATTCCGTGTCTCCCTGCAGATGCGCCGTCTTTGATGCTGCTGTAGATTATGCTTAGTCTTGAGAGTGTGGCCACATTTCTTGCATGTGAACATTTTTGATAAATGAAAAGAGCGACTGTGGTTCACTTGAGAATCCATCGTACATTCTAGAATTGTGCATAATGCTCTGAGACCAAACGGTGACCCATCAAAAATTTTGCTACTGGTCTCGCTTCGGGTCACGTGACCAGAAACAAGACCTGACCTCTCGGTGATCCGCTAAAAATCCTTCCACGATTTGGGACGTCTACCGCAGCCAGAGGTTTTGGCTTGGCGTCCCGCTCGTGGGCGAGGTGCCGTTTGCAGCGGCCGATTACGTGGATCAGCTGTTGATCCTCGAGATCGGAAACCAGAAGGGCTTCGAAGCCACACTCCTTGGTCTCGGGGTGACCACGGAATCCGTCGGCACCCCGTTCGCGACTGTCATCACCAAGTCCGTGGACGGGTACTTCGACATCGAGCGTACCTTCATCGAGCAGGACACGCACTACGTGCGATCACAAGTGACGTACACGTATCTGATCGCCTACGCATTCAACCTGCTGTCCATCGCCGCCGTGTTCTGGCTGCCCAAGCAGAAGGACGAGGTGCACGAGATGCAGCAACGGAACCGAAAGAGCAAGTTCTGGGGAATTGTCACCATGAGCTACCTCATCTTCTCCCTCGCGTGGACGCTCATGACCAACATCTTGAGCCTCTTTGACTCCACCAGCTGCCTGCGCATCGCCGGTGGCAGCGGGTGCTAATTCGTACCAGGAAACAACACAACAGGCGGTGCACACGTCGCGTTTAAAATAAATAGGAATCCCTTGAACTGTTTGAACTAACCACTTCAACTTGTTGTTATCTGTATTTTATCCGTCCGTCCGGACTTCATGTGTTCTCAGTTGGAGTAATGGACCTCACAGAGGAATTAGGACAGAGGAGGACAGTATGCCATCGACATGTACGAATGTAGGAGCTTGAGCGTAGAGAACACGGTAAAGGAAGTAGCTATGTGAATACTCTAGTACTCACTTTCGAAAGCAGCGTGGACAACTCGAAGCTGGCGAGGCCGACCCACATCCCACTTTGTCCACGGGAGTCCTTAGGCAAGTTCTGTGTCCCGATAAATAGGTTTCCACACAAAAAATGAGAATTGAAGAAAGATTCAGCAGGAGTACTGTCGTGAGCCAGTCCCCCTCGATTCGAATGGCCACCGGTGTTGTCCCTGTGGGTTCAGTGGTTACATGCTCCTGCAGCACAACACGCCATCGTTCCACGAAATCCCACTTCACCATCTTGTGTTTGTGAAATTGGGGGCGCCACCAAAACAACTTTGGACTGCGCCGACAATCAGGAAGTATGTTTCTACATGTAGAACATGGTCTATTTGATTTAACTGATGATCTTTGACCCAGATGCAATCGATTGCACATCCAATTTCAACACACATGAGGAGTTTGGAGTGCAGCAAGAGCTTGCACAGTCAACATCGAACGCGGCAGCGAAGTCGTGGATTGTGCAAGCGTATACCTGAAGTGTTAAGTAGGAAGGCTCGCGCCAGCCACGTCCGTTTTCAGAGGTTCGGATAATTCAAAGTATTGTATTGTACTCAGTTGAACAATGTAGGTACAGTATTAATACAAATTGCATTAAAATTAATACTCATTATTTGGATAATTGTATAATTATATTATATTATAATAGCGCAGCCTTGCGCGAGGAATTAATAATTCCGTTTTCTCCCGGCATAACTGCTTTGATCGCCGTTGGTGTCTGGTCTGGCTCAATCAGCAATGCGACAGCAAAATCGACGAAGTATTGTGCTGCGCAAAACCCACTCGCGCGTTTTCGAAAAAGTTTTATTTTTATTTTCCATGCAGAACAAAAGTTGTAATTGGGGCGAAGCCCCCTCTATAGTTGTGATGCCCTTATTTACGCCCTCATTTATTCCCTGATTTACTTCTTACCACTGGTACATATAAGTTCTTCGAATGGGTTAGGTTTACGTTTTGGAATCTTTCTCACCAGAGGCCCAAAAACGCAACAAAAAAACTGTGTTTAAGAACATTTTCTGATATGGGTTCCCTGACATTTCTGTTCGAAGTTGCGGTTACATTTCCCATCGACGGGTCGCAGCAATTAAACTGAGGGGTTGTGTTATTTATTACTGTTAGTATGAGACGCCTAGAAAATGGTATAAAACGGTATTTTTTAGACTGGTACACCCTCGATCCGCGCCCCGTTCACACTCTTATATAGGCCCCTAATATGTGTCATTACCTGTTATGTCTTATACGGCCCGTAAAAAACCGTAAAAAGACGGACATGGCGTGCGTGCAGCAAGCATTGCCGACTTGTTGGGGACCATTTCTCTGTAGTAGGCGATCATGCCCAGGAACCGACGCAGCTCTCTCTTATTGCGGGGCTCCGCAATCTGCTGGATGGCTTCGATTTTCTTCGTCTGGGGCTGGATATCATCCGCTGTGAGAGTGAAGCCGAGGTAGTCCACTTGCTCTCGAAGAATATGACACTTTTTTGCGCTCAAGGTCACATCGTATTGCCGCAGACGCTCGAAAACGATACGTAAATGCTCCACGTGGTCCACTGCATTCTCTGAGAATATGAGAATATCATCGAGATATACGATCACGAAGGGTAGATCGCCGAGGATGCGCTCCATACACGATTGGTATTCATCCGGAGCTGTTGAGATACCCATCGGGAGCCGCTTGAATTGATATTTTCCAAATGGTAAGCAGAATGCTGTAGCTGAACGGCTTTCCTGCGCAAGGTACCGTGCGAAGTAGCCCATGTTGGCATCCAGAGTGCTCATGCACTTGGCCTTGTCTAACCTGAGCAGTATTTCGCGAATTTTTGGAACATAGTAGGGAGATCGGCGCAGATACTTGTTCAACTGGCGGAAGTCGACTAGTAACCGAAGAGAACCATCCGGCTTCACCAAAAAGAACGCAGGCGCAGAAGACTCCGAACCGTAAATCTGTTCGAGCACGTCAAGCTCCAAAAGACGTTGAATCTCGCGACGCGCAGCCTCTTCTTGGCTACAAGGTACGCTGTATGGTCTTGACTGGGTTGGTACAAAGTCAGCACGTAGTGGGAGAATGTAGTCAGGCAGGCGAATGCGTCCGAGCCGCCCGTTGTACAAGACCGCATATTCTTCCATTAGTTTCAGGTAACTGTGCTGAAGTGCCTCCTCTAAGTGCTTGGGCAATAGATCCATGGGAGTGACGGCCACCGTATCACCTGCGAAATACTCTTCGTGTTCGTCCTGGGTTAATTCAGAATCGGAAACGATTGGCAGGTCGTTCTTCTCAGCAGTAGTTTGAAGTACGAGTTCACTGCCGTCCCATTGGACACGGCCGTTCTTAAAATCGATCACCAAGCCAAGTGCCGTCATTAAGTCACGCCCAATCGTCATGTCATCGCGAAGGGAAGGCAGCACTTCAAATTTGTGAATGATGACCGAGTTGCGTTTCAGTTGCGGTATTCTAAAGCGCACTTCCATGGCGCATTTGCTCTGCGTGCTTCCCTTGACCAACTCGAACGCGACCGCGGACGTTTCTAGCTTGACTCCCTGGGTATGTAGTGCTTGCATGAAGGTTGTGCTTATGATGCCGCGCGAACATCCGCTGTCCAACAGAGCTTGCTACCGCTCTTTGCCATTTCTCCAACTTGATCATGATGCGCATTGGCGGAGACGAACTGGCGGGCGGTGCACGAAGTCCGTCGAACATATATTCATCATCACTGGAGCCTCCAGCGATCTCGCGTTGCTCAACGCGCGTCTGCTGAGGGCCTCTTTGGCCACGTGAGCCCCCTCGAGTTTTTCCACATTGGTCGACTTGCGGATGTTCTTCCTGCTGATTGTCCTGGCGCAACGCGCGGCACTCTTGCGTGTTGTGTGTGGAAGGTACAGTACTTGTTGTTTACTGTGTTGTTGCCGTTGTTGTGGCCGTTACCGCGACCACGGTTTCCACCTCGGAACTGCTGCCGGTTGTTGTTGTGGTTGTTGTTCCGGTTGTTGTTGTTGTTACTGTTGCGGTTGTGGTTGCCGTTACCTCGACGGCTCTGACCGCGTGCTCTGTCGTTGGAGTAGCTCCGTTTGTCTTGATTGCTAGCGCGATGTAGACGCCGCTCGCCTTGTTCGATGCGCTCGAAGAAGGGAACGAGGGCAGCAACCGTAGTGTAGATTTGTCCACTTGCATCGTACTTGTTCTGCCACTCATATGGTAGACCGCGTTTGTACAATCGGCACAAGGCATCTTCGCACATCGGCGAGGTTTCGCACAGCCCGGCAAGCGTGTGCTCCATCCGCACCAAAGCGCGGAAGTGCTTGCTGTACTCGGACAGGGATTCGCCGCGTGACTTCTTCATCTCCCACAGCTCCTCGTGCAGCTTTTCGCTGTAGTCCGTGGGCAACACGACAACCGACGCTTTGTACAGCGCACGCGCGAACTCCTCATCCATGCGCACGTCTTCGTCGGTGATCGATGCGTCTTCAAATGCCTCACGGAGGTCACCTTCCAGGAGAATAGTTGCGTTCAGGAATTTATCTTCTGCATTCCAGTGTTTCAGCTTCGCAAGCTGGTTGAAGTTGTACGTCCACTCCAAGAAGTCCGTGGGGCCGCCGTCGATGAAGTTGGTCATCTTCTTGGTCACGACTTCTTCCTCGATGCCTTTCTCTTTGTTGGCAGCACGTACTGTGATGGAATGCGTGAGGTAGCGCTCCTTGTTCGTAGAGCCGCTCATTGTGGTTGGCCGACGGGTGAACCAGGTCGATCTGTTTGAAACGTTTCAAAGTGCCAAGCCGCTTGAATCCTTTGAGTAGAATTGAGAACTGATTGATTGAATAAAAGGCTTAGCCTGGCATCGGCTACAACTAGCTACACATGCAGTGCCTTGGAGGTACGACCTGTGCCTTAGGCCTTGGGTGCAAACGAAGTTTGGGTGACGCGCCCATCCTGGGATCCGTGCGTCAGTGAGGACAGACGTAGTGCCGACAGGGTGCAGTAGGATGTCAATGTATCGAGCACATGACGCTAAACACCGTCCTACAGTCCATTCCTGCTGAATTTCGAGGTCTCTTTGAAGTAGGGAAGCTGTGGAACGCTTTCCACCTTTCGAAACTTGCAAGCTAAATCTTAACATGAAGAATGCATATTTGCCTTTTTGGCACGCCTGCAAACGGTAAGAAGAGTGCCAAACGTGCGGCACCCAAAGCATTCTTTCTGTGAGGTACGGTATAATTATGAGGAATGGACGAAACAATCAGTAGTGACGGTTCTTGAGTGCCGTCTGCAAGCAGTAAACAACCTCTGCAGCCGTCGGCCGGTCAGCTGGATTCACACTAACACATTTTCCAACGAGATGAACCATTTCTGGGTGCATGAAGCGAGAGCAGCGGACACGAAGCGTGCCCATCGACACCATCTGAAGCACAGCAGCCTCCGGAAGAGATCGGCCACTGCTTCCGTTTTCGTCTTTGGCGTGCGAATACGGCAGTTCATGGGTATCCAACTCCGATATCACAACCCCAAGAGAAAACACATCCGCCTTCTCGTCGTAGTGGCCACTCATCATGACTTCCGGAGCCATCCACAGTGAGCTCCCCACATTCGATGTCATGGTCGCATCTGAGCGGATACGCGAAGCGCCGAAGTCGGTGATCTTGGCATGGAGAGACTCCGTCAGGAGAATGTTGCGGGACTTTAGATCACGGTGCAACATCGCCGGCTGCAGCGAGTGCAGGTACGTCAGAGCAAAGGCGGCTTCGTACGCGATCTGCATCTTTGTAGCATCCATCCCTTGAGGGACATCATGGTTGAGGTAATCTTTCAACAAAGTACGCAGGTCACCACCCTTCATAAACTCAGTCACGCAGAACAAGTCGCTCAGGGACTCCCACGCCACGCCGATGAACGGCACAATGTTCGGGTGCTCCATGGTTGCCATGATCCGCACCTCCGACAGGAACGCCTTGATATGAGCAATGTCCTTGCGCTTCTCTGGCAGCAGCGTCTTGACGGCCACATCGTGATCTCGATAGCGTCCGCGATAAACCTCACCGAAAGCTCCGTGGCCGATGATAATACCCAACTCGATGCGGTCGATCGGGATCCGCGACGCTAGAATCACGGGGTCTTCCCACAAGGTTGCCCGGTGTCGCCTGCCCTCCGGTATTGAGTCTCCCGAAGAACGCGAGTAGACCGCCGTTCTTGTCACGTCCGCGTACTCCGTGTCAGCCATCACTTGGCCCTGCTCCAGTAGCCGTACTTGTTTCCCAACCACAGGCGGGTCGAAGATGTCATCTGAGGAAGCATCACTCGGCCGGTCCTTGGTGCGTCGTCGCTGCAGGATGAAGAACGCGAACAGCACGAGTATGAGCACGAAAGCTCCCGCTATGATCCCAACGACCGCTCCGACTCCTAGGGCACTGGAAGACTTGACAGTGCTGGTGGGATCCGACAGTGAACTGCTTGATTTGGTATTGTTATCGCTGGTGGCGGTGGTTGGGCTGGTGGTTGGACTGCTCGAAGGGCTCACCACAATGGTCCTCACGGTTTCTCCGATCTTAGTGATGACCACGTAACCATACGAGGTGGTTCCGTCCCCCAGAGTCGTTTTCGTGACCTCCACATTGACGAGCGTTGAACCGTTGAGCATGCTCGAGTCCACCACAGGAGGAAGCGTGGACGAGTTGTAGTGATCCACGACAGGAGCTGCGGTTGGAGAAGAGGGTGCATTAGTCGTCGTACTTGGAGCTGTCGTGATCGTCACCGGGGCTGGTGTTATCGTCACCGTCGCTGGTGCTGTAGTTGTTGGAACTTCAGTATTCTCTGGTGTTGTAGTAGGTTCTAGCGTATTTGGCTCTGTTGTAGCTGGTGTCTGAGTAGTCGATGACGGAGGTGCCGTCGCTGTTTCAGTCGTTGCTGGAGGTGTCGTCGGTGGGGATTCGGACGTCACTGGGGATTCGGTCGTCGCTGTTGGTTCGGTGATCGCTGGAGGTGACTCGGTCGTTACGGGGGGCGTCGTCGCCGGAGATGTCGTCGTTGGTGTCTCAGTTGTTGCTGGTGGTGTTGACGCGGGCATTGTTGTTGCCGGAGATGTTGTAGTTGGGGGCGGTGAAGCCGGACTCGTCGTCGCCGGTGATGTCGTCGTTGGTGTCTCGGTTGTCGCTGGCGGTGTCGTTGCGGTTTCGGTCGTCGCTGGTGGCGTTGACGCGGGCATTGTTGTTGCTGCTGGAGATGTTGTAGCTGGGGGCGTTGAAGCCGGACTAGTGGTTGCCGGAGATGTTGTAGCGGGTGATGTGGTTGTTGGTGCTAGTGTTTCGATCGTCGGAGGTGGTGTGGAGCTTGAAGCGGTGGTGGTGTTGACAGAACCAAATCCTACGTTGGTAGTAGCAGCTCATTCAGACACCCAGAACAGGCGAGCCCAAGCGCTGAAGCACTCACCGCTGTCCTGTGAAGCCACAACAGCGCAGAGCAGACACAGCAGCAGCCCGCAGAGGCGCCAGCTCATGCAACGCCGCTGTCCTTGGCTACCAAACGCCATCTCAAATTTTCTTCTGCGCCGACGGAGAAATGTCGTCCCAACGGCAAATGGGTGAGTGGAAGGAACGGCGACTAAACTTAGTTGAGGCCAGTCAAGCATCACTTTGGATATTTGCCGAAGGGTTCATTTCTCGGTGACGCGAGTCCAAAGTGGATGCCAGAGCACGGCTGGATATGCGTGAGTTCAATACATTATGTCGAGTTAGCCTTCTAGCCTGCACACAGGCATACTCTTTGCAGCTGCTATATACACGTTTTCTACATCTTCGGAGAGCAACGATCAGAACTGTCGGTTCTTCATTGCCACCTGCATGAAGTAAAGCGCCTCGGCCGCCGTCGGCCGTTCGTGTGGGTCCACGCTCACGCAACGTTCGGCGAAGCTGACCATGTCCGGGTGCATGAAGCTCGAGAAGCGAACTCGCAGTTTGCCTATCGACACCATCTGAAGCACAGCAGCCTCCGGAAGAGATCGGCCACTGCTACCGTTGTCGTCATTCGCGTGTGAATACGGCAGTTCATGAGTGTCCAGCTCCGAGATTACCACGCCCAGCGAGAACACATCCGCCTTCTCATTGTAGTGGCCACCAACCATGACTTCCGGCGCCATCCACAGCGAGCTCCCCACATTTGATGTCATGGTTGCATCCGACCGAATACGTGAAGCCCCGAAGTCCGTGATCTTGGCGTGTAGAGACTCTGTCAGGAGAATGTTGCGGGACTTCAGGTCGCGGTGCAGCACCACTGGCTCGAGCGAGTGCAAATATGTCAAGGCGTACGCGACTTCGTACGCGATCTGCATCTTGATAGCATCCATGCCTTGCAGAATACCATCGTCCAGGTACTCCTTTAACAACGTGCGGAGGTCGCCACCCTTCATGAACTCAGTCACACAACACATGTCGCTGAGCGACTCCCATGCCACACCGATAAACAGCACAATGTTGGGGTGCTCCATAGTTGCCATAAGCCGCACCTCGGACAGGAATGCCTGAATGTGCACCATATCCTTGCGCTTCTCAGGCACCAGCACCTTGATAGCCACGTTTTGACCGCGGTAGCGTCCGCGGTACACCACACCAAAGGCTCCGCGGGCGATCACAGTCCCCAACTCGATGCGGTCAATGGGGATCCGCGACGCCAGAATCATTGGGTCCTCCCACAATGTACTTCGGTGCTGACTGCCGCGCGGCATCGAGCTGCCAGTAGAACGCGAGTTGGCTGTCGTTCTCGTCATCTCAGCGTACTCCGTTTCTGCGAGTGATTGGCCCGGCTCCAGTAGCCACGCCTGCTTGCCCACGACAGGCGATTCCAATACATCATTTAATGAAGCATCGCTTGGCCGCCTCTTGATATGTCTTCGCCGCGCAATGAAGAACCCAAACAATATGAGCATGAAGACGACGGACCCCACGATAATCCCGGCGATTGTCCCCATTCCCACCGAGCTGGAAGTATTAGCTGAGTTGTTGGCGTCCGACACAGAACTCCCGGTTGTTGGGGCAGTCGAAGGACTCAACACGATGGTTTGAAGCGTACTACCGATCCTAGTAATGACAACGTAGCTGTACGTCGACGTGCCATCTTCTTGGGTTGTCTCCGTCACCTCTACCGTAACAAGCTCAGAGCCGTTAAGCATGCTCGAGTCCACCCCAGGAGGCAGCGTGGACGAGTTGTAGTGTTCCACCACAGGTGCTGCTGTTGTTGTGGCGGGTGGTGCCGTAATTGGAGACTCTGTGGCTCTTGATGTGGTCGTTGGGGTCGGTGATGCGGTCACAGGGACTTTAGTCGGAGGTATCTTTGCTGCTTCGGTCGTCGCTGGTGGAATTGTTGCCGCTTCAGTCGACTCCGGGGGTGCGGTGGATGCTTCAGTAGCCTTGGGTAGTGGTGTGGCAGCTTCAGTTGTCTCTGGAGATGGAGTAGCGCTGTCAGTAGAAATTGGGGGTGGCGTATTATCTTCAGTCGAACGGGGAGGTGGCGTGGCGTCTTTAGTCGAACTAGGAGGTGGGGTGGCACCTTCAGTAGTATCTGGTGTAGCAGCCTCTGTCGTTGCAGGTGGTGCTGTAGCAGACTCCGTTGTGGTGGGGGATACTGCAGTGCTGGTTGTTAGAGGAGGTGCCGTGGTTGATGTGCTGGTTGTAGCACCACTCGAGCCGGTCCCTGGGTGGACAGAAGCAAGGCATTAATGCTGCAGAGCGAGAGCGAGCAAGCCTTACAAAACGAAGAAGAGCTCACCGCTATCCTGTGAGGCGACAACAGCGAAGAGCGACCAGAAGGAAACTACATAGCGACCCCGCGCCATCCGCTGTCGTTTTACTCGACAGCCTGAATCCATTGCGCCTTTCGTCCTCGTAGCAAATGCAGAAATGCGAGAACTTTCACCAGAGAGCCAAGTGGCGCGAGTGGGTGAGGTGGAAGGAAGCGGTCGCATCAAACTTTGTTGGGGCCAGTCAAGTGTGGTCGATAGTGCTGAGGGGTTCACCTCCAAGTGGGTAGAGCACTTGCTGTTCCGCCACGACTGTGGTAATAGTGTACATATCGGCGCTGAGTCAGTTCGTTACGAGGTTCTTTTGTCGTGGTGCCGTCAATCGTTCACGTCCAGATCTGCTGTATACCTCCACAGTCATCGAGCGCTCTGGTGGCGATATTGCTTGCCACTGCGCCGTTTCGGTTGCAATTCTCTGCAAGGAAGGTAGGGTCTTCGCTCTCGCACACTTGCAGCTGTCCTCAAACCTGTATGCATGGCACTAGCGTTCCCCAATCGAGTGATCCGGCGTACTGTAAAGCTCTGACATTGCGTAGCATTCTGAAGCAGCGCTTGAAGCCGCCACGACCAGCATTGCGACGACATGAGCTACAGTACCTGCTTCCACGCATCGCCACAACGCCCCCTAGCCAGCTTCTGCCCTCCGCTGGCGCAGCCAGGGAACGCCTTGGTCGTCGCAGCCACCACAGCGCTGTGCTGCACGCCTGCAATTCCTGTCAAACAAGCATGGCACAGCAACTTCAACTTGCGTTGACCGATGGCCTGCGGTGGCCGTTTTCTGGCCATCCGGGCCCATGGGCCGGCGGGTCCGATCCCACCATACAAACCGCAAGTCGTTCTCGACCCGCACTTGAACTTGCCCGAGCCTGTGGAGATCCGATCGCCGTCGCCGTCACTTCCGATCGCTCCGACCTGCGCACACGCTCATGCTGGCCTCCAGACAGCTCCGCGCGCTGCGCCAGCCGCTGCAGCTGCAGCTGCAACTGCAGCACGCGCGCTGGGCTAGCGCGCTGGCCGACGCGGCCGACGCGTCACCGATCCTCACGCCGGCCGCGCGCAAGCTGCAGTTCAAGGACGAGCTGCAGCAGGCCCGCCAGCGCGCGCTCGAGGGCGGCGGCGCGCAGCGCGTGGCCCGCCAGCACGAGAAGGGCAAGCTCACGGCCCGCGAGCGCATCGAGCTGCTGCTGGACCGCGGCTCGTTCCGCGAGTTCGACATGCTCAAGTCGCACCGCTGCGCCGACTTCGGCATGGAGACGCAGCAGGTCCCGGGCGACGGCGTCGTGACCGGCCGCGGGCTCATCAACGGCCGCCTGACGTTCGTGTTCAGCCAGGACTTCACGGTCTTCGGCGGCAGCCTGTCCGAGACGTACGCCGAGAAGATCGTCAAGATCATGAAGAAGGCCATGGAGCTCGGCGCGCCCGTCATCGGCCTCAACGACTCGGGCGGCGCCCGCATCCAGGAGGGCGTGGCCTCGCTGGCCGGCTACGCGGACATCTTCCAGCTCAACGTGCTGGCGTCCGGCGTCGTCCCGCAGCTGACCATGGTCATGGGCCCGTGCGCGGGCGGCGCCGTGTACTCGCCCGCCATGACCGACTACATCTTCATGTGCCGCGACTCGTCCTACATGTTCGTGACGGGCCCGGACGTGGTCAAGACCGTGACGAACGAGGAAGTGACCCAGGAGGAGCTGGGCGGCGCCGCCACGCACACCAAGACGTCGGGCGTGGCCCACTGCGCGTTCGACAACGACGTGGAGGCCATCCGCGAGATGCGCCGCTTCTTCGACTTCTTGCCGCTCAACAACAGGGAGAAGCCGCCCGTGCGCAAGTCGGACGACGACCGCAACCGACCCGTCCCCACGCTCGAGAGCATCGTGCCGCCCGACCCGAACGTGCCCTACAACATGAAGGACATCATCAACCAGATCGTCGACTCGTTCGACTTCTTCGAGATCATGCCCGACTACGCCAAGAACATCATCGTAGGCTTCGGCCGCATGGAGGGCCGTGTCGTGGGCATTGTCGCCAACCAGCCCATGGAGCTGGCCGGCTGCCTCGACATCAACTCGTCGGTGAAGGCCGCGCGATTCGTGCGCTTCTGCGATTCGTTCAACATCCCCATTGTGACGCTGGTGGACGTGCCGGGCTTCCTGCCGGGCACGGACCAGGAGTACGGCGGTATCATCCGTCACGGCGCCAAGCTGCTGTACGCGTACGCCGAGGCGACGGTGCCCAAGATCACGATCATCACGCGCAAGGCATACGGTGGTGCCTACGACGTCATGAGCTCCAAGCACCTACGCGGCGACATTAACTACGCGTGCGTTGCTGTCATGTTCCACGTATCTGATGGAGTTTATCACTAACTTTTCTTCTTGTCATTAACGCAGATGGCCGTCGGCTGAGATCGCTGTCATGGGGGCCAAGGGCGCCGTGGAGATCATTTTCCGCGGCCAGAACGTGGAGGAGAACACTGCCGACTACGAAAAGAAGTTCGCCAACCCCATGGTACGCTAGCTGCTGCTGCTGTTGCTGCTGCTGTTGCTGCTGCATTTGTGCACCTCCTCAGCGCGTCGTTGCAACTCGACCGAGCATTTCATACTGACGTTGCATTCAATGTTGGTGCGTGCAGGTGGCGGCCCAGCGCGGCTTCGTGGACGACATCATCGAGCCTGTGAACACCCGTCGCCACATCTGCGAGGACCTGGACGTGCTGGAGACCAAGGACGTCAAGAACCCGTGGAAGAAGCACGGCAACATCCCGCTGTAGGTGTCGCTCGTGTTCCTGTAGACTCGGCCAGCGGGCCGCTGCGACACACTCATCCGTCTACCGCTTTCCCCAGATCCTATAACCCGTCAAAGCAATACTATACCGTCGTGTTACCGAGTGGAAACCTCGCAATGCCCACCTTCGAAATCACATACCCCTTCCAACTCGAAAAGGTCTCTTCTCTAGTACAAGTTGATTGCCGATCTTTTTCCTCTTCGAGGTCACTTCCGCATTTGCGTCGTCCAGCACAAGACCATCACTCCTGCACCTACGCCATGGCCAAGCTCACGCTGTCGCCGCGCACCCCCCAGACCGTGGGGGCGTTCCTGCAGTTCATCAACAAGAGCCCGTCGCCGTTCCACGCCGTCTACGAGAGCGTGCAGGCGCTCACGGCCGCCGGCTTCACGCAGCTGCGCGAGGAGGACTCGTGGAAGGACGCCGTGCGCCCCAACGGCAAGTACTACGTGACGCGCAACCAGTCGGCCGTCGTGGCCTTCGCCGTGGGCGGCAAGTACCAGCGCGGCAACGGCTTCCACGTCATCGGCGCGCACACGGACAGCCCGTGCCTCAAGGTCAAGCCCGTGTCCAACATCGAGTCGCAGGGCTGGCTGCAGGTGGGCGTCGAGACGTACGGCGGCGGCCTCTTCCACACGTGGTTCGACCGCGACCTGGGGCTGGCCGGCCGCGTCATCGTGCGCGAGAACGACTCGAGCTTCCAGTCGAGGCTGCTGCTCGTGGACCGCCCCATCCTGCGCATCCCGACGCTCGCCATCCACCTGGACCGCAAGGTCTCGGAGGGCTTCACCTTCAACAAGGAGACCCACCTGCGCCCCGTCATCGCCTCGGCCGCGCGCGCCGAGCTCGAGGCCACCACGGACGCCAAGGACCAGCCCAAGTCCAAGCACGCGTCCGTGCTGCTGCAGCTCATCGCCAAGGAGCTGGACGTCAAGATCGACCAGATCTGCGACTTCGAGCTGTGCCTCTTCGACACGCAGGGCGCCAACGTCGGCGGCGTGCTGGAGGAGTTCATCTTCTCGCCCAGACTGGACAACCTCTGCTGCTCGTGGCTGGCCACGCACGCGCTTATCAAGTCGCTGGACAACCTGGCGGACGACGAGAACGTCCGTGTGGCCGCGCTGTTCGACAACGAGGAGGTGGGCTCGCAGTCGCTCATGGGCGCCGGGTCCAACTTTATGCAGTCCGTGGCGGAGCGCGTGGCACAGGGAGAGCTCTGCGGCGCGGCGGCTCGCAAATCCTTCATGGTGTCGGCGGATATGGCCCACGGCGTGCACCCGAACTACTCGGAGAAGCACGAGCAGAACCACCGCCCCGCTCTACATGCCGGACCCGTCATCAAGTACAACGCCAACGAGCGCTACGCCACCAGCGGCACGTCGGCCTTCTTGATGAAGGAGCTGGCGCGTCGCCACAATGTGGACATCCAGGAGTTCGTGGTGCGCCAGGACACGGGTTGCGGATCGACTATTGGCCCGATCCTGTCGACCAACACAGGCATTCGCACGATTGACGTGGGTCTCGCGCAGCTCAGCATGCACAGCATCCGCGAGATGTGCGGCACGGAGGACCTGGTCAAGTCGCTGGACTGGTTTACGGCGTTCTACTCGGAGTTCTCGTCGCTAGACAAGTGCCTCAAGACCGATTAAATGAGTGCGCTGTTATTGGAAGTTGGAAGTAGCAAAAGCATGCACATGCACACGCCCGTTCAATGGTAAAAAAAATCTGAATGCCTGTACTGTTGCTGGGTAGGGGGAACGAAGATGTTGAAGAATTCATGGCACGTTTTGTACCAGCGATATTGGTATGCACCCTGTCTAATAAGTTATGATTTTCTGACTGACCGTGATCGATTTTCTCTCATCAGGAACACAAACGCACTTGTCCACAATTCTCGTGTAGCTTCCGAGTCGGCTTCCAGGTCCAAACGCCTGTCTTCGGCGACAACGGAGAAACACCGACTGAGCGCTTTATCTGTCGTAAACGCGTCAATAAAACCGTGAGTGATCGAGATACACAAGCGGGGTGACAAAAACATCTTACCGTCAGACAAGTGTTTCATGAAAGCGTATCGTGTGCGGGCAGAGTTTCCTGGCAGAACCGAGATCATGGAGGTCACTGTGATGCCATCTTTCGTCAAATTACTCTTCTTGTTTAGTGGCCTCCAGTAGATCGCATCAAAGTCCTTGGAGCACCATACAAAGCGCCGATGAGGATTACCCCACTGCCCGTACTTCTTAAAGACGCCACCTTTGAGCAGAATACTCTCGAAGAAAACTTTCTCATCTTCCTGGCGCAAAGGAATCTTACTGAGCGGTGATGGCGGTTGTGACGAAGCACTGCTCGTTCGCAGGTGTAAGCTTGGACTTCGTGGGGGTGATCCCGATCGATCTGAGCTTGGAAGTGCTGCTGGCCGGGTGTCGATGGCGGATATCTCTAACGGAGTAACAGCTTCTTTTCGATCGGACTTCTCCGGAAATGCGGTCGGGATACTTTCAGAGAGGATAGCGACTGGCTCAACTACGCGTTGTTCTTGTTCTTTGAGCTCTTCGGGAATGCTAGAAGATCGGATAGGTGGATCCATCGTCCTGGTCGAGGGCTCCGTGTGTCCATTTAAAGCCTCACTGGAAGTCTTTATTCGCTGCGTCAAGCCCACACTTGTGTTTTGCTCATTAGCGGTAATTGCATTGCGGAGAAATGCGTTGCGAACGAGACGATCAAGAGCTTCACGTCCGCGTCCGCTACCGTTAGGTACCGTCTTATCGTTGAAAAGAGAGGAAGAAGAGAATGGTGCTGAGAAGACCCGACGAGACGTATTCCCGACAAACGGGGCTCCCGTGCTGCACACGATAGCTTCCGTCCCTGTGGACATCCCGACTGTTGTTGGCACACTGGACATCATTTTTGAGTCGGGAGAGCCCGGGTAACCATTGATGGTGTCAAGCGTCAGGTAATCGGGGGAGCCTTCATATCGCCACATATCAACAAATTTGTTGTTGAACGCTACGCTGCCCGAGTAAAACTTAGTGGCATGTACGGAAGTGGAGCCATGACTTTTTAGGATCTCCAGAACTCTTGATCGTGTCAGTCCCCGACTAAGGTGATGAAATACCCCCTTCACACAGTGGATAGTCTTGAGAGTTCTCGTTTTCGTAAATGCAGTGAGCCCAATGCGGCCCAAGGCGTCAAGAAAAGCGGATACCCCCATACACATGCGTCCTACTTGATTTTGAGGAAATGCGTAGGCCACAACCCCCTCTACACTTTCAAGAATTCGCTGGATTGACGCTATTCCAGAACTAACGCTGTTACCCGCGCCAGCGGAGCCGGACACGCTGTCTGATCTTTGTGAACGTGAGTCGTTGCAATCCACAGTCTGCGTTTTATCATTTCCGCCGGCAGCGGCCTCGAACAAAGCCCCATGAAAGGGTGGGCTCGAGCAAGATGCCAGAAAAACGTGTGCAGCCTCAACGCTCGAGAGTTGCAAATTGGCGAAGCAGAAGTCGTTGATAAATTTTGTGTAGTCTCCATACGACATGTAGAATTCCTTGACCGCGGACGCGTTTAAGACGTAGCTTTTCGCATAGAACATGAACATTTCTACCAACGGCTCGAGAAACTTTGAAATGAACGACACAATTTCGGGCCTCCGCAAGCGCTGCGTATGGTTCAACCAAGTGTTCGTGGGCCACCTAGACGCCAGCGGTAAAATATGGTCCATGACCAACCTCTGGAAAAGTTCGTCTTCTTCTTCACTATCGCACAAAAGCTTGCTGGAAGTACAGTTAGCTCGATTTCCCTTGGTGTGGGCAGCTCGAGCTACTTTCACCAGCGCATTAAGAAATTCCTCATAGTTCATCTTCCCAGAAGTTTGAAGCCTTCCTTTAGTCTCGGATGTGTAGATAATGTCGACCATCGCCGGCGTCAAATTGCCCCCAAAGACCCGAGAATCGCGCAGCAGTTTGTTAAACTGGTGCGCTTTCAAGCATTCCAACTCCATACTGTCTCCGTTGACGCAATAAAAAGTGAAAATTCGCCAAAGCTCCTCAACAGGATTCGAAGCTGGTACAGAAAGCGTCGCTTCAGAAGAAACCAAGTCGGGATCTGTTGCGGATAATGTTCGCCGCAGCGCGAAGGTAGACATCGATGGCTGAGCGGTTCTACTCAGTCCTATTGGCGGCGGCAGCGATACCGATAGTGCAGAAGCCGATATTGCACGCCGCGTGCCTGGCCGTCTATCTCTCCCTATTGTAGCAGCACTCATGGCATCTTTCAAGCTGACACTGTTAGGAGCCTTAGCTGCAATTGTGCCACCTTTATACTCAAGGATGATCCCCTTGTCGTGGAGATCCTCGGCACTCATCAACGAAAGGATTTTGGCCTGCTCCGGCCACAAACAGCCTTCTCTATCCGCCAACGCGACTTCTCCAGCAGGAATATTCCAATACCGCGCAGCATCTCGACGCAATTGCTGGAATGTATAGTCATCAGTGATCCATACGTGAAATTCCTCCCCCGACGCTGTCCTGACGCACACCTTCTCGGACATATTGGGTGACGGGGTCACATTCGTTGCAGTAGCTGCAATTCCAGTAGTTGTCCGTCGCGGTGATGACAGCGGTGACGGTGCTGGTCCTCGACGCAGCTCCCGAATTCGCACCATTGGATAGAAGTAGGCGATTTTCTGTGTGCCTTCCTGCCTCGCACTCACAGGCGCGCCGTCATCCAAAACGAACTGAAACTCGGCCGGGGCATCCTCGACGTTTTCCCAGATCAGCGATCGAGCCTCGAGCAGCGTCATTCCATCGTGAACGTCGATAAAGCCGATGACACCCTTCCGCTCAAGCGCAACTCGGACGATGTCTGTCACGTGGCGTTTATGCGTACGCC
The DNA here is from genome assembly GCF_018691715.1 of Phytophthora cinnamomi. Lineage (NCBI taxonomy): Eukaryota > Oomycota > Peronosporomycetes > Peronosporales > Peronosporaceae > Phytophthora > Phytophthora cinnamomi. The sequence continues at coordinate 790,604 of NW_027151047.1, forward strand.
CGAACGCCTCGGGCGACATCATCCTGCGTGGCAGCAACTCCCAGCTAAATGGAGCCAACAAGTCGCAGAAGGACAAGCTCACTCAAGGCACTTGGCACCTTCGGCGACTGGTCCATCAACTGCAAGTCCAAGCACCAAAACCCTTGTTTCACCTGATGCGCTTGGGGATGAAGCAAACGAGCCACTAAAAATACGAACCGCATCACCCCGCCGCTGCTTTCGTGAAAATAGCTTGAGATTCCTGCAAACAACAAGCAATGGAGATCCATGTGATCGTCTTTTCTTAGCAAAACGGTGGACATATATGCTGAGTTAGTCACTGAGAGAGCTGTTGCATCTTTTCTCGTTGTTGAAGTTCTCGCGATTTGCTGAAGGTTAATGACGTTCTGAGCGATGACCTTATTCCTCCTTCGCCGTCGCGGACGGGTACAGAATCAGCTCCTGGTCCTTGTCCAGTGGCTGGAAGAATGCCTCCACCTCCTTAGCCGTCACCTTGGTAATGTCGCGCTTTGCCCACTTCGGGTTGCGGTCCTTGTCCACGACCACCGAGCGCACGCCCTCGAAGAAGTCTGGGTTCTCCATCATACGCGCGGCCATGCGGTACTCCATCTGGAAGCACTCAGCGCACGTCTTCACGGCACCCTGACGCATCTGCTCCAGCGTCACCTTCAAGCTCAGCGGCGACATCTTCTTGAGCGTCGCCAAAGTCTCCTTCGACCACTCCGTGTTCAGCTTCTGAAGCAGTCAAACGCACGCAGCACAGCGCGTTAGAAGTCCGTAGATGCTGCACCCCTGAGCCGCAACAGAATCCCAGAAACGCACCTCCAAACGCTCGTAAATGCCCTCCACTGTGTCGTTCTCGTTGAGAGCACCGAACACAGACTCAACCGTCTCCAGGTACTCTAGAAGAATAAATCAACGACGTCAGAGCCATATCTACCCTACTCGGAAAAAAAACTTTTAACTTACCGGGGTCAATCTCCTGGAAGGCCTCGTCAGTCTCGAGCTCCTCCAGAGCCTCGTGGATCATCTCGTCGCGCTCCTCCTGCGACACGTTGTCCGCGAACTCGAGTCCCGTCAGGTGGTGCACCAGCGTCTCGTACTCGCTCGTCTGCAGGTAGTGGGTGGCCAGTCCCAGGCCGATGACCTCGTGGCCCTTGAGGCGCTCGCCCGTCAGCGCGAGGTACGTGCCCAGCTGCAGCAGTCACAACAAATAAAAGCACCTGTTAGTGTGACGTCCTCTTCAACATGACATCATGCAAAAGATACTCACGCCCTGGCCCTTGAGCGCCTGCGACTTGGACACGTCAGCCACATAGTCCTCGCCCTCGATGAGGCGGCGGCCCAGCCGCGGCAGCAGGTAGGACGCGCCCACGTCCGGGAAGAAGCCGATGGCCGTCTCGGGCATGGCGAACAGCGTCTTCTCCGTGGCCACCACGAACTTGCCGTGCATCGACAAGCCCACGCCGCCGCCCATGGTGACGCCGTTGAGGAAGGAGATGATGGGCTTCTCGGTGGTGGCCAGCAGGTAGTTGAGGCGGTACTCGTGGCGGAAGAAGTCGAGCGCCACCTGGCGCGTGGCCGGGTCCTTGCCGTTGTCCGCGAGCGCGCGGATGTCGCCGCCCGCGCAGAAGGCCTTGCCCCCCACGCCGGAGAACACGATGGCGTTGACCGTGCTGTTGGCCTCGATCTTGTGCAGGCGCTGCGTCAGGTGCTGCGCCATGGGCAGCGTCAGCGCGTTGAGCTTCTCCGGCCGGTTGAACTGCACGGTGCGCACGCCCGTGTCCTGGCCGTACACGATGTCGCTGAACTCGGGCGTCTTGGACGCGAGGCCGCGCGCCGCGGAGGAGCACGGAGCGGCCGTCGCACGCACGGGGCGCTGCAGCAACCGCAGGCGCGTTGCCATCACTCGCTGCATTATTGCTATTGCTGTTGACGGAGCCTTATTGAATCTAGGCGCTTTTGTATGGCGTAAAAGCTCGCGAGGGGATGATACCAAAACGTGTGGTGCGCATGCATATCAGCTCGCTCATTGGTCGAAATCCTCACCTACTTTCAGCCAATCGCGGGGAGGGACACGGATGGGACCATCACTCTGCCGATTCCGCACTCGACACGGCAAGCATGGAGGCGGCGGCCGGCGCGCGCGAGGACGACGTGGAGCTGCTGCCCTGGAAGGGCGCGCTGGACGACGACGCCTTCGCCAAGCTCAGCGAGGCGGACCTGGGCTACGCCGCGGCGAACTCCATGGGCCTGGAGCCCAGCCAGAGGCCGCCAGCCAGCCAGCGCGCGAGACACGGCGCGGCCTCCGCGCCGCGCTTCAAGCGCAAGAACTTCAGCAAGCAGCTGCAGCTGCTGAGCCTGCAGCGGTACGCGCAGTACGCGCGCGACTTCGGCCGCCTGCCGGACAAGAACGAGACGCAGCAGCTCCTGCAGCAGAGCTACCTGCAGTTCCTCAAAGACGGCGGCGCGCCCGACGAGCCGCGACTCACGTACCCGGAGTTCCTGAAGCTTATACGCAACAGACGCCGGGAGATTCACGTCAGGGCGCAGCGCCCGCAGAAGCAGAGCAAGGAGGGCCAGGTGAGCACGCCCAGGAGGATGGCTGTGCTCACCCCCGCCAAGAGGAAGCTGCAGGAGGAGCACACCAAGATCCGGGAGCTGATCGAGGTCATTGACAGGGCCAGAGAGCAGGCGGGACTGATCCCGGACCCGCAGCAGCATCGGCGACTCAGGCCGCAGCAGTCTGCAGTGCCGCAGCCGCACTCGCAGCAGCAGCAGCACCAATCGGCGGTGGAGATGGTTATGGTGCCGCCTCCACCCATGATGGAAAGTCTGCCGCCCTTGCCGCCAGACCCTATGGAGCAAATGGAGGCTATTTTACAAATTCACCAGGAAACGCGCGACGTGCAACGAGAGATTGCGGCGAGGCTGCGGTCCATCAGTCGCGTGTTGAATCAACACGAGGGCCATGGGGAGGAGCCATCCAGTGCCAGTGTGTGAGGATGTGGCGTCGTGACGGCGTGGATGAATGATTTAATTTATAATCCTTTGGGCTTACGTCCAAAATGATCAAGACTAATCAAGACTAGTGTACGGGGGGTATCGCGAGGTACGAACTTGTCGCGACGGTGGGGTTGACCTTAGAAGCCGACAAAGTACTCGTCACCTTGGCCGTCAAACGGTCGGTCTTTAGCGCGGTTGCCGATTTCTCCTTCGAAGAGCGAGATGTCGTACTTGCCATTGATTGGCGGCAAATACGGCGGCTCCAACTTCATGGAGTACAGCTTGTCCCATTCGATCTTGCTGAACCACGGGTGCTGTCGGAGTTCTTGGTCGCCGTTGATACCGACGCCGATGCGCTTGGTGGGATCACCCTGAAGCAATCGACGCACCAGGTCGCATGCGTGTGGGCAGTTTTCCTGGAGATGGAACGGGAAGTCGACCGAGTTGGCACCCGTGCGAATCATGGCGATGTTGCGGAAAAGTTGGGTGGTGTCGCCATCTCCGGTCCCGAATGGGGTGTATCCGACTAGCATCTCGTAGATCAGGATGCCGAGTGCCCCTGAAATCATACATGCAAACGTTGGTGTTAGTTCAGTCAAACAAAACGACGAGTGGCATCCTCACTGAAGCTATGAAACGTACAGTAATCGACAGCGAGATCATGGCCGGTGTTCAGCACGAACTCGGGAGCGAGGTATTCTAGCGTGCCGCAGAGTGTAAATGTGCGAGAGTGGAGTTCTTCGACACCATCGCTGTTGACGACGGTAAACGGGATTTTCTTGGCGAAGCCAAAGTCGACGAACTTCAGGTATCCCTCGCGGCTGATTAATAGGTTCTCGGGCTTGAGGTCCCGATATGCGTAGTCAAACCGGTGCATGTGCTGCAATCCAAGTACCGCGTTGGCTGAGTAAAACCGAACTGAAGACTCGTCAACGGTCTCGATGAATTCTTCGTTGTGAAGAAGTGTGAAGAGCTCCCCACCCTGCACTAACTCCATGAGCATGTACAAACTGTTCGAGTCCTGTTGTCAAGAATAAAATGCTCAATCAGTTCCGAGCTGGATTCATGAGCTGAGTAAAAAGCCGGACTTACTTGATACGTTGCGTACAAGTCGACGATGAACGGGTGCTTTGGAAGCGTCATGAGCACTTGCTTCTCGCGCATAACTTGTACCTGCTGGTCCGATTCAATGATGTGTGATTTCGCCATGATCTTTAGCGCCATGGGTTGCTCTTGTTCACCGTCCACTAAAGCATGAACCATCACAACTTTGCCGAACGAGCCTTCGCCGAGCACACCCGCCTAGATTTAAAGCGACAGCCAAGTTAGTGATTGGATCGAAGTTTCACGAAACATAATTTACGTACCACTTGGATGTCGTCCAGAGTGAGCGTGCAGCTTTTTATGCGACCCTGTTCTGCCATATTCACACGCTGTGGGAAGGCACACCATGGTTAGATTCCAGAAAATTCTCTCGGTGCTGCATCGCAATCGGTTTACCTGTGTGAACTGACGGGAACCAGAGCGAGCGAGAGACGACACTTTGAGCCGCTGACACTGCGAGCGACCCGCCGAAATGACTGTCGAAGTGTACTTGTCGGCCTGTTCGAAGACTTCACCTCCGAATGTGTCGTTCGCCTTGAGCAAGAATTCTTCGGTCACAAGATTATCAGAGCCATCCTGCCGCTTCTTGATAAGTTTGACACACCCTGATTTGACGATGTAAAATGCCACCGCCGTATCACCTTGCCGGAAGATGCATTGCGAGTCCTGGAACGCTTTGATTTCAAGCTGCGAGACCGCGTAGTCTAGAGCCTCTTGGGATTTGGTGCCAAACGCTGGAATCGTACGCAAGATACGGATACGGCTGTTACGGTCAAGCACATCTGTGAGTGGACCCAGCATAGAGTCGAACTCTTGGCGACCCAGACTGAGGCACTTAACACTTCCTTTGGCATAAATGCTGGCATTGCGTGGCATGTCACTGAGCAAAGCCATCTCTCCGAAATAATCTCCAATCGTGAGGACTGCAAGTTCCGTTCTGTCGTGGTGACCATCGGAGTTCTTGAATCCACGAGGACCCTCCATCTGACAGGACACGGTCCCCTCTTCGACGATGTAAAACGTGTCGCCGACGTCGCCTTGTTTAATGATCATCTCACCATCCGAGAAGGTTGAAGCCTTCAAGGCTCCTGCCAGTAGGGCTAGTTGCCGTTCAGATAGACTTGCCAGGATCTCCACTTGGCGCAACCATTTTGCACGTTTTACGAGAGAATCACTGGATGATCGAGCTTGCATCATGCGGAACTCGTCACGATCCAGCGTCCACAAGATCGAATTCGTTGCCGCACGCACTGTTGCCGCTCGGGGGGCTACGATAATAAGAAGTGTTTGTAAGTCTGAAGTCATATCGCAAAATTTCCAGTGGAAACAGGCACAACTTACCGTCGTATATGAGAGCTAATTCTCCGAAGTGGTCACCAGGTTTGAGGTAGCCGAGGACAGACGTGTTCACGATTACCTCGAGCGAGCCTGATTGAACAACGTAGAACTGGTCGCCAAGGTCACCTTGCTTGATCACATTTTGCTCCGCTTCGATCTTAATTCTCTTCATGAGGAAAAGGAGGCGATCCATCTCTTCATCACTCGAATCCGTGAACAGAACGCATTGCAGCGCATTTTTGAGCATGGCGGCACACTCTGGTGTTTTCGATTCCGACTGCCTCTTGGGCAAAATGTCTCTTGTCACATCCTGGAAATGAAAATCACAACAATCAGAAGAGCTGAATTGATAAGGTACAGTAGACTACGATTGACGTACCAGGCCTTTCGAGTACACGACCTCGCGCTTCTTACGGTGGGGATCAGATGCACGACGATATAGTCCGCGGCCGTTGGGTGTCGACTTCGGTGCGTTGGGGTCCCGCGGAGCGTATGCCGTCGTACAAATCTGCTTCATTCGCTCAAAGATGACCTCATTGCCGAGGTCCCCGTTCGCCATTTGATCGTACTCCTGCTGGATCAAGGTGAACAAGGCAAGATCACCACCACTGCGCGGCGTCATCTCGCCGTCATCCGATCTCGGTGTTGAAGCTCCTGCACCCATTGTTATTGGCCAACCGCCTCGGCAAAGTGAGCTATCTTGACTGAGGCGGGGAGTGCGAGGTGTTCTTTGGTGCCGACTTCAAAATGAACTCCATCGGGCAGCGGCGGCCAAATGTAGACATTGGCTTCAAGGTCAGACAGCTCTTTATTTGGCGTCGGGTAAGGTGGCAGGCCAAGTGCCCGGCAGTACATGTATTTATAGTCAGAAGTATGTTGGTGGGCTTGTATGGTGCTGTCGTCCTCAAAACTCTGGCGAGGAGGGCTCGTGTTTTCGTCGACGGCTGATAAGGAGCCTAGTATGACCTTCTCCCTTTTAAATACCGGTAGCGGGCAAGACGCTGGAACACAGTCACATCCATCCAACGACGCTGGCACGATTGTGTTTCCACTTTGAAAGACCAGTCTCGTTGAACACCTGCGTGTCCGGCCCCAGCGGAGATTTTTGGTTAGCAGTTTCAGAAGAGTACTCGGTGGATATCCGTCCATGCTGACGAATAGACCAAACAAACGTGGTGGGTGCAGCAAGAGACTATCCCGATACTGCAACGGTAGTGACCATTCAGGCCCCAACGTTGAAGTCGCAATAGACGTTTGTTGTAGCGACTTGTTCAGTTGTACAGTCGTACACGACATTCTGAGAATTTTGGAACACACACTTCTATTGCAGCTCTTCACAACTTTGGGCGGCACAACTCCATCCGACTCACTGAATTGGTAGATCAAATAGTGATCTAGTACCGAGCTCTCATATTAGGTTAGAAAAGTCACGAGGACGCAATAGAAAGAAATCAAAACCTACAGCTCCGCAGGTGTCGGCTTTGGCTTACCGGGAGCCAGTCGCATAGTGATACAAAGACCCCGGGGTCACGTAACCAAAGTCTCGCGACCATCAAACCTCGCATCCGTTCTATACGATGTGTCAGAGGTCCGCTATGGAGCTGCGTCTAACCGGTTTTGAAAAAAAAAGACCTGCTTCAGATCTTGGGGCCATCAGTGCTGCTGGCCACGCTGTTGACGGGTCGATAATCAAGACGAAATGCTGCCTAAATCCAGTCGCCTTCACTGTCATCACTGTCGTACTCGTCGTCGCTGTCAAAGAACGTAGATCCGGACGATGACTGCGTGTTAGTTGTGGCGTTCGTGTGCACAGTTGGCCTTGCCACCGGCGCCGTTCCATCAGGGAACGAGTTCGAGTGAGATCCAGATGAGAACTGGGACGACAAGCCTGAAGAACTGCACGAGTCGTCCCAGGACGAGGAAGAGCGCTTCTCGAACACCGTGCGTCGCTCAGGCACCTCTGCCACCGACCCCATGGGCCTCGACGGCACAGAAACCAGCGAGTGGCGCCCCACATTGCCGTACTGCTGCATCCTCTGCTGCTGCTGGTACTGCTGCTTGAGCTTGGTGGGTGACGGGCCGCCCATGGACAGCGCTCGGAACGAGCTCCTGGCCGCCAGCGACTGGCGCACGTTGTTCATCTCTGCGTTGGCCGCCTCGATGGCGTCGCTGAGCTTGAGGAGCCAGAGCTCCATGTCGCCGCTGTTCCTGGCCGACACGCGCAGCACGCGGCCGTTGTCGAACGTGACGTCCAGGCCGTTCTTGACCGTGCCGTTCACCTCGACGGCGCGCACGTGGCCGTAGCCCTTGGCGGCCGCGCCCGTGTCCTCCGAGTTGAAGTACGACAGCGCGTTGCCGCGCAGCACGAAGTAGCGGCGCTTCCAGCTCTTGACGCGCGCGCCCTCCTTCTTGAGCCAGCCCGAGTGGACCACCTGCTCGCAGCCGTCCTCGCTCATCGGCAGCGACTCGAGGCGGTCCAGCAGCTCCATCTCGTCGTCCACGTCCACGGGCTTGGCCGTGCTGGCGGCCGAGAGCGTCGAGAAGCGGTCGGGCGGCGCGAACTGCTGCGGGGCCGCCGCGGTGGCGTCCAGGATCATGTTGTACCACGAGCTGGTGGCCTCGGCCGAGGCCGTGTAGAGCTTGAGCACGCGGCCGCCGCGCCCGTGCACCAGCAGGCCGTTCTGGATGTCGGTGCTCAGCTCCACCGTGATGACCTGGAAGCTGCCCTTGGCCTTGACCGTCGGGCCCACCTTGGCCGTGTCGTAGTACGTCAGCTGCCGCCCGCGCAGCACCATGAAGCGCTTCTTCCAGTTCCTGACCAGCGAGCCCTGCTTGTACACCCAGCCGGCGAACTCGCCGTCGATGCCGCTCAGCGCCATGCTCGGTCTGTGTGTCTGTCTGTCTCTGTGTGTGCCTGTGTGTACTGTGTCGGTGGGTTCCCGTCCGGGGCGGTGGGTGGGTGCCTCCGTGGGTTCTGCCTGCCGGACGGAAAGGGGGGAAGCGCGGAATGAAGAGCAGGCGCCGTTGCGTAAGTCACTTGGCGCTGCTGGTCGCCCCTACCGCGAAAATCCGAAAATTGGGCACGAGCGCCCAAAAAAGGGCTCGTGGCGGCGTGTCTCGCTTGACGCCAGCCTGCTGCTGGAGACCCAGGCAGATGGATGGCCCAATCTGCGGCACGAAATACATGACATGGCCAGCACTTTTACTCCTCGAAAAAAAAAAAAGACTGTGGCAGGAAGCTCTTTTTTTCAAGAAGTATGCATACTGCCGACTCGTTCTCAGCAAGCATCTTGTACAACTACTGCTACCTAGACTATAAGGGGCTCGCGCCAGGTGATGGAGAGCCCATTGCTACTGCATCGGCAACATGGATTTGTTAGCGCGGAGATAGCCCAGGAACTGAGTCTCACATGTACTGCGGAGAGTCTCAAAATGGAGGAATAGACACGAGGGGTGGTAGCGGATAGTTCCCCCGAGCATGATGACAGTTGTGCTCCATCCAAATAGCATAAAGAACATCACTGCATGGAGGTTAAATCGGGAGCAGAGGGTTAACGAGGTGGTCGAGGGGGGTCAGTCTCATACATATCAAAGGAGCCGAGCCTCGTCATTTGACACTGATGTCCCAAAGTCCCCACGCCATGGACAGTCGAAGACAGAGAGGCTGTTATCTACTAGCAATACAGTAGCTTATCGACGCAAGGGTCGCGGATTAAAATCTCGCTTAGAGCAGTTGCTGTTAATCATGCGTCGGAACTGCAACGCGGACCAGTCAAGCGAGTCGCTGGCTATGTTCTCGTTTTCTTTCATCCATAGAGCTCGCTAAACCTGAGTAAAGAGCGGATACTCAGCTTTATGAAGTATGTAAACTCGGCAGCGCCAGAAGCTCCGCAAGCAAAACAACAACTATCTAATATATTAAAATACTGGCGCCAACGATGTAGAAATAAACAAACTGGGCAAATGCGACTTCCAAAATGGGTCATTGTGGCCGTTTTCTGCAATTGTGAACTTCAAAAATCCAATCAATTTTTGATAGCGCAAAAGTCTTTGACCACATGCGTCATTGAATACAAACGTGCATAGCATCGAACCCCATGGCTCCGCTATTATGCAGGCTGCAGTACTCGAAACGGTAACAACTTCTCTTGCCAGTTGAACCCGTCTCACTTCAACGTGTGTATATACATTTGGAGTGTGGTAGTGTCGCTCCACGCACCAGTACAGACCACACCCTCGTAGGCAAAAAGCACGACTCGTGAGTTTATATATTGCATGCATCCGCGAGCTGGCCCCGCATCATTCCGGGCGGCGCTTTCTTTACATGACGACGCAGCAGCAGCCCTTGACGTCTTGCGGGTCGGACTTGCTGGGCGCGCGCATGAGCACCGTGTTCTCCTTCATCATGGCTTCTCGGCGCTCCTCCTCCAGCTCCTCCTGCAGCAGCTTCTCAGCTAGCCGCATGCGGCGGATCGTGCTGGTGCCCGGCGCCGTGGGCGAGTACGGCTTCTCGGCGTTGTCCTCGCTCTCGCGCTCCTCGGCCACCTCGATGAAGCTGGCCGTGTTGTCGGGCATGGTTTCCACCACGATGTGGCGTCGGAACGAGCTGGCCGCGTACAGTTCGGGCGGGCTGCTGCCCTCCTTGAACTCGCCCTGCTGGGGCGAGTCGCCCTCCGTCTTGCGCTCGTCGCTGTGCGCTGCCGAGGCGACACTCGAGTACGGCGGCGGGGCGTCGTCCGCAGCGCCGATGGGCGCCGCACCGAAGAGCGAGCTGGCCTCCTCGTCCGTCACCTCGGTGCTCGCGGCGCTCGTATTGGCCTGGCGCTTGGCGAACTCTCTGTCCCTGGCGTTCCTGGGGTCGTCGTCGACCGAGGGCCGACCGCCTTCCTGCAGACTCTTGCGCTGCTCCTGCGCGTAGAGCAGACCGCGCCGCAGCGCCTTGTGCCAGTCGTCGATGTCCACCTCGGACTTGCCGCCCACGCGCATCTCGCGCCCGCCTTCGAACGTGACGGCCAGCGTGAACGGCCGCGTGGGGTCCCTCCTGGCGCCGATGACGCGGCCGCCGCCGAGCCGGTCGGCGCCCATCGTGGCCGAGTACGTGAGCTGCGTGCCGCTGAGCACGAAGTAGCGCTTCTTCCACGTGCGGAAGTGCTGGCCCTCCTTCTCGAGCCAGCCCACGCGCTGCTTCGAGTCGTCGCCCGGGTTCTGCAGGCGGCAGAACTTGCTGATGGCCTCGAAGCAGCGGTCGCACTCGGCCTTGGTGTCCGTGAAGATCTTGAGCTGGCGGCCCTCCGTGCCGTGGATCAGCAGCCCGTTCGTGATGTCCGGCAGCCGCTCGATGTGCGCCGCCGTGAGCGCGCCCAGCAGCTGCGCGTGGTTCTCCTCGTCCGTGTTCTTGTAGTAGGCCAGCTCCGCGCGCTTGCACACCAGGAAGCGCTTCTTCCACGAGCGCACGAGGCTGCCCTCCTTGAACACCCAGCCGGCGTACGTCACCGGGTCGTCGCGCCCCATGCTCAGCCGCAGCGGATACTTGGCCTGAATAGGAGTGGAGTGGATGCGTTTTCGCTAGAACTCAGATGAGATGCAGATCGCACTTAAGACGAGATATACTGAAAGCCAGAGAGACGAAGCGCTAATGAATTTTGGGAACCTACAACCTAAATCAGAATTGGCTTTGGAGCTTTGGAGCTCGTGCTAGAAGCTCAGGCCGCTCACGGTGATGACACAGTACATGGATCGGTTGTGGTCCTTGTGCTTGTCGCCCGGCCACTTGACGACGTGGGCGCCTGCGGGCAATGGAGTTAGTTAGGTAGTTGGGTAAAATGTGTGTGTGTGGGGGGGGAATGGAGGTGTGTGGTGCGTTAGTTACCGTCGGTCACAGTGTCCCAGTGGCAGGAGACCGAGGCGTGCACGCCGGCGCCGTTCTTCTGCATGATGAGGCAGCTCACTGGGTGTACCAGTCGTTAGTAGTGACAGCGACAGGAGAGGTTGTCGACGTCGCTCACCTATGTACTTGAGCGGCTTGCGCAGCTCGCTGAGCCCCCGCATAATGGATTCGCAGATGTAGTCGACCCACTGCGAAACCTTGTGCTCGTCGTACACCTCGTCCTTCAGACAACTCTCGATCGACGTGAGGATGATGCGGTCCACCTCCTCGGCGACAAACGCGAGCTCCTCCGACGACTGCAGCTCGTCCGCCATGATCGCTTCGGGTCTGCGCGGTCAGCAGTCGCGACGGTTCACAACCCATTGTTCACTATCGGACGGACAACTTGGAATGAGCGAGATCACGCCGTGCTAGAGCTAGACTGCTTGGTTAGATCTCCTGGCTTTGGCAGCTATAGCGTCTTCATTGTTCAGTTAATGCTTTTGTCAACAGCACTAGATTACCACAAAAGCATCTTGAATCGCTCAGATCGGAATTGTCTGCTTTACTGCTACCAGCCCCAATCAATCGTCTACCTCCACCGTGGGCTGCGCTGGGTTATGGTCCAGGAACCAATTCCCGAGCCACTTCACAGCGTCCAATCCTGGCGGCTTCTCCCGACACAGCTCGGTCAGTCCTTTCACTATCAGGTTCACCAGCAAGTTGTCCTCTTCTGCTACTCGGCTGCTGTTCCACGTGCTGAGTCCGATCGGAGCTCGAGCAAAATAGGCCAAAGCTGCTTGCTGCGAGATGATAGGCGGCGGGAAGCTGACGCCAGGTAGCGTGGACGATAACTGGTACGCCGCGAGCACATTTTGTCCTGCACTGACCGCATCATTGCCCGTGTAGTAGGCATCCTCGATCAGCTCGAGCGAGTCCACGAGCGCTACGTGACCTTCCAGTGTCTTGGTGATCCCTGCCTTATCCAGCTCAGCTCGAGAAAACACTCGCGAGAACTTGAGTGGCGAGCCGTGCTCCGTGGATATCTGGAAAACCACCGCTGCGATGCCAGCATCGTCCACCTCAAACAACCGGACCTCGAACTCTCCACCGAGGAACGTGCGGCGCGCCTTGTAGCTGCAGGAATCGTACTTCTTGTCCATTCTCCAGGGTACTTCTCACTTGATATCGCTGCTTGGCAAATACAATGGAAATGGAGACCCCTCGTCAACAGTCACAGACTCGTGGAAACTGCAGGACAAGAAGCTCTGCCAAGATAGTAGTGCGTGAACCAAATGCATTGGTAGTGTACAGATCGTCCGTATGGAAAAGCACTACGGTAGGTATACTCACTGTCCAAGTAGACCGTCGCCAGCAATCCTACATGACGGTGCAGCATGGAGCACACCCAGCGATTGGCGGCTCGCCGTTAGCAAGTTTCTCAGCCGAGCGCTGTTGCTGGAGTCGCTCGTCTTCAGCAAGTAGTTCGCGGTAGTAGTCTGCGCCGGTGGTACTGAGTCCCATCTCTTCCTTCTCTTCGTCCTCGTCATTGAATTTGAGCTCCCCCTTGAACGAGCGCGCAGCGTTCATTGTGCCGGTAACCCCACCGTTGCGGGATTCGAGCAGTGCTGCTTTCCCTTTTTCGTCTTGAAGCCGCATGAATGTTTCGTTGGTGATTGTGTCGTTCAAATAATCCTTCGAGTTGAACCGGCTAATACGTGCTGCACGTTCTCCGCCATCGTCTTCTTCTTCTGAATCAACAACGTCATCCTCACTAATATCCGAGACCGCGGTCGTTCTGCTGCTTGAAGAGCGGCCTTTGGATAGCACTTGGTACCATGAATTCATTTCCGCCTCGCTTGCAGCTGTCACGCGCATGGTCTTACCACTGCGAAACTCGATGACCAGCGTATGAGGTTTCGAATCATCCTCATGAACGTCCTTTACCATACCGTGTCCACGTGCCACACCACCGATCTCGCTATAGTAGATCAAAGCACTGTTTTTCAAGGTGAAATAGCGCCTTTTCCATGTCTTGAACCGCTGGCCTTCCTTCTGTAGCCAACCGCTGTGGCTCATAGAGGCTTTTAGATCATTACTCGATCTATTTTCCGTGACACTGGCCATACTAGGTAGCTCCATCTCAGACGACTTCCTCTCCTTTTCTCCTGTCACGGCCTCTCGAATTGCGCCAAGCCACATATCAAAGTCTTCGTTCGAATCAGCTTGAATGATAAGTTTTCGACCGCCAGCAGTAGACACGGTTAGACCAAGCGAGACAGAGGGATTTGCCGCTACGTTTACCACATTGACGGAGCGCAGCAAAGAGCCCGTCTCACTCTTGTAGTAACTCAGTTTTGAGCCGTAGAGAGTGAAGTACCGTTTCTTCCAACTCTTTACATTGCCACCTTCCTTCTTCAGCCACCCAACACACCCTTTAGCCTCGTCGAGGGTTTCATCGCTTGAGCGGGGAACGGTGTCAGAGGCAGCATGTTGAAGGTCTGCCACTTCTTCATCGCCCTGTTCAGAAGCAGATGAGCTCAAAGCATCGTACTCGGGTTTGTTCTGCATTGCAGCGATCCACAGGGAAGCCCCTTCACCATCGCGAAGAGTCATTTCGTACTCAGCAAGGTCCTCTTCGGTGAAGTCCACGTCCGCTTCATTTGCGTTCTCACCACCGTCATTATCAAACTCTTCGCCTAAGACAATCACCCCCTTGCTTTGAGATATAAACGACTCAGCCAGATTAGACGCTTTTCGAAGCACATCAAACCATCGTGAAAATGCTTCTTGCGTTGGGGCCACGACATGCAGTAGTCGACCGTTCTGAAAGCGAATATTGAGACAAAATGGACGAAGATCCCCCACTTCCACCTCGAACACGACACCAGAACCGAGGACTTCGCTTCCAGCTTTCGCACTGTAGGCCAACCGGCTACTTTCAAGCACGAAGTAGCGCCGCTTCCAGGTCTTGAAGTTTTGTCCTTTTTTCAGAAGCCACCCACGGAAACCATTATCATTGTGAAGTTCCTCTTCTTCTTGGTTGGAAAATGACATAATGTCCGCCGGACTCTCTACTGAGTTCCAAGATGCTTTGCTCAGCGCAGCAAACCACGCCTCGGTGTCAGCTTTTGTTTGCCCATATACTTTTAGCGTGCCTCCATTTTCAAGTTGGACACCCAAGCATCCGGTTGACTCGTGATTGCGAGTGACATTCGTCACGTTTCCAAGCGTTTTAGGCGTTCCGTTGATGTGTTCATAGTGATGAAGAGTGTTTCCATCAAGAACAAAGTACCGTAGCTTCCAAGCCGTATTTTGGCCGCTTTGCTTGTACAACCACCCACGTTTGATGCGGTGAGCGCCAGTAGTTACCGTCACTTGCTTACCAGAGGAGCGATCGCCGTTGGCAGGAGTTGACGGTTGGGTGTTGCTCGATGCCGCTCCAGAATGGACACTGCCTTGAGAATATGATATGTTCCTCGGAAACGGAGGGAGTTGAGCCTTGCTTGGTCGGTCCTCCGCTGGTTCATCGCTTACAGGTGACGCAAGCTCAAAATTTACTTCAGCTGGTTCCAACCGCGGTTTGCCAACCACGTCGCAGAGCGCATTCATCCATTTGTCCAACTCACGAATAGACTCGGCTCGCACGCAGATGACATCGCTATCACTGAGCGATTTGTCCGACCCGAACTCAATTTCCAGTGCATCCGAGTACTCGCTGCTGTATCTCACATCGGTGACATAGAGCTCTGCCGACAGCTGCTCCATCGGGCCCTTGCGATACTCCAGCATGCCATTTGCCAGCGTCATGTACCGCTTTTTCCACACCTTGCTCCGTTGACCGAGTTTCTCCAGCCAGCCTTCACACACGGACGTCGAGTACTTCCTTGCCACCAACTCCGTGTCGCCCACGGTGGCCACCTCCTGGTTGCTAGCCTCTTGCTGCACTTCAATCACCTGGCGCAGCGCCACAGGCTGCCCAATAGCAGTGGCGATGGCTCGGTCCCAGCCCTCGATCTCCTCCCTCGTCTCCGCCGCCACGTGGAAGCGCTTCCCTCCTCTGGTGATAATTCCCAGCGACAGCGGACTGGTCTGGTCCGCCTGCACCTGCAGCAGCGTGTGCGACTCCGTCGGCGGCGCGTTCTGGTCGGCGCGAAACTCCATCGTCTTGCCTCTCAGCGCCACGTAGCGGCGCGTCCAGGCCTGCAGCTGGGTCTCCGCCTTCAGCAGCCAGCCTTCCTTGTCCGCGGCCTTCTTGGGCGTGGGCTTTGGAGGCTGCGCTCTCTTCTTGGACGAGTCCCGGAAGCTCGCCTCCTGCTCGCCGATGGCCTCCTTGATCTTGCGGAACAGCACGCGGCTCTCCTGCGCGCTGGCCGTCGTCATCTTGAGGTCCTTGCCCTCCCCGCGGATGAGCAGCCCGTTCCTGCGGTCGGGCGAGTAGTCCACGTTCACCACCGTGAGGCGGCCCTTCTCGCCCACGCCGGCGCCGCTGCCGTCGCTGCGGGCGCCCGAGTAGTAGGCCAGCTCGCGCCCGCGCAGCACGAAGTAGCGGTTCTTCCACGTGCGCACCTTGCTGCCCTGCTTGGCGCCCCAGCCGCAGTAGTCGGGCGCGCTGCTGGGCATGGCTGCGGTAGGAAGGACCGCTATTCGGTGGGTAACTGGCGCCGCTTCGATTAGAAAGTGAGTCGGAAATTCTGATTTTTGGGCTGAAGTTTTGCGAGAATTGATACACCTGACGAACATGGTCGTCGGAAATGAAAGGGCGGTCTATTACACTGTGTGAACAACCTTTATATTGAAATATGGGTGCGTTTGAATAGTTGGGCTGACTGGCTGAATTCACCGAACCATGTTGCTGTCGTCGACGACACAGTGTCGCCAAGCCAGCCGTCGAGCGCGTTCCTGGGCAAGAGCAACTGTAGCTACTCGGCTTCTTTTTAAGATTTCTCTTTTGTCGTCACGGGTAGTGGCTGTGCACGGTGTTGAAGTAGCGGTCGCCGAAGTCGCCGATGCCAGGCACCAAATACTTTGCCTCGTTCAGACCACGGTCCACGCCGGCCGTCACGACCTTGACGTCTGCACAAGCAGCAAGAAGGTCAGCAACACAATGGGGAACTGCCGACGGATACATTGGATCAAGCGCCTACTCGGGTGTGCGGAGAAGAGGGCGGCAAGGCCCTCGGGACACGAGAGGACATTCAGGAAGGTGATACGGTTTTCGTCGACACCTGCAGCGAGTAATGTCTGCGATGGGTGAGGACGAAATGCTGCTATGATCGGGTGGCTACTGCTCTTTGCTCGCTCACCTTGATGGCCATCGTGATGCTGCCGCCAGTCCCGAGCATTGGATCGACCACCAGCACGTTCTCGAACGTTGCGACGCTCGGAGGCAGCTTCGAGTAGTACATGACCGGGTGCTTGTCATCGGAACTCTCGTCACGCTGGATCAGGATCTTCCCTATGAAAACGAAGATGGCAATTGCAACGTGGTCAGAAATGTCTTGTAGGAGATGTCCGATTGGACTTACCCACAGCGATTGTCGGGTCACACGAAATTGCCGCGTGCAGTAAGCTACAGCCAGCACGAATAATGGATACTGCGCACACGCTTTCCGCTGGAGCGACACCGGTAACAGAGTCACCGGTGGGGGTCACTATCGTCGTCGTCGTACTCGCACAGGACGCCAAACCTTCCTCCGCTAAGATACTGCGTTGCGTTGAGAGCCCTTCGTAAAAAAACCCGAAGACAATAAGTATCCTACACGGTCTCACCTCATGAGGCGGTCAGCGTAGTGCTTGAACTGCATGTGCGTCGTAGTTCTATCCCGCATCTTGATCAGGAGCGGCTCCAGTGCCCGGTACTTGAGCACGTAGAGGTTCGGATGTTTGGCTTCCATCTCCTTTGCTAGCTCCAGGCTACTCATTCTTGATGTCCGGAATCCCCGTGCGATCCAATATTGACAGAACTGTAAATGTGTGGAATGTCCGAAGCGACGCCAGCAGGTACATCCTGCTTGTGAGCAGGCAAAGATGTCTTGTCATCACACTCCTCCAGAGCAGTCTGATTCTCGTGCTCATTCACGCTCGATGGGGTTGCACACCGCCAACGAGCAACCAATCCACACTGCTCTGGTGGGGGCACGTCGCTTTTGTCATTGTCACGTGCGTCACCACCACGTTCAAGTGGACCTCAAGGGAATCGCCGGAACTTGGCCATGCTTGCATGCAATAGAGTACGGGAGAATATGTTGTTACTGTGTGGGCTGAAACCCACGTGAAATCCGTGAAAGCACCCTTGGATTTCATTCACTCAAGCGTGCTTCACATGGAAATCATATGAAATGCTCATTTCACCCATGGAAAAAATCCCGACCCATCGAGTACGCAACGCACGCAAAATGAATGCGAGGCCTAGCATTCATTTTGCGTGGGTTGAACGTCGGCGATGGACGTGGCTAAATAGGCTTACTACGCGACGTTGGGAAGGTTCACGCCATTCATAAGGACAAGGAACTATCGTGCGAGCACACGCCCACGGCCAACGACGGCTATGCTACGCCAACGCTATTGCTATCGCTACTATCAGTCTGCTACACTGCTTCCTACTACCGCGTTCTACACAGTATTGTAGTAGCGGTCGCCGTAGTCGCCGAGGCCCGGCAGAATGTACTTGCTGGCGTTCAAGCCGACGTCCAGACCAGCCGTCACAACCTTCACATCTGGCAATCCAACCGAAAGCACACACAAGCATCAGCGAAACCTGCCGCTGCCTCTATCCGAACAACCAACGAAGTAGATTACCTGGGTACACGTTGAAAAGAGCCGCAAGCCCCTCCGGGCACGAAATCACGTTCAGGAACGTGATCTTCTTCTGCTCCACGCCCGCGTCGATCAAAGTCTACCAACCACAAAGCACACAGTCAGCTCCAGCCAACAACCTCATCGAACACTGCAGCAATGCAGTTGCTACCTTGATCGCCATGTTGACGCTGCCCCCCGTGGCCAGCATGGGGTCCACGAGCAGCACGTTGTCCAACGCCCGGACGTTGGGCGGCAGCTTGGAGTAGTACATGATCGGGTGCTTGTCTTCCGACTTTTCGTCGCGCTGGATGAGGATCTTGCCCACGGAGACCGTCGGGTCGCACTCGATGATGGACTGCAGCAGGCTGTCGCCCGCGCGGATGATGGACACGGCGCAGACCCGCTCGGCCGGCACGAGGCCCGTGAACGAGTCGCCCGTGGGGGTCACCACCGTCTGCGTCTTGCTGGCGCAGGCCGCCAGCCCCTCCTCGGCCAGGATGCGCATCAGGCGGTCGGCGTAGAACTTGAACTCGGTGGGCGTCGTCCTCTCGTCGCGCAGCTTGATCTGCAGCGGCGCCAGCGCGCGGTAGCGCAGCACGCTCAGGTTCGGGTATTTCGTCTCCATCTCGGTGATCAGCTGGGCGCTCGCCATGGCGTCGGAGGTCTCGGGCAAAGTCTGCACTGGTCGCGTGAACCAGTCGGTCGGTGGTCACGGGACCCGTTTTTTCCTCCGCTGCAGTCAGATTGGAAGAACACCCAGGGACGGATGTCACGACACCCAAGGGATATGGAACCCGGGAGGGAGGTCACTCACCGTGCAAATAGAAGCGCAACTGCGCTTCAACCAGAGCAGTCTTTGTGGGAGCCACGCACCACTCTTTGAGGAACGCGGTGGACCCCTTCGTCAAACAATGTGGACACCTCGGAATGGACCACCCTGGAGTATGGACACCTTACTTACACTTTATACTTATAGGTCGCTTGGGATCTAGTACTTGCGCTCCATCCAGTAGCTCAACGCGCCGACGAGGATGTCGTAGCTGGCGGCCACGGCGATGTACGTGACGACGTCGCTGCCGCCGCTCACGTTCAGCCGCTGGACGTGCTTGTAGCGCTCGCACGGAACGCTGAGCGTGCTGCTGCAGATAGACGCTCGCGACGGCCCCGAGACCTCGCTCATAGTCATGTAGTGGAAGTTGGGGTCGCCCGGCGGTGACTTGGGCTTCTGCAACGAGATGGACGTCGTCACCTTGCCCTGCGAGATGACCTCCGACATGAGCAGGCAGCGGTAGCCCTGACTCTTGGACTTCTTGACGAAGCACACGTTCTCCTGCCGCAGGCCGCCGTTCTGCACGTCGGGCACCATGCGCTTGACAGCCACCATGTGGTGGACGCCGCCGGCGTACTTCTTGAGCGACAGCGTGAAGATCTCGCCGTAGTTGACGTGACGCAGCGACCACTGCTTGCGGGACACGCGCACGATCTCGAACAGCTTGCGGCGGCCAAAACCGTACACGTTGCACCGCTTGAGGCCGTGCATTGGGCGGAACTCGCGCTTGTCCAGCAGGTAGATCGTGTCTGTGTAGTACGTGAGCACACCGCGTGACCGCATGAGCGTCTCGCTCGCGACCGTGGACTGGCGCACCTGGTTCCGTGTCTGAGCCTGCTCGTGGAAAAACTCGCCGTAGCGCTGCACCGACTTGTAATAGGTATCGCACATGCACGGCGCGTCGGACGCAGGCGTCTTGTTGTGCGACTGGAGGAGCTTTTCGATCTCACGACAGAGCGTGGACCCCTTCGATGCGCCGACCAGGTCCAGGTACGTCGGGCTCATCAGCACAGCATCAACGTCCGAGATGGCCTCCAGCACATCCCGCACTTCCGTCGAGATCTGCGCGGGCGACGCGTACATGCGCTTGAGCGAGCCAATGAAGCCGTCCTTGAGGCAGTTCATCTCGATGAACCGCAGGTGGCCTGCGCACTTCTTGTCCCTCGACAGCTTCTTAAATACTTCCAGCGCCCTGGACGGCGAGCACTCGAACGACTGCTGCGCACGGCCCACCGAGATCTCGTAGCGGAACAGCAGGGCCTCCGACGAGTCCTGTTGGCGTGCGCTGCTCGCTTCGCACGGGTTGATATCCACGCGGTTGCACGGGATCTGCTCGGCTGTTCACAGCACAATACACGGAACCCCCAGTTAGAGAGAGACTCACTCACTCATCGCCACCATTGCCACCGACTCACCGACGAGCACCGGCTTGGGGTCGTGCAGCTCGCACACGTATGTGGGGATGGCGTCCTCCTGCTCTTCCTCCTCCTCCTCCTCGTCCTGCTCCTCCTCGTCGTCGTTCTCGCCCTCGGACTCCGCCTTGGAGCTGGTGGACACGGCGTCGTCCTCCTCCTCCTCCGAGCTGGGCGCCTCGTCGTTGCCGATCTCCGAGCTGCGGTCGGTCTCCGTCCTGGACGAGTCGCGCTCCGAGTCGTCCTCGGGCGCGGGCTCGTGCACCTTGAGCACCTCCATCGAGGCCTTGCGCTTGGCGGCGGCCGCCCACTTGCGCGCCAGCAGGTCGCTGGCGGGCGCCGAGTGCGAGCCGCGCTGGCTGTCGGCCGCCGCCGCCGTGGGCGTGAGCGTGATGTACGAGTCCGTGAGCGCCTCGGCCATCGATCGCAGCTCCGCCAAAGCGTTCGGAATCGGGAATGTCTCGCTCTGACAACGGCGTCGAGCGCGAGATGATGCTCGGGCCGCGGCATACTGAGGTCAAGTCAAAAGCCACGTCTCTTTGACTCCTGACTCCCCTTGATCTGCGATATCAGACTACAGAGAGCCTCGAACCGCCGCGTTCATGCTGATGTTTGTTGAGCTGGAACGGAAGAATATCGGCTTGAAGAGGGCAAGAGCCGGTTGCACTTTGACTCGGACAGAGACGGGGTGGGTTTGGCTAGCGCGACCGACTCAGCCTACCTTCCTGCAGCCCCCCCGATCACTTTCGGATCCCGTGATGGCCAGGCAGATGACGGGACGGCACAGCGCCGCACTTCAACAGGTCCAGCAAACACTTGCTCTTTGTCGACAGTAGAGATCGCATATTGCACCGAAGGCGTCGGTGTCGCGATTATCTCTTGCTGCGGTGGAGTATGTACACCTTCGAAGCTGGACGCAATCGCCCCTGGCCATCGAGTGGCCACCCAGAAGCGGCCTTGTCGTCAGAAGCGGCGATATCCTTGCTGCTGGAGAGCGAGGTCCGTCCTGCGATTCTCAGTTGGGTCCGGCCGCGACGAGAGAGCTTTCGGAGGTGACTTGGATGCTCTGTCGGAGACTGCAGCGCTAGTCGGTCGCGCCAGCGCTTGCTGTCTGTGGCGCGAGTGAGCAGTTACGACACCGAACGCATCAGCAAGAGTGGTAGGATCGCGCAAAAAGATCAACTTCCGTCGGTGGCGCTAGCCAACGGCTGGATCCAAAAGTGCAGGTAGAGCTCCTGAAAAAGTGAAGGTTGAGGCGGGATTCGTCTGGTGGGCAAGGTGTTAACAACCACCAAGAACGAGGTCACCAGCTGTGTGGCAGCGAGCGCCGTGCTTCTCTGCGAGAATGACCGAGCTGAGACCTTCCCGGCGGCGGGAAGAACGGTGCTAGCGTTTGAACGCGCCTGCTCAAGATCCTCGTCACTTGATTTATTTTGACTGGTGCGTAGACGAACACTCGCTTCAACATGGCTTCGGCGTGCCCTTTGGTCTCCTGCTCGTTGGGAGAAGGCGCGGCGTCCGTGGCGACGACTGCAATGCGTTGTAGTCTAGCGACTTCGATGGCCAACAGCGAGGCAAGTTCCTACCTACATCCTCGTGCCGCACGCCACGCTGTTAACCAAGAGGCCCTGAGTGGCTCTCACGCTGTGCGGTGAGATTTTAGTCAGCAACTTGTAGAAGACACCAGCTAGACAGGCCGCAGGTTTGCACGGCCATCAAAACAGTTGCGTCATTTAATTACCGGTAATGGTGTCGCTGGATGTAAGCCTTTGAAGTTAGTCAAACGCCATCGCGGCGGCGACAGCAGGCTCTTGCTCCTCGCCCGTACGCACGGGAGCGCTCTCGAAGGCGCGCGTGGCATCCAGTCGAATGTCGCTGAAGGGTTCTGCGTCAGGTTGAGCAGGTGGTGAAATGTAGCCCTCGTCCGTCGGGAAAACACCCAGTGTCTCATGCTCTCCAACCAAGTGGATAGCAAACGTCACCCGCTCGTGGACTCCGTTGGTGATGATGACCTCGTAAAAGCCCGGGAAACTGGCCTGGTTACCCGAGTCGTCTACCATCGCAAGAGTGCTTTGCTGGATGCGGAAGCTCAGCTTGCGGTACTGCGTGGGGCGAAGACTCACGCGACGGTAGTCAAACAACTGCTCGTTCAACAAAGCAGCGTTTCCGGTCGCATTAACGTTGAGCGGGCGGAAGAACGCAAACACGACTTCGTCTCCGACAAGGTCACCGTCAT
Organism: Phytophthora cinnamomi; assembly: GCF_018691715.1. Lineage (NCBI taxonomy): Eukaryota > Oomycota > Peronosporomycetes > Peronosporales > Peronosporaceae > Phytophthora > Phytophthora cinnamomi. The sequence continues at coordinate 813,196 of NW_027151047.1, forward strand.
TCGAAACGATAACAGTGACAATCTGGTCCAAATCACGCGTGATCACAATGGGATCACTTGGTTTCTCACTGTCGAGAGCCAACGTGAACTTGGTGTAGCTTAGCCCCCAGCCGAACGGGAACACAGGCACCTCCTTGTAGTAGCGGTACGAGCGGCCAGGGTACTTGGTCATGCTCATGCTCTTCATGTCCACGCTGTTGATGTAGTTGGACGGGTACATTGTCACGGGGAGCTTGCCACTCGGAATGGCGTCACCAAACAGTATATCACTTACAGCTTGCGCGCCGAAAAAGCCGGGGTAGAAGGCCTCCACGACTCCATCAGTGTGCAAAATGAGCTCTTCAGCACCAACCACGCCGCCGTTGAAAAGCACAACCACTGTCGGTTTGCCGGCGCGACGAACACGCTTTAGCAACTGCATTTGAATATTGGGCATGTCGATGTTTTCGCGATCCCACGCCTCACGCTCGATCGAGGTGTCAATTCCCAAGAACAACACGACAGCATCTGCCCCACGTGCAGCCGCTTCAGCCGCGTCGAAGTCTGCAGTAGACGTGTCGTTGATACCGGAACCTTTGGCGTATACAGTGGTTGAGGCACCGTTCGCAGCGGTGATCGCCTCCAGCGGCGTCTGCACACATCCAACCTCAAGGTAGTCACCGTGGCACATTTGGCCCAAATAGTTGCCTAGCAGAGCACGCTTGGCCTTAGCGTGAGGCCCGATCACCGCCAGCTTCTTGCCCTTGCTCAAGGGCAAAATGTTGCCATGGTTCTGCAACAAAACAATAGACTTGCGCGTCAACTCAAGACTCAACTCCTTGGATTTGGCCGTGCCCACTTCGCTAGGAGCAACGTGCCAGTACGGTTGGTCGTCAATAGGGTCGAACAAGCCCAATTCGAAACGCAGCTTGAGGGTCCTGCGCATCGCATCGTCCACAGCTTTCTCAGGAAGCTGACCACTGGTGACGAGGTCGGCAAGACACTTTTTGTACACGCTGCCACTGTTAACATCCGTTCCGGACAGAATCGCCAATCGACCAGCTTCGCACAGCGACTTCGTGTAGTGTCTCTGCTGGTAAATGCCCGCAATGGCCCCCGAATCGCTGGTAATATATCCATCGAAGCCCAGCGCTTCCCGCAGCAACTTGGTGTTCAGCTGCTCGTTGGCGCACATAGGCATCCCGTTCACGCTATTGTACGAGCACATGACCCCCTTCGCCTTGCCCTGCACCACGGAGGCTCGGAAGGCCGGCAGGTACGTGTCTGCGAAGTCGTACTTCGACACCTCGGCATTGAACGCCATGCGGTCGATGCCGTCGTAGTGCTCGTACGAGTAGGCCACATAGTGCTTGAGCGTGACGACAGCCTGCAGGAAGCGCTTGTCCTTGCCCTCCTGCAGGCCCCTCGTGTAGGCCACGCCGTACCTGCTGTTCACGAGCGGGTCCTCGGACGGGGTCTCCATGTTGCGTCCCCAGCGCGGGTCTCGGTTGATGTTGATGTTGGGCGACCAGCAGTCGAGGCCGAGGTGCGGGCCATCCTTGTAGTTCTCCCGGGCGCCTTCAAGCCACAGCGCGCGCAGCTCCCACCCGACGACCTGCGCCATGTCGAACACCACTTGCGGGTCGAAGATGGCGCCGAGGTTCACGGGGTTCGGGAACGACGTGGGGCAGTTGGTGCCGCACGTCGACTGCACGCCGTGCACGCAGTTGGCGCCCCAATTGTACTCCGGCAGGCCGATGCTGCTCATGTTGCCCCTGGGACTGGCGCGCGCCGTGAGCAGCGTCACCTTCTCGTCCAGCGGCAGGCGGCGCAGCAGGTCCTCCACGCGCTCGGAGGTGGGCAGCGATGCGTCGCAGAAGGGAAACTTCTGATGCTCAGCGTCCGAGCACGCGCGCGGGATGGCGGCATGGCCCCTGGAGGCCAACAACAGCAGCAGCGCCGGTGGCAGGAAGAGCTGCATCGGACCTTGCAGTTCGGATCTTAACGTCTGTGAATCAGAAACCGGGAGGTTGGCATTTTGATTGGTCATTTTTAAATGTATTTTCATTACAACAAATTAATTTTAAACGAAATAATTGATTTTAACTCATTGTTTTGAAGTGTTTGAAAAATTAATGTTTCGTAGAATACTCTTTGTGTACTGACGACAAATACTGGCTAGCGGGCTTTAGGAGCCCGTTTGATACCGCAGTTCGGCGTTCTACCTAGTCGCATAGGTGTCTATAGAGTGTTTGAATATAGTATTACGTAATACATGCTAAAGCTATTGTGCACACACTGGTTTTGCTAAATGAGCGACGTTCTTCCGAAATAAATTCATGTCTCTCGCTGACAGACCAACTGTCGTTTGATTTATACTGCCGAGGGCTGTTGTGTACTTTGTTTTTCCAAGGGCGGCAGATGCATCAATTGAAAAGATTGCATGTCTTGCCATCGTCTTGCTGTGCTTGCTTGATACGCGAAACACACCTAATCGGTCAATATGTATTTCAATAGGATTGATTGCTCGATGCCTTTGTTGCGTCTGCAATAAGCATTGCTCCGCAGCGTCACCATATTATTAAAATTTGTAATCGCAAACCAATTGGACTGCAAATTAATCGATAATCTTTATATGATAATTGAGTGCTTGGCGATTCTCATCTTGCATTGCATTGATGCTTTCTGAATTACCACCGATAACGTTGCGCAACGACAAACATGAATGACTCGGAGGTGCAACTTCGCATGGGCAACGTTGTCAGCTAATGTAGCTTGAAGGTTGCTCATTGTCGCTCGATGACAGGAGGGGCAAATTGGAGGGGCAAACACAGTTCTTACCAGCTGCGAATTCTTGCGAGCTGCGAACAAGCAAGAAAATGCGAGGAGTCATTAATAACGTATACGATAGTATATACTAACGATACGGACACTAGTTCAGTTCGCTTTAGGCTGCTTCGTTTCGCCTCCGCCCCGTAAGTTGGTGTCCGCAGCAAAAAAAAAAAAAGGAGGGTGGAATGGAGCAGCAGTGAGTCTAATACTGCAACTTAGAAGAGGGAATGATAACAGCTGTCCACATCACCACAAAGACTTGCGCGATCTAAATTGATCGTGGCGCAAAATGAATGGTCCGACCCGGGTTGCAGGTCTGACCGGTCAGATGACCGTCTTCTAATCATAAGTTTGAGCCGCTTTCTTTCCGATCCGCACGGCCAGATTCCAAGTGGGTATAGGTATCCAGAATATGTATCGCCTTTTTTTTACTTGAGTCGTGAGCTTCGTTCCGCTTACGAGACGGTGAGAGCCTGCGTTGCCGAGATTGTAAACAATCTCCACCAAACTTTGGTGGCCAAAGACACTGGAAGGCCCGAACCCACGTTTTCATTCGAAGTCGCTTTTTGCCCAGACCGTGCGGTGTTCGATTCCAGGCCTATCCAAAAACTCCTCTGAAAAAAATCCGTGCCAAATGCACTCGTCTCAACAAGACCTGGAATCCTGCGGCCACCTGCGCTTGCCAAAGCCATGTGAGCCGGCTGGTTTCGGACGGCACGACAAGTCTTAGTCTGTCGACAAGCAACACCCATTTTCAATTTCATCTCGGCGGACTTACAACGACTAGTAGTCGGCTCCTGCCGAGTAACCATGGCCGTACTCACCGTGCTACTTGCCATCGTAAGTTGGACGGCAACACTAACCAGCGCTGCCATCCCGCGCGCGTGTACGGGCATTGCAAGTCGAGAACGGTTTTGCAACACGTCACTGTCAACTGCCGACCGAGTGGAAGACCTGCTCTCCCGGCTGCCCCTGCAGGAGAAGGCGACCCTACTCACGGCGCGCGCCAGTCCTCGAGGCAGCATGAGCAGCATCGGACTGCCGGAATACAATTGGGGCGCCAACTGCGTGCACGGCGTGCAGTCGACGTGCGGCACCAACTGCCCCACGTCGTTCCCGAACCCCGTGAACCTCGGCGCCGTCTTCGACCCTCAAGTGGTGTTCGACATGGCGCAGGTCATCGGGTGGGAGCTGCGCGCGCTGTGGCTGGAGGGCGCGACGGAGAACTACCAGGGCGGTCCGCACCTCGGCCTCGACTGCTGGTCGCCCAATATCAACATCAACCGAGACCCGCGCTGGGGACGCAACACGGAGACCCCGTCCGAGGACCCGCTCGTGAACAGCAAGTACGGCGTCGCGTACACCCGGGGGCTGCAAGAGGGCAAGCGCCAAGATCCGCGGTTCCTACAGGCCGTCGTCACGCTCAAGCACTACGTGGCCTACTCGTACGAGAACTACGGCGGCGTGAACCGCATGCAGTTCGACGCCATCGTGTCGCCGTACGACTTCGCGGACACGTACTTCCCGGCCTTCCGGTCGGGGATAGTCGACGGCAAGGCGAAGGGCATCATGTGCTCGTACAACAGCGTGAACGGCATCCCCATGTGCGCGAACGGCCGCTTGGTCGACACGCTGCTGCGAGACTCGCTGGGCTTCGACGGCTACATCACGAGCGACTCGGGCGCCGTGGAGGCCATCTCGGACATGCACCACTACGCGAACTCGCAGTGTGAAGCCGCCCGGCTGGCCATCCTCGCGGGGACCGACATCAACAGCGGCAAGTCGTACGAAGCGTGTTTGAAGACGCTCGTGGACGACAACCAACTGGCGGAGAAGGCCCTGGACGACGCGCTGCGCCACACGCTAAAGCTGCGGTTCGAGCTCGGCCTCTTCGACCCCATCGACGATCAACCGTACTGGAACGTGACGCCCAGCGAGGTGAACACTGCGACGGCGAAGGAGTTGAGTCTGAACGCGACGCGGAAGTCGTTGGTGCTGCTCCAGAACAATGCGTCGGTGCTGCCTTTGCAGAAGGGCGTCAAGTTGGCGGTGCTGGGTCCGCACGCCAAGGCGAAGCGCGGACTACTCGGCAACTACCTGGGTCAGATGTGTCACGGCGGCTACGACGAGGTGGGGTGCGTGCAGACGCCGCTGGAGGCCATTCGAGCTGCGAACGGTGCATCGAACACGACTTTCGCTCAAGGTTGCGGGATCAACGACAGCTCGACTGCCGGCTTCGACGAGGCTGTGGCTGCAGCGAAAGATGCCGATGCGGTCGTGCTGTTCCTTGGCATCGACAAGTCGATAGAGGGGGAGGTCGGTGACCGCAGCAACATCGACCTACCAAACATCCAGATGCGGCTGCTGGAGCGCGTGCACGCCGTGGGCAGGCCCACCGTTGTGGTGCTGATCAACGGTGGCGTGATAGGCGCCGAAGACATCATCAAACAGACGGATGCACTCGTGGAGGCGTTCTACCCTGGGTTCTTCGGCGCGCGGGCGATGGCGGACGTCCTCTTCGGTGAGGCCAACCCGAGCGGCAAGCTACCTGTCACCATGTACCGCTCCGACTACGTTGGGCAGGTCGAGATGAAGAGCATGGACATGACGGCGCACCCTGGTCGCACGTACCGGTACTTCAAAGGAGAGCCCGTGTTCCCGTTCGGTTGGGGTCTGAGCTACACCACGTTCTCTCTGTCTGTGGACAACGGCGCGAACTCCAGTTCGCACAGTAACAACGCGGTGTTTTCGGCTGGAGAGGTGTCGGATATTGCGAACGTGACGATCTCGGTGGTGGTGTCGAACGACGGCAAGGTGTCGGGCGATGAGGTGGTGTTCGCATTCTTCCGACCGGTGAGCACGAACGCGTCGGGCCCGGCTACGTTGCTGAACGAGCAGCTCTTCGACTACCATCGTGTCAGTTTGGAGCCGTCAGTTAGCACCGAGGTGAGCTTCACGATTGAGCGGAGCACGCTAGCGTTGTCGGACGAAGAGGGCAATTTGGTGAGCTTTCCTGGGTCTTACGAGGTTATCGTGAGCAATGGCGTGAAGGAGCGGCTGACGTTCAGTGTGGAGATAAGTGGGAGTCAACTCACCGTTCGCGACAAGGTGCAAGCATTCTCCCAGTCTGGTAAGTCAGCGACCTCGATTTCCGTTGCAAGCAATGTTCGGTCATGTGGTATGATTGTGTGGTTAGTTCTGACGATTTTGTTAGCGTAACCTTAGCTGGAGCACGACACTAAACCTCTCTGCTATCATTTTAAACAACCATAAGTCTTAGAAGTATTCGCACGTGGATTGCTTGGTTTCGTTTGTTTTGACGACATGTAGAACATCTTACAGCATCAGCTAGATGCATCAGCATAGTTCTAGACCAAGAACGATGCTCCGTTTCTGGGAAATAAGCAAAAGGGCATTGGGAGCCGGGAGTGGGGGAGGGTATTAGTATACAACGATGTTTAGATCGGCTTTGTACGATCAAAACCAATAGATGCCTTCATCGCGAATGATCGCAAAAAACTAAAATTCACCTGAAGAGTAAATCGATCACTTCATAGCGCAAAAAGTTTGTGTATTCTACTGTACTACTGTAGTACTAATTTACATCCTCAAGCTCATCAAGACAGCGACTAACAACGTGCCAGCAGTCACCAACTCGCCTCGAGTGTTTCGACCAGCAGCACTAGCAATGTCGGACTCGTTTAACAAAGGAAATGGCTGTACCTTGTCGCGAAGAATCACCTCACCGCCAGCCACCTCCATACTGAACGTCAGCCGCTCCTTCACGCCATTGCTCACGATAACCTCGTAAGACCCAGGAAAGCTCACCAAATTGCCCTCTTCGTCCGACAACGCTAGCGTGCTCCGCTCAATCGTGAAGCTCACCTCGGTGCTAACTGACGGCTCCAAACTGACACGATGGTAGTCGAAGAGCTGCTCGTTCAGCAACGTAGCCGGGCCCGACGCGTTCGTGCTCACCGGTCGGAAGAATGCGAACACCACCTCATCGCCCGACACCTTGCCGTCGTTCGACACCACCACCGAGATCGTCACGTTCGCAATATCCGACACCTCTCCAGCCGAAAACACCGCGTTGTTACTGTGCGAACTGGAGTTCGCGCCGTTGTCCACAGACAGAGAGAACGTGGTGTAGCTCAGACCCCAACCGAACGGGAACACGGGCTCTCCTTTGAAGTACCGGTACGTGCGACCAGGGTGCGCCGTCATGTCCATGCTCTTCATCTCGACCTGCCCAACGTAGTCGGAGCGGTACATGGTGACAGGTAGCTTGCCGCTCGGGTTGGCCTCACCGAAGAGGACGTCCGCCATCGCCCGCGCGCCGAAGAACCCAGGGTAGAACGCCTCCACGAGTGCATCCGTCTGTTTGATGATGTCTTCGGCGCCTATCACGCCACCGTTGATCAGCACCACAACGGTGGGCCTGCCCACGGCGTGCACGCGCTCCAGCAGCCGCATCTGGATGTTTGGTAGGTCGATGTTGCTGCGGTCACCGACCTCCCCCTCTATCGACTTGTCGATGCCAAGGAACAGCACGACCGCATCGGCATCTTTCGCTGCAGCCACAGCCTCGTCGAAGCCGGCAGTCGAGCTGTCGTTGATCCCGCAACCTTGAGCGAAAGTCGTGTTCGATGCACCGTTCGCAGCTCGAATGGCCTCCAGCGGCGTCTGCACGCACCCCACCTCGTCGTAGCCGCCGTGACACATCTGACCCAGGTAGTTGCCGAGTAGTCCGCGCTTCGCCTTGGCGTGCGGACCCAGCACCGCCAACTTGACGCCCTTCTGCAAAGGCAGCACCGACGCATTGTTCTGGAGCAGCACCAACGACTTCCGCGTCGCGTTCAGACTCAACTCCTTCGCCGTCGCAGTGTTCACCTCGCTGGGCGTCACGTTCCAGTACGGTTGATCGTCGATGGGGTCGAAGAGGCCGAGCTCGAACCGCAGCTTTAGCGTGTGGCGCAGCGCGTCGTCCAGGGCCTTCTCCGCCAGTTGGTTGTCGTCCACGAGCGTCTTCAAACACGCTTCGTACGACTTGCCGCTGTTGATGTCGGTCCCCGCGAGGATGGCCAGCCGGGCGGCTTCACACTGCGAGTTCGCGTAGTGGTGCATGTCCGAGATGGCCTCCACGGCGCCCGAGTCGCTCGTGATGTAGCCGTCGAAGCCCAGCGAGTCTCGCAGCAGCGTGTCGACCAAGCGGCCGTTCGCGCACATGGGGATGCCGTTCACGCTGTTGTACGAGCACATGATGCCCTTCGCCTTGCCGTCGACTATCCCCGACCGGAAGGCCGGGAAGTACGTGTCCGCGAAGTCGTACGGCGACACGATGGCGTCGAACTGCATGCGGTTCACGCCGCCGTAGTTCTCGTACGAGTAGGCCACGTAGTGCTTGAGCGTGACGACGGCCTGTAGGAATCGCGGATCTTGGCGCTTGCCCTCTTGCAGCCCTCGGGTGTACGCGACGCCGTACTTGCTGTTCACGAGCGGGTCCTCGGACGGGGTCTCCGTGTTGCGTCCCCAGCGCGGGTCTCGGTTGATGTTGATATTGGGCGACCAGCAGTCGAGGCCGAGGTGCGGACCGCCCTGGTAGTTCTCCGTCGCGCCCTCCAGCCACAGCGCGCGCAGCTCCCACCCGATGACCTGCGCCATGTCGAACACCACTTGAGGGTCGAAGACGGCGCCGAGGTTCACGGGGTTCGGGAACGACGTGGGGCAGTTGGTGCCGCACGTCGACTGCACGCCGTGCACGCAGTTGGCGCCCCAATTGTATTCCGGCAGTCCGATGCTGCTCATGCTGCCTCGAGGACTGGCGCGCGCCGTGAGTAGGGTCGCCTTCTCCTGCAGGGGCAGTCGGGAGAGCAGGTCTTCCACTCGGTCGGCAGTTGACAGGGATGAATTGCAGAACGGCAGCGCTTGGTTCTCCTTGCCAACACATGCTCGAGGAATCTCGGCGTCGACTGCCGCCCAGCTTAGTAGCACGAGAAGTAGTTGCAACACTCGCATCGAAACTTTCCAAGTGGCAGACCGGGATCAGTTAGAATCGTGATCAGGAGATCAAAAGGAAAAGTGGATGTAGATCGTTCTGCATCGAGCAGCAGTGCCTCATTTCATTGCAGCACCGCGACTTTTTCCATGTGTGCTGGGCTGGCGTAGATTCGAGCATGCTGGAGACACTTCTGGCGAAAAGACACACGTGTAAACCACTTTGCTCCAGTGGTCGGTTTACCAACGCATTCCTGAACACCCGTGCACTGGTTGCAGCAGCACTTGACCTGCAACGTCATTTTCCACAGCACACCTGGCCAGTAATGGAAAACGAGTTCAGTGCCATGATATGCCCTTCCTTGTTTCAGTGGTTGTCCGTCGACGAATCTTGTCGTGAAGTGTACGTACGGAGTAATGGTGGACGTGCCTGACAATCTCATTAATCATTCCCCTTTTGAGCTCTAAAGTCAAAGCAGGCAAAGAGCTCAAACATATTTTCAGTAAATTTCTGAACCCAATATTGTACGCATCCTGAAGCATTCAACTACGAGCCAAAAGAGTGCATTGCTAATTCTTTCAGCTCCGCAGGGGGTTGGCGAAGTGCCAATGCCACTGCCGGTTCCAGGCCCTACAAACACCCAACGTACTTCGCTCACAGGTGTGCAAGGCAGGCCAAAGGCACCTGCTGGACAACTATTTCATCCAGTCGGTGACTGTCGGCTGTTTGAGCAGCTCCGCGTGATAAAGCTCCTTGTCATACCCATAGTCGAAGAAAAGCTGCAGTAACACCAGTGTTAGAAGTCCGAACAAGTCAACTGCATCCGAAAAAACGCGTACCTCTGTGTGCGGTGCAATGTCGTGGGTTGCATACAAGCCAATCCGAAAGTCGCTGCTCACATTCATGATCTTGCAAGCGCAATTTGGATCTTTCTTGGAGTGGTTAATAAACTAAACGCACAGCAAATGAGCGAAGCGTGAGTATTCACATACAGCACAACAAACTTCCAATTGGGCCTAAAGCACTTACTCTGGTCTTGTTTCCCTTTCGCGTCGAGTCGATCACAGTCTTGGTATCCAGGTTGAACAGGTAGCTAAATGTTCCACACATAACGTTGTCAGCACATCAGGTAGTAAAAATGCGTACTGAGTGGGCTTCATACCTGCGGTCGACTTTGTCGTAGACAGCACCACGTCTATCAGCTTCTTCCTGCGTGACCATTTCGCCAATATACTCGATAATGAATTCATCCTTGGCCACAAACTCGTCGACGAAGAGCCCCCAACCGGCAGCACTTAGGTTGGAGCGGCCCATTCGAACATGTTTTTGTCTGCCTAACGCAATGCTACGGTTCTGGCAAGATGTTTGCTGCTTCTCGTCCTTCATTTTGTCAGCATTGCAGTCATACGTCTCTCCTTTTTCGCGCGCAGCAATTTCGTCTGCGCAGCACACTTTGCATAAATCGATGTCGCACTCCCGACCCGCACAAAAGCACGGGCATGCCTTTGTCCGACAACGGCCACGCTGACACTGGCACCCTTGGAAGAAGATTTTGCACTCATCGTGGACGCAGTGGCAGTGCTTTGAGCAGAAGATACCATCTTCGACACATGAGCAAACACCTTGCTCACATGGCCCAGTGTGGGAGCACGGCTCAATTCTTCGTGCAATGAATGACACAACAACAACAGAAAAGGCCAATCACATAAGTCAGCGTTAAGCGATTCCAGCAAGTACATACACAGCATATGCAACGTACTTGATCTGAACGGAATTCACCACGCCATTCTGGGAGTCTGTCATGGTTGGTTACGCAGGAAATTTACGAGATGAGTATTGTGTTCACAAACAAGTAACTATGACAATAATGTGCAGCCCAACAAAAGCCCGACAACCACTGTCTCTCAAATCTCAGGAGGAATATGAAGGGCGCATGCATCTGCACTCGGTGTATGTCACTCCATGCGGCTGCAGTGCTCGGATCTCAAAGCATAGCAGCGTATCTAGGGTGACAATGTTATGCAGAAATCAAAATACGTAGTGTCAACGTACTGTGTAAATGCGCAATCGACATTCGAGCAGTTTTCTTCTTTCGTGAGCGTCGACTTTTGGACTGAGGTAGTACCTATTTTGAACCGCACATTCAAGTCATCAGCTTCGCTATGACAAATAGCACAGTTTTTTAGACGCACCTCTTTTGGTAAAGTACGGTCGTTGATGTCGTAGTACTCGCACAGCTCGGCGACTTCCATGCAAGTCTTGTCACCAAGTATCTTTGCCATCTCGCAGAAATTACCCGAGCAAAGAAAATAGGCTCGAGCGCAAATAATACGAGTTCGTTTGTTCCACTCAAACGTAGCAGAAATGGCACGAGCTTTCGAGAATCCGTTCATGCTCGAAGACCACATTCGACCCAGGAAGCAATGGTTCCCGCAGTTACGCCCCGTGTTGATCATCGTCTCTTTCTCCTTCAAGTTGATGGCGACGGCATTTTGCTCCGCTATGCTCTATAGGTTGCAACGCAGAACAAATGAGTGTCAAATACAGATGTCCTCCGAAAACCGCCGTACAGACTTACCAGTTTAGGCTGCTCGAGGCAGCCATGGTAGTCACAGTCGTAGACAAAACAACGGCGGCAGAAAAGGCCTGCACATAGAAAAATGGTCATCAATGCAGCTCGAACGAAATGGCCGAAGTGAGAATGATACGTACTGCGAAACGAATCAGCGGACTTCTCGTAAAGCTCGAAGTATTCCTCCATCGAAGTGTTGCTTTGGTCAGCCGAATCGATCTCCTCGTTGGATCCACGTTCTCCGGCAGCAGCGGTCAGGTTGTTCTGTCCGTTAGCAGCGGCCATCGCTTCTGTGCGCCGTTTCTTCTTCGCTGCGCGCTGCGTCAGGCGCAGATTCTTGTGCACCTCAACCAGCACCTAAACACGTAAGTAAGTAAGTACTGGCTCAGCCCAAGCACAGAGCGACATCCAACATAAGCCGACCTCCTCTTCCACTTGGATAACGTTGGCCACCCGCTTGAGATCGCTCGGCGTGAGGTCCCACGTAGACTGGAGCGTCTTGAGCACGGCCTCGCACATCTCCTTGGTGAACTCCACCTCGCAGGCACTCGTCCGTTGCTGCCTGCAATCAATGCAAATAAAAACCCGTCAGATACTTATTATCTTCTCTGCAGCCTTGATCCAAGGCCCTTGACCCCACCACAACTGAAACCAAGGGCTCACTTGATCTGGTAGAACTCCGACACGACGTCCTCCTCGTCGTCGTCGCCGAAGTAGGGCAGGAACTTGAGCTGCGGCTCGTCCTCCACCTCGTAGTTCTTGGTGAGCGCCGTCCACATGGTGGCGGTCGGGATCGGCGGCACCTTGGGCAGAATCACGGCGCGCTTGTACACCGTCTCGTCGGGGCTGCTCAGGTGGATCTTGGCCGAGTGCTTCACGCGGCGGTCCGGCGACCCCGGCAGCTCGGACGCTGCCAGAAAAATATATTAAGGTAAAATATTAAGGTAAAGTATTCCCAGTTAGAATAATGAGCAGCGCAACAACTCACTCTGCACGACTCCGAAGCCTTGCATGGCTTCGTGGACCGTCTCGCTGGCCGCCGTGGGGTACTCCTTGCGCCGCCGGCGCTGCTCGATCAGGTACAGCGAGTTCTTGAGCCGGTTGCGCGCCACCTCCGTCTAGTGATACATCGGCAGCAAAATAAAATACGAAAAATAAGTTACCGTGTCAAAAACGACAGTTTTCGACACGCAGGGGTCAAAACGCACGCTGGCGGCGATGTGGTGGCTGCGGATGAAGTGGTTGAGCGCCTCGGCCGCGTGCGCGCAGAGCTGCTCCTCCATCTCCGTCTCGGACGGTTCCGAGTCGTCGCGCTCGTCCGAGTCGGAGCCGTCGCCAGCCGCCGGCGGCCGCTTGCGGCTCGCGCTCGCGTCCTCGCGCGCCATTTTTGACAGTGCGGATCAAAAATGCAAAATTAGTTCTAGGGTAGGCAACACCAAATATTGGTCGCATACAAAAAATGTGTCGTCAGGTACCGCTTAAATGGTACCGATCCTGCGCTGCGGCCGTTGGATGGCCCACAATTGCAGACTCGATGGCTTCGACCGAGCGGAAGGCGGCGGCGTTCGCCACGCGCTCCGAGCGCGCGCTGGTGCTGAGCGTCGTGCGCGAGGACTTCGGCGACGCGGCCGAGCGCGTGGCCGAGGCGCTGCTGCGCTCCGAGGGCCTGCGCCTGGCCGAGCTGGCGCACAAGCTGCAGCGCCGCAGCGCGACCGCCTCGCCGCCGTCGGTGCACGAGGTGCGCGCTGCGACAGCAACAGCAACAGCAATACAATGCAATAGCAATTATGCGCCACGTCAATGTCTAATATTGCCGCAATTAATTGTCCGCTGGTGCAGATCAAGTGCGCGCTGCTCAAGCTGCTGCAGCACAACGTGCTGGACGTGACGCCCGTGGCTGGCGCCCGCGGCGGCGCGCCCACGGTCGCCTACAACGTGGGTCCCAGCAACGATACTGCTGTATTATTGCTGCTGTTGAGAGAGCTAATTTTTTGCTGGTATTTGCAACAGATCAACGTGCAGGAGGCGCTGTACCGACTGCGGTTCCCCAAGTTCGTCGAGCTGGCCAAGGAGACGTTCGGCGTGCAGGGAGAGGTGGTGATGGAGGAGCTGCTGGTGCAGGGCCGCGTGCGCATGGACCAGTCGCTGGAGACCATGGCCTACAGCCTGGCGGAGCAGCGCCGCCTCGAGCAGAGGCAGAGGGCGCAGGAGGCCGACGGCGAGCTGCCCGCCGAGGACGACGAGATCGGCGAGGAGGAGCTGGACGAGTGCCGCCACCTCGTGCGCGAGACGTTCGTGGAGATGGCCAAGAAGCGCTACATCTCGCGCGTGCACCCGCTGGACCTCAAGCTGGCGGAGCCAGAGGAGGCGCCCGAGTTCCCGGCCTGCATCACGCGCGGCCAGGACAAGGGCGCCACCAGCAACCTGAACAGCAAGTCGGCGGCTGCCGCCGGTGCGAACGCGGAAGCGGACGCTGTCAATGCGAACGGCGCGAGCAAAAATGGCAAGGCTGGTGACGACGACGGAATTACGGTGCGCGGGAAGAAGCGGAAGGCGCCCGCGCCAGCCTCGGGCAACGCGATCCCGGTGGAGCTGCAGATGATGCTAGACGCGGACGAGGCGGCTCGTAAGGAGAAGGACGACTCGGAGGCCGAGTGGGAGCCTAGCTCTGCTAGCTCGTCCACTTCGTCTGGACGCGGCGCCAAGCGGAAGAAAAACGCGAAGCGCGCCAAGCTGCCCACTCGGGGAACGTCGTCTGGGGATGGTACCACCGGTGGTGAGACCAGCGGCGAAGATGTACCGGACGGCTCAGGCGCCCACACAGACGAACGCTCGCTCGTGTGGCGCTTTGGCGTGACGCAGTTGCTGCGCGATCTGCGGCACAAGGCTTGCATTAGGTTTGCGACGGAGAACATCAACGCCGTGGCTGGTGTCATCGTGGCGGCGATGCTGCAGCACTCGTCGCCGCGCGAGCGCGAGAAAGACGAGCCTACTTCGTCCCCGGTGTCGGCGCGTGATTTGTTTGACATGGAGAGCGTGAAGAAGGCCCTGCCTCCTGAGGCTAACAACCCGTGGCGCCTGCTTCTCAACTACATCATGGTCATGTGCCGTGACAAGTCAGGCATGGTGATGAAGGTCGCGCAGGAAGCGTTCGACCCCACTCAGGCCCGCGCAGGTGATGGCGGACAGTACGTGGTGCACATGCAAAAGATTGTGGAGTTCCTGCAGCAGGCCACCACCCACGCGTACATCCAGGACAAGTATGGCGTCGCGAGCGCTCGTATCGTGCGCCTGCTCATGGAGAAGCGCCAATTAGAGCAGAAAACTATCGGCGAGCTGGCGCTGCTGCCGTCTAACGACGCACGGCATCGGCTGTACGAGCTGTACACGGATAAGCTGCTGAAAATGCAGGAGATCCCGAAGCGTGCCGACCACAACCCCGCCTTCACATTCTTCTGTTGGTCTGTGGACGTACCGCAGATGCAGGCTCGTGTCACGGAGAGAGTGCAGGACTCGCTGTGTCGCCTACGCCGCCGGCGCAAGTTCGAGGCGGAGGAGAACAAGGAGCTCATCGCTCGGTCGGAGCAGCTCGTTGAAGCCAACGATCTCGACAAGTTCGACAAGCTCAGCCGTTCACTCGACCGTCTCGACCGTGCCATTATCCACTTAGACGGTATGCTCATGCTCTACCGCGACTTCTAGTTCATCCAGAATAACATGCGTGTCAGAGCAAGTCGACAGTTGACAAGCTGCAGCCGACAGCCGAAAGACGTAATATATCTGCTACAAACACCATTTTGCCGACGCTCGGTCTCCAGTACTAGTGCCGTTCCAGTGCAGCTAGCATGGTCGTTGCTGTGTTCACACCATATTTAGTTGCTCGCGACGCCTCGAGCTTCCACTTCTCGAAACGACAAGTACAAACCCGCCGATCCTCGCACTGAGTAACATGGACTACTATGAGCTGCTGCAAGTCCCGCGTGGCGCGACGGAGCAGGAGATTAAGAAGGCGTGAGTGCCAGCGTTAAAGGCCACGTTGTTTGTGTGTGCGGATGGGGTACTGAATTTTCCGTACCGCTATGTTTTGTTTGTCGTAGCTATCGCAAGCTCGCGATGAAATGGCACCCCGACAAGAACAAGAACAATCTCGTCGAAGCCCAGTACCGCTTTCAAGAGATCTCCGAAGCTTATGACGTGCTGAGTGACCCTGAACGCCGGGCGATCTTCGACCAATACGGCTACGACGGTCTCAAGAACGGAGTACCAGACGAAAATGGTGACATGCGCGACGGCTACGCATTCAATGAGCGTGCGTCCGAAGACGTTTTCAACAAATTCTTCGGTACCAACAACCCGTTTGGCGACTTCGGCTTCGGCGATACGTTGCCTTTTGCAAGCTCACTACGTAAGAAGGGCCCCGAGAAGACCGATCCCATCGTGCGGGAACTCCCGTGCACGTTGGAGGAGCTCTTCTTGGGAACCTCCAAGTCTGTGGTCATTGAGCGCAAGCGATTGCAAAACGACGAACTTGTAAACGACGCCAAGACGTTCGTGATAAAGGTCAAGCCTGGCTGGAAGGCTGGCACTAAGATCACGTTTGACCGCGAGGGCAACGAGACTCGCACCAATGAAGCTGGCGACGTGATTTTCCAAGTGATGCAGCTGGAGCACAGCTTGTTCAAGCGTGACGGAGCTCATCTTGTGTTCACAGCCAAGTTGAAGCTCAGCGAGGCACTTGGCGACTATTGTGTGGAGGTGCCGACACTGGACGGTCGCAAGCTGGCGATTTCGTGCAACGAAGTGGTAAGCCCGAGCTCCGAAAAGGTTGTGAAGAAGGAAGGAATGCCGATTTCCAGTCAGCCAGGTGAGCGCGGCGATCTGCGCATTAAATTCGACATTGTCTTCCCACGCCATCTCACGACACTCCAGAAAACGGCACTGGCGAAGATCTTAGGCTAGTTAAATTAAACAAGCCATCAAAGTCGTGTGGGGCGTGAAGAAGCGGTGCCAATTGATCGAGTTTGGATAAACGAAGCCCTTCATCGATGAGCTGGGCCCTCTAGCCTTTTCTGTATAAAGTGATAAGCAACTTTTTTAAAACGTTAAAACGGAAGTGTCCAGCACCATTTTTGTGGTTTCAGGCTGACTACGGTAGTCACGAGGCGGCATCCGCGCAGCCTGCTGTGGGATGATACCGGTAACGAGCTGTCTCCAACAAAATACCTAGGTGTCTGATTGCTACAGCTCAGCACGGAAGTCAGACCTGTAACTCCATGAGTGTAAGCCTTCAGCCGCGTGGTTATTGCGTACATGTACATGTAGATCTTGCCTTACCTCCGATCCGTACCACCGCATTCATGCCAAAGTTAGCACGGCAGTCTCCGTAAAGGGAACCGGTAATACTGTAGCTGGCATGGACAGCACTAACCAGAGCAATCCGCGCAGCTCGCCCCGTTGTAAGTTTGTGCTGCAAGTGCGATTGTACTGCGCTGGACTCAAGCTGAAGCCCACAAGCGAGGTTCTGCTCGATACATGGACAATGTTGGTAAAATTGGGTTAATGTTAGGAAGATGCCAAGGGGACGCTCTGCGGGACGGCACTTGAGCTCTGCAGCACCGAGCGAACCGATCGTCGTCGAAGCAAGAACGCCATGCTCATAGTGCAGCGAAATTGAGTGCGCACCCGCAACATCGCGTGCTCTGTATGAGTTCGCTCTCGCCGCTAAACACTCCCGAATGCGTGCTAGCACCCATTCCGAACCGGAAATGGCGCCGACACTGCGCAGAGCTCCACGAAGGCAACGGATGCACGCACGACAGAAGAGGCCAGACCGCTTGCACTCCAACAATCGAGGCAACGTCAACCCGCTGCAGCGGCATGAAGCGCAATGGGCAACGGTTGCCCCCAGCTCGTCCCACTTGACCGAGCAACGTAGCGCACCAGCAGTTAAAAGAACCAGGGGGAACCCCCAGCTTCGGGCAGCAAGCTTTGGACGACCGGCTTCCCTGCACGAATAGCGCGCGTCTACCGCCCGTGGCTGCCCGCGGAACCGCAGGGAAACCGAAGTGAGACGCAAACCAGGGCGGACAGTCGAGAGCCTCTCGTCGGGCGGTCTCACGTCCGTTGCAAGATACGCGCCACGTACCCCTCGAAGCGTCACAGGTGGTGATGACGCGCCCTCTACTCGCACCAGCAGCGTTTCTATGGGTTTTCACTGTCGCATCGGAATCTGAGGCCAGCACCAAGCAGCAAAACGAGGAACGCGCCAATCGCGGAGCGCAATGACCAACATGGCCGGGGCTCACGGCGCGAGACCGTCGGACATGTCGACGGATAGCGGGTGAGAGCACGACAACCGGACGCTGCCTTGGGGACCATTCGGTGGATGCGAAAGCACCTCGGCTCGAGCTCTGCGGCCCGAGGCAGCTCCAGGCTGCGGGCTTGGCGTTTAGCAAACCGTTTTCGCTAGTGCTCCGCTTTGAAGTTCAATCCGCCCGATCCGGCGATTGATGTGCTGCAAAGTGCTGCTGCCACCGAGATCCAATCCGTGGTTTGGACGACCGGCGGAAGTTCGCCAAGCCGCGCCGCCGTTCGAGCCCAAGCTGCAGCGTTCACACAAGATGGGGACGCCACCGCTCAAAATTCGCCCTGGGTCGTCGACGAGAGAGCGACCTCGGACCCTGCACAACGAGGACGATGGGGAGCTCGCTCCGCACCGGTGTTGAATACTCACCCGTGCAACGTCAGTCAGCGCTGGTTCGTTCCGTCCTCAAAATCTGTAATACTCCTGTAGAGATATGCAGTAGCTGAACAAATTGTACTACAATTTTCCACGCTCCCGTACATACATGTAGTACTCAAGTAAATTGAACGCGGGCGTCAACTTCCTCCCCGCTACGCCGCGGTTGCTTGGTGCTGCGTCATGCATCATGCATCAGCGGATCACGGTCGCCGCCAGATTTAACGGGCAGGCAGGCCCTCCGCCGCCCTTGCTGAGTGAGAATTTGCCAACACAACGCCACACACCCAGCCAAATCAAATCCTTGCCCGTGTCTGTGGCCAGCACCGCGCACAAACGCCAGGAAAAAAAACTCGGCTCCGTTGCTAGGTGCACATTAGCCTGCAGGAAGATCGACTTGGACCGCCAGAATCCATTTTCGGCCAATGGGCGACGGTCTCCGCTCCGATTGGCCGTTCAGCTTGTAGGGTGGCCCTTGGGTCGGCTGTGACGTGCAGGCGGGCGGACGTGAGCGGCCATTGCGGAAATCCCGAGCTCGCGCTCAAGTGGCCCCCAAGAAGCAGCAGAAGCCTTTGAAGCATGTGGCGCCGCTCGCTGTCGCAGCTGCGCACGCTGCCGCGCCGCCCCGCGCCCGCCTCGCGCTGGCTGTCGAGCGCCGCGCTGACGCCCGAGGAGCAGGAGATGCTCAGCGAGCCGCGCGAGGGCATGGACTACGACGTGCTGCTGGTAACAATGGAGCAGGAGTGATGGTCCCTCTCGTCGGACTATTTGAGGCTGACGTGACGCGCGCGCGTGTGTGTGTGTGTGTGTGTCCCCTTCTGTGCAGGTGGGCGCCGGCCCCGCGAGCCTCGCGGCCGCGATCCGCATGAAGCAGCTCTCGGCCGAGAAGGGCACGGACCTGTCGGTGTGCGTGGTGGAGAAGGGCGCCGAGGTGGGCTCGCACATCGTGTCGGGCAACGTGTTCGAGCCGCGCGCGCTGGACGAGCTGCTGCCCAACTGGAAGGAGCTGGGCGCGCCGCTGGACACGCCCGTGACCAAGGACCAGTTCCTGCTGCTCACGGAGGACAAGTCGCTCGGGCTGCCGCACTTCCTGCTGCCCCAGGAGGAGGTGCGTCGCGTGTCTTTGGCTGCTGCTTTCCTGCTGGTGGTGGCGGCGCGAAAATGATATCTAACGGTGTATCTTCCTCTCCGCGGGGATTTGACAACCCTAACTGTTGCTGCGCGCAGCACAACGACGGCAACTTCATCATCAGCCTCAGCAAGTTCGTGCGCTGGATGGGCGAGCAAGCCGAGGAGGCCGGCGTGGAGATCTACCCGGGATTCTCGGCCTCCGAGGTGCTCTACCGCGAAGACGGCTCCGTGGGCGGCGTCGCCACGCGCGACGTCGGCATCGGCAAGGACGGCAAGCCCAAGGGCACCTTCGCTCGCGGCATGGAGCTGCGCGCGCGTGTGGTGCGTCGTTGGCTGTTTGGCTTCGGAGGAGGGAGCGGTCGCGGGTTACTGATGCGTTTCTTCTCTTTGTTGCTGCTGTTATTGTTGCAGACGCTCTTTGGCGAGGGCTGCCGCGGCTCGTGCAGTGAAGAGGTGATGGAGAAGTTCAACCTGCGCGAGGGTGTGCAGCCGCAGACGTACGGCATCGGCGTGAAGGAGGTGTGGCGCATCCCCAAGGAGAAGCACCAGGCCGGTCTCGTGCAGCACACGCTGGGCTGGCCGCTGCAGCGCTCGCTGATGGACAAGACCTTCGGCGGTTCGTTCATGTACCACATGGAGGACGACCTCGTGCAGATCGGCGTGGTCGTTGGTCTGGACTATGAAAACCCGTACATCAACCCGTACGAGGAGTTCCAGCGCTTCAAGACGCACCCGGCTATCCGGAAGTATCTGGAGGGCGGCGAGTGCGTGCAGTACGGCGCTCGTTGCTTGAACGAGGGTGGCTACCACGCTATCCCGAAACTGACGTTCCCTGGCGGTGGTCTCATTGGTTGCTCGGCTGGTTTCCTGAACGGCGTGAAGATCAAGGGCACGCACACTGCCATGAAGTCGGGTATGCTGGCTGCTGAGGCTGCGTATGAGGCTCTGACTGCCACTGGCGCCGAGCCTGTGGCCGAGACGGCAGAAATTAACCCTGAGGAGCCCGCGATTGTCATCTCGAGCTATGAGGCTGCTGTGGAATCGTCATGGATTGCTGAGGAGCTGAAGGCTGTGCGCAACGTCCACGCTGGATTCCACAAGGGTTTTCTCCCGGGCCTGCTGCACGCTGGAGTGGCGACGCACGTCCTCAGAGGAAAGGAGCCATGGACCATTCCGAACACCGTTGCGGACTCGGCAAAGACGCGCCCGGCTAAGGAGTTTACGCCCATCGAGTACCCCAAGCCGGACGGCGAGCTGACGTTCGACCTGCTCTCGAACCTGCAGCGTAGCGGTACCAACCACAATCACGACCAGCCTGCGCACTTGCGCATCAAGCCGGAGCACGCAGAGGTTCCCTCCAAGGAGTCGTTCCCGGTGTACGCTGGCCCCGAGCAGCGATTTTGCCCTGCCCGCGTGTACGAGTACACGGACGGCAGCGAGGCCAACGGCGTCCCGCAGCTGGTGATCAACGCTCAGAACTGCGTCCACTGCAAGTGCTGCTCCATCAAGATGCCGAAGGAGTACATCAAGTGGACCGTGCCCGAAGGCGGAGGTGGCCCTGCCTAGTAAGTTCCCATCTGCTGTGTGTTGTGGTGAACGTTGCCGGGCATTCTGACTAACTGTATTCTCCCCTATTTTTGTGTCTGTGCAGCGAGCTCATGTAAGGATCTATCCTTATTCGACTGGGGCTGTAGTAAATATTCAATGAATCATACACGATACCGGTTGGTACAAAACTACAAGTAACCAGTAGATCAACGCGTCTCCATGTTTGTAGCTGAACCGGGTTGAAATTTCGCCTTATAATTGCACGTGAACGAGTCATAAGTGACGGCGGATACCAGAGCAAAAGCGAGTCAAAGGTGACCTGTTACCACAGTGAAACTCAAACATTCAAAGTAGTCTTCACAGCAGCGTTAATCAATAGTTGTGGTGCAGTAGGCCGTGACGTATTATAGCACTTGGCTGCTTATTTCACATCATACGAACCTTTTTAGTTTCCAACAAACGCACCCCGTCAACGTGGCCAGCGGCTGCTGTCGTCAGAGCCAAACTGTTGTCGTGTAGCAACTTTAACGCGAAAGCTCGCAACACTATATGTCACTCTTTCGGGCGTACACATTCCCTCGCTCCACCGACTTTGACGTGCGGCGGACAGCTCACTGTATCATTCCTGCGTTGCTCATGCTGCGGCTGCGTCGCTCTCTCCTCGCGCGC
This sequence comes from Phytophthora cinnamomi, assembly GCF_018691715.1. Classification (NCBI taxonomy): domain Eukaryota; phylum Oomycota; class Peronosporomycetes; order Peronosporales; family Peronosporaceae; genus Phytophthora; species Phytophthora cinnamomi. Next base: position 834,664 of record NW_027151047.1, read on the forward strand.
CCGCGCAGCGGCCTGTGCGCGCGGCTGCAGTCCACGTCGTCGACCGAGCCCAGCCAGACCTTCATCACCACGCCCATCTTCTACGTGAACGCGGCGCCGCACATCGGCCACGTGCACTCGGCCGTGCTGGCGGACGCGCTGGCGCGCTGGTGCCGCGTCAAGGGGCGCTCCGTGCTGTTCACGACGGGCACGGACGAGCACGGGCTCAAGGTGCAGGAGGCGGCCGAGCGGAGCGGCACCGCGGACTACCAGGCCTTCTGCGACGAGGTGTCGGCGCGCTTCCGGGCCATCTTCGACGAGGCCGACGTGAGCTGCTCGCGCTTCATCCGCACGAGCGACGCCGACCACCGCGAGGCCGTGGCCGCCTTCTGGCGCACCATCCGGGACAACGGCCACATCTACCTGGGCGACCACGAGTCGTGGTACTGCAAGTCGGACGAGTCCTTCCTCACGGAGATGCAGGTGGAGGACCGCGAGGACGCCGACGGGCGCCTGGTCAAGGTGTCCAAGGAGAGCGGCCACCCCGTCGAGATGCTGCGCGAGGAGAACTACAAGTTCCGCCTCTCGGCCTTCCAGGACCGCCTGCTGCAGTGGCTGGACGACAACCCGGACGTGATCGTGCCCAGGTCCAGGTACAACGAGGTGCGCGCGGCCGTGACCGGCGGGCTCCGAGACCTGTCGGTCTCGCGGCTCAGCGAGAAGATCCAGTGGGCGATCAAGGTTCCGGATGACGACAAGCACTGCGTCTACGTGTGGCTGGACGCGCTGACGAACTACCTGACGAGCGCTGGGTACCCGGGCGACGTGGCGCGCGCCTGGCCCGCGGACTACCACATCGTGGGCAAGGACATCCTCAAGTTTCACGCCATTTACTGGCCGGCCTTCCTCATGGCAGCAGGACTCCCGTTGCCGAAGAAGGTGGTGGCGCACGCGCACTGGACGGTTGGAAACGTGAAAATGTCCAAGAGCTTGGGCAATGTGGTGGACCCCCACGAGATGCTGTCCAAGTATGGATCGGACTTCGTGCGCTTCTTCCTGCTGCGGGAAGGCGTGCTCACGAACGACGGCGACTTCAACGCTGAAGCCCTGGAGGACCGCGCCAACAGCGAGCTTGCTGACACGCTCGGGAACCTGGTTTCGCGCAGCACTGGCAAGTCGGTGCTTGTGAAGGGAGTTGTGCCGAAGCGTCCTCAACTTGACCGCCTCACAGCAGAGGACAAGGAACTCGTGGCAAAGGGTCAGGCCCTTGCCGCCAAGGTCGAACAGCTTTTCGATACGCCGGATGTACGTTGTTCCTGCGTTGCTTTGTTTATATGGTCTGTTGTGGTTTTTGACAACCTGCCTGATGTACTTTAACAGTTCGCGCGCGGTCTAGAAGAAATCGTGTTCTTCCTCCATGACGTCAACCGGTATGTTGTGAACTCCCTCCAACGATGTCCGTACGATTCCTAATTCCCAATGTTGCATACTTCCTATTTCAGGTATTTCACGATCATGGAGCCGTGGGTTCTGTCGAAGAGTCTCAAGAACTCAGAAAATGTGAATTCTAAAGAGTATAAAGCCACTAAAGAGCGCCTCGACACTGTGCTGTTCCTTGCTATTGATGCAGCACGCATAAGTGGTAAGTGCTCATACAATTTAAATTTGGCGTTGCGTGTATTTGTCTAACACTTGATTTTTTTGTTTCTGTAGCGATCTTGTTGCAACCTGTCGTTCCCATTGCAGCAACAAAGATTTTGGACTACCTAGCAGTTCCGGAAGACAAGCGCTCTTTGGCCGAAGCAACTTTGCTTTGCGATGATGATCAGGTGATGGGAGCTGTCCTGAACAACTCGAAATCATTCGTAACGTTCCCCAAGGTGCACAAAAATCGAACCAGCAATTAGTGTTGGTGCTCGAATTAGTGGCTCAATATTGATCAATAGAGACTTGACGTCACCTACTGTAACGTTCTTCGACATTGACCCTTTGCAACTGTAGGTTCTCTGATGTTCAGATCTACCGTAGGTCATTCGATTGGCTGAAAGTTTCAGCCGCAGTTTCAGCCACGCAGCCCACAAGCAGAGAGGCCCAAACGAGCTACTTGCGAGCTCTCGCCTATTAACATGGTAGATTATTAAGGCTTTAGAGCTCCCCCTACTAAATAAAATACGCCCGAAACGAGCAGGGAGAGCGCAGCACTCATATCCCCCCCCCCCCCCCAAAAAAAAGAATCTCAGCGGAGGAGGCCACCACGGACGCGCAGAAGCAGACAGAGGCCCATCACCGAGAGCGACCCGCGCCACGCGCGCAACGTGATCACGGGGGACTAGCCCACGGTGACCATATCTGCACGCACCAGTACGGTGACCCGGGGAAGCTCATGTTCAAGTTTCTGCGCGACGACTACAAGGTGAGCACGCGCGAGCTGGACTACCTGTTCGAGACGGCTCGCGGCTGCGAGGGCGTATTCGGCGCCCACATGACGGGCGGTGGCTTTGGCTGCTGCATCTTGGCGAGCGTGCAGTTGCAGCACGCACAGAATCTCATGGATGCCGGACACCCCGCCGACAAGCTAGGCTCCGACCTGCCCAACGCTCGCCAGCTTCCTCACGCGCAACGGCGATGGAGCTCATGTTGTGCCGGCCGGCGCCCCCACCCTGTTTCCGCCTATAGCTCCACCTGAACAGGATGGCGATGTATGAGAGACGAGGGCATCCGTTTGAGTTCGTGTATCAACGAATGACAAACGAAGGTTGCATTCCGGTCGCGATAGATCGAGCAGGCTGTGGCTGCTGCCGAGTTCTTCGGCGCAAGGGCACCGTTGCGTCGTGTAGGTGCGCCATGCAGTGGTGGCCGCTTCAGCTCCTCGACGGCCGCTTGGCACTGCAGAACGCGCTCCATGTACTCGCCGCCGTTTCGTGCTTGTTTTCCCGAGTCTAGATTTCCAATTTATTTTTATCCATTAAATTATGCTACTGTAAATACAATAATAGTGCCTCATGGGGCACTCCGTTAGTACCCCCTGCTAGGGTGCGGTATTATTAAAAGGGGGTACTATTAATGGGATGGGGCACTATTATAGTATTTACAGTATTAACCGAGCAGGCGCTCCCCTGTCAAATCGAATTCATAAGGAGTGCTCAAGATCCGGACGAGCGCGCTCGCAGGTTTTTTGCGTTCCCGCGAGCAGTGCTCCTGCTCAGCTCGTGTGGGATGCTTGACGATATGTAATCATCTCCCCGACCCCATCTGTGCGCTTCTAATGCCGCTCGGTCTGCTCGGAGTGACCTTCTCACTGTAATAGTTGTTGACAAAGTTGATGTTGTGTTGGTCGTGTGCTATAAGGTCGTTCCTCTCTGAAAATACTCTAGCCCAGAGTGCAGAACACGCATTTCCTTCGCTTCCTTGTGGTGGTGCCACAGCGAAGGAACAATCTTTTGATTCTGTCCAGCAGGTATCCGGAAACTACCAGCACCGCGGCTATCCTGTTTGACACACCTTGAATGTACATGCTGGACGCCTACCTATATATAGGTATACAGTACAGTACATGACCCCACATTTGAGCATTGCGGAAAACATGCAATAGCGACTGGCTCAGCGACCGAACTGAGTCAGCGAGCCCATTATGGCACTCCTTCCTGCAACTTGAGCATGTGCATTTTCAATCTCGTCAACAGTGTGCGTTATTATAGTACGTGTACCGCCCCGCGCCAGTCCGACCCGACGATTGATGATAGATCTGTCAACTCCACCCTGTCCGAGTCGGACACCTGGCAGTCCATGCTGAAAGACAGTCAAACATGTGTCTGAGAGCGCGCTCGTTGGGGCCGTAGCCATGCGATCGCGTACGGACAGAGATCGGAAATGCCCACCTCTCGAAGCACTTGCGTGTGTCTGGCGCCCGCTGTTTTGGTCTGCTGTTGAGGAGAACTGGCCGACAATATGGACTCCCAACCCGATAGCACATCCTGAGGAGTGACCGACCTGGCTCCAGCATTGCACGTTGTTCACCTGACCCTTGTTGCCCGCACGCCGTGCCGCACGCTGCCCGTCGTCGATCAAGCCGGTATCGGGGCATTTAGTTCTCGTTCGTCCGCCTCCAGCGCACATGAGTCTGTCTGACTTGAGACCGACAGAGACCGAAATGCCGCTGCCGGAGCAGCTAGAGTTCAACCCCAACTCGGCGGCGATGCTGGGCGACTCGAGGGACACCTTTTCCCCGCTGGGCGCGTCCCAGGGCTACACCAAGATGCGCTACTACGACGACTACATCGCCGGCGGCGCCCTTCGGAGCGGAGGAGCGCCTAAGCTGTTTTCGAGGGAGTACATCGGGCTCGTCGCACAGTACGCCGCAGTCGGCTTCATCGATGGAGTGCTACCCAACGTCATCTACCCGTTTCTACAGAACTACCTCAACTTGCCGGGATCGCAAACGACTACGGCCTCCGTGCTGGTGCAGCTTCCGTGGAGCTTCAAGGTATTCTACGGCATCGTATCAGATTGCTTCCCAATCTACGGATATCGTCGTCGGCCGTACATGGTCATCGGTTGGATCATTACGTTGGCCATGCTCTTGATTATGGTTTGCACCCCCGAGGGTGCGCCATATTTTACAGACCCGGCTTACCGCGATGTGAAGCCCGAGGACTACACCCCCGAAATCGTTGCCACGATTAACTACGACGCAGCCAAGGACGGTGGCTTATACGTCATCCCCATGATGGGGTCTGCCTTCGGGTACCTCATGGCCGACGTGTGCGCGGATGGTATCGTGGTGGAGCTGTCCCAACGAGAGCCGCTTGAGCTTCGAGGGAAAACGCAGACCGTGATCTACACAACGCGGTCTATATTCAACATCGTAGCGCTGATTCTCGTCGCGTTCTGCTTCAATGGTGAGGACTACGGCGGCGACTTCAACTTCTCGCTGACGTTCCCGATCCTCATGTTGATCGTTGCTGTCGCGCTGGTGCCGATCATCCCGGTCACGTGGTTTTTCATTAGCGAGGAGAAGCGTCCGGGTGATCACAAGAGCTTCAAGCACTACATGTGCGAGCTCTGGGACGTCGTGCAGACACGAGCGGTGTACCAGTACATCGCGTACCAGTTCTTCTCAGGCATCTTCGCGTCTTTCACGTACGTGTCGAGCTACCCAATCCAGACCACTTGGGTGAATGTCACGCCGGTTGTGGACAAAGTCTCAGGCTTCGTTTCCACGGGTGTATTTGCCGCCTCGGTCTGGTTTGCTGGCAACTACGGGCGCGATTGGGACTGGCGCCGCACTACCGTGGTGACAATGGTCGTGACTGTGGCAATGGACGCTGTGTGCACGTTGCTGGTAATTTGGGACGTTGTGCGCTCGCCCTGGATTTGGCTCGGAATTCCCATTCTAGAGCAGATTCCCCAGGGAATTATCTTCATTGTGGGCTCTTTCATCATGGTGGAGCTCACAACGGAAGGACATGAAGGCGCCATGTACGGCTTACTCACGACGGTCCTCAACTTGTCCACACCCTTCGCAACTGCGATTACCCGCAATGTAGATGGTCAATACGATCTCTCGACGGAGCGAATCCAGAACGACAGCCACGGCGTGAGGCGCGATGTGACCATTACCGTGGTGATCATGTGGGCGGCCAACCTGTTCTCGCTCGTGTTTCTGGCCATGCTTCCCCGCCAAAAGGAACAAACCCAAATGATGAAGCGCATCGGTGGTTCCAGCCGCACGATGGGCATTATCACGGTGGTGTATCTGTCGTTCTCCCTCGTATGGTCCGTGATGACCAACGTTATGAGCATCTTCAACTCCACCTCATGTCTTGTCATTGCCGGTGGTGATGGTTGCGATAAATAGATGCATGAGTGATAGAATTTATTTCTGAACTGAGAGAGGAGAACCCACTTTTCAAAAACTAGGTCTTCTGCGACTTGGCTGGGAACACCAGTGCTGTAAAGACCTGCTGCTCGCACTGGTACAGTTTTCTTTTTGCCGTGACAACAGGAGCTATTTATTCTTACCGTCATGGCGGCCAAATACGTAGTAGTATTCTCTAAGCGTCTTGCAATGTCGTAGGGAAATTATTGTTATTACTTACTCGAAGTAATACGGAGTAAACATATCACAGTCAATCAACTCGTCCTGCGGACAGCCCTGAAGGGATTGCCGTACCTCACAGAAAGAATGCTTTGGGTGCAGCTTGTTTGGCACTCTTGTTACCATTAGTTGAAATGCATTCTTTATGTTAAGACTTAGCTGGCAAATTTCAAAGGCTGGAAAGCGTTCTGCAGCTTCCCTACTCAAGGGTTTCGGCTGTCTGATTCAGAAGGAGCGAATTGTAAACCTCGTTGTCTTGCAGTCGACCCATGTGCTCCTGAAAAAGGTGGTTATTGGGCTGTCGTGGGTCCTGTCCGAGGTGGCTGAACGTGTATTCTATCTTGCGCACCGAGTGCTGCTGCTCGTTTACCATAGAAACAGTCTATTCGATTCAGTGGATCATTTGCACCAAATCTATTTTGTACCAGAGGTCCGCCAATACAGTATGATATTGAATTGGATCCACCAGCTGCCACTACTAAAAACTGCAATTTTAAGCTAAATAATAATAAAAATTGCCGCAATTTATATTGTATTGGTACAGAAATGGTACAACTTATATCACTTTACAGAGGGATATAGCAGTTGAGATCGCAATTTTCAAGAGAGTAGGCTCAATCTAATGGTGCTAGCTGGGAGTTGAACGGCGCCATCAACAGGTTCAGGGAACCCCAGGCGCAAAACTGTCCTGATCCCGTCACTATTAATATTAAACTCGGTTGATCGGCGATAGAGGTGCTGGTAGTGGTGTCAAATGAGCAGCTCAAACGGGGAATCTATGGGCTGATCGCACGCACACGTGGAAATAAATATCGTTCCGGAGGCGCATGGCTGTGTAGATGCGCCATAGAAGGATCTCACGAAAATGGCGCCATTCGTCATGGACATCGCGGTCGTACGGGAAGATCAGCAGCTTCCACCCCAGGGAGCATCGAAAATCTGGAGCCCATGGTTCTGTCACAACACCTGGACGGGATAACACTCGAAGAAGCAATGCGTAGCAGCCTCTATAGGCCGGCAGCCAGGGCTGCGCCAGCGGTGATACTGCACTCAAGTGACCCTGGCCTATAGACTGGAGGTTTATTGGCTAGACTTTCGGTATTTGCCGGTGGGGGCACTTTTTACGAATTTATTGCCAATAATTGGGTCAATTTTATATTGTATTGAGGTCAGTGTAGTCCAGTAATAAAAAATTATATTAAAAAACTGATTATTTATTGTATTGCACTATTTTTTCCGACCTCTGTTTTGTACATACCTAATAATTTCTTCCTGATGACAGCTTTTAGAGATCGGTTGGCGTAAAAATCGCAGATCTGCATTATTGACGTCAAGCCAGCGATAATAATTCATATATGGTCCCAAATAATCGATCACTTCGTAGCACGCGTGGGCTGAGGCGGCATCCTATAGACCTCATATGATATGAGGCCAATCTTTTGTCCTGGAAAATACTGACTAGGAAGTCGACATACTTTTTTTGCCGAATGCTATTGTAATGCTATTTTGGGCTTCTAACATTAAAACGATAATGCGTCAAACATTATGTTAGCCATCGATTGGAAACTGCTTTCTTTGTGTTAAGAAATAGCTATCAAACGAAACCAAATGCTCGAAAATCTGGTTTTGGCATTCTATGTTTCGCATTTTTTCTGTGAGGAACGGTAATTCAAATTTGTGGACCGCAAATCCGCAACTAAGTGCATCAGCACAAATGTCAAGTGTAGTAATCTTATGGTTGCAGTGGCGGGCGCGGGCAGCTTGGTTGACTACCAAGTCGTACTCTCGGCGAGCCCATCCGGCTCGGCAGCAGAAAATAGCCCTCAGAGGGGTGGGGGCTGCCGTGTCGTCAAATCTCGCTAAGAGTGCGACTTAGGTAGTGATAGAATATCAAGCGCAATTTGACCAGCCTACATCACTCAATGTACTTCTTACCGACAGCTCTAGCTAGGATGTTGCTCAGAAGTATCTTGAGTGATGTGGACTGAGCTTCTAGAAGTCTCTGGTTGACTCAGTCCACATCGCTCTAGATACTTCGCGTTGTGGCTACACACCCAGTACGTGAATGCCAAAATCTGCGTGTCGGCGGCTGCCTTTGGAAATCTTACGTCGTTGATTCTGCCGGTGATATGATTCGAATCACTATGATCAATGAAGGCTTCGGAATATCGTACTCCACGTTAAGACGTGCCGCTTCTATCTGGGGCGCATCGAGCTAGCGACCTTCGGAAATACGGGGTCTACATATGAAACTACCTACCGTGCTGATGCCAACATTCAGGAGTTGGATGGTGATCGGGCCGTATCAAAAGATCCCATCGCAGCATGTACACCCCTAAATTACGTCGCCGCACTTCACACTGGAGCTATTTTCACCACCACTCGTATCTTCCACGCCACCGGGAATATAAAACGCTTCACGAGCTCTAAAGTCGAAAAACGTTGGTGGACGAGACTATGACAAAATTTTTGCCTTGGCTGAGGTCTACTTGCTCGGGAGATGGATTCTGGGTTCCCAGGAAAACCTACCATTTTCTAAGACGCTCAAATTACGGACTATAACGGTTCCCACTCCGTAAGTGTTGAGTCTTCCACTGCGGTTCTTTTAGACCCTGCCACAGCTCCCTCGGAATTCTTACGTCTTCCATACGGCGCGCTGGTGTGGCGAGGCGGGTGAGCGCCTTTTACCGCCCAGGTGTATAGCACGTAGCCACGGGGCTGCCCTTCCGGAGAAATACTCCGCCTTCCGGATTTCCCAATGGGGTCAGACCTCGGAACCAGCACTAGGTGCAGCAAAGAACGAGGTTGGCGTGTGGCCTTGTGAATCCATCTAGGTGTCGTTCACCTTCGGTGGGACGGAATTCACTGATTGAGTTGTTTTCACTATGAAGAGGCCTTGAGTGCAGAGCGCTTACGTTACTTCAAACAGTAAGTCTCCACGACTGGGGGCGAAATCACAGGTAAGCCTTCCTAGATAACCCAAAATACAGAGAGTTAATATGCAAAAATATACAGCCGCTACTTATTCTTTTGGACCCTTGAGCGGGGGTCCGTACACCAGTCTACTTGAGTTTCTTCCGGATCACTGGTCAAACCGGAAGCACCCTTCACTCACGCGCACCAGCTCCCACAAGGAGATAATTAACTCCAAGCAGAAGACTTTGAGAAAGCTCAACTCCAAAAGGAGGACAACCTTCAGTCAAACAGTATACAGTCCTATCACACAGTAGTCAATCGATTGAATCCAGGGGTGACTACACACAACCTCCTAGAAACGCAGTTAATATGAAATATGGGGCCTCCAGAAGGAGGACCAACAACTGGAATATGAAATAGGACAGGTCACTTCAGGCGCACGCCGCCCGATCACCGCCTAACTTGGTCTTAGCCTTTGGGAGAGTTCCACGGCGGTAATCGCGGTCACGGCGCGTCCAGACGCAGGCCTCGCAGCTTAGGGCCGCCGGCAGGGTTGGTTCCTCCGGGCAAGGCTTGTTCCTCTCACTGCTTGACAGTACGACTTCGTCCCTGAGGACTCCGCAGCACTTGCGCTCTTCTTGGCAAATTGAACTCTCTGATTATCTAGTCTGTTAGGTGTGTGTACCTACAATCTCTCTCGAAGCAGTCATTTTATCTTGAATTCACTATGGTCGGGCGTGGCGTAATCACGTCGCACGTCGAGCAGGTCATGGATTGGGCAGAAATCTGATCGGTGCATAACATATCATGGTCGGTCGTCTTGGTCGGTCGTTAACATCTTGGCTGGACTATACTTGAAACTTGGAAGGACTTTCTAGGTACATCTCTGGACGTTCTGGGTACAAATCAGGTGGCGACTGGTCGCATGTGGTCGCTCTCGGCATTCGGAGCTTGGCGTTCGGAGTTTCTTCGTCTGGAGTCGGGGAACTGGGTGTTCTGGAGATGACTTGGGTTCAATATGCTTCACTTCCAAGTGTCCTCCGGCAGCATCCTTCCGCACTTCACCTCCACCGGCTTGGACTCCCAGCTTGTGCGTTCCCCTGCTCTCCGCCATGGTTGACGATCTTCAGCGTCGCATGTCTTTTTCCGGACCTATCGCAAGCAGGGTTACCGGGTTTGGCGCTTGGGCAATTTCTGTGGAGCCGCTTCGTGTCACTGGACACTAACATTACATTTTCGGCTACCAGGGGATGATCCTGACGGCATCTATACCGCGCCTACCTGAGAGGGGTTGTATTTTTTTTTTTCATTTTGGGCTTCGCGTGACTTACTACCACAAGACAGTCACAATTTTTCTTTACTAAATTATATTATCCGCTTTAAGTCATCTCCCTGCCACTCGGCCCGCCTTTTTTGAGTGGTCTCTATCGTGGGCACTATCAGCCCAATCCTCTAGTTATACCGTATAATCGAAGTCATAAAGCGTGCCTGATCAACACGGGGGTTGTGGTTACAATTGCTATGTTACCAAGTAAGTATAGTTGTCTTGAGATTGCTGATAATGAGAGGTTATTTCCCAAGGGCTAGGTGTTGCTGTATTTGAATGCACTGTGGTACGAGGACGCCGTCCCTGGCCATCACAGATAGTGGAAAACTTTAAAAGTAATAAAAAATAGTCTACATTCCTGTTTGTGTTGCAAGAGTGCAATGGAGCCACCGAGCCTGCAAGTGGAGCTCGAAGCGAGCGCTAATGCAACTCTAGATCGCTACCTCGCGGCGATACCAACGAACACGACACGCGAGTACGTGCCGAAGCAACAAGAGTTTAAAACCTGGTGCAATCGAAAGGGTTTTCATGAAACTACACGCTTACAAGTTACAGCAGCAAAAACTACACATATTTCTACAATAAGAAGTGGTCGATAGCGATGTTTGAGTAACAAACTCGACGCGTAATGTTGGCGTTGCTACCGACGAGATGCATGTAAACGCAATTTTAGACTTGATAGTGATCAGCACAGCCGTGGTGCGAATGCACACCCTCACCCTCGAAACAGTCTCACCAAGGCAGTACTGGCTACGTTAAAGTGCGATAAGCACGAGAAACAAGCGTCAGTATGTGGCGCCGCCTCGCGCACGCCGCGCTGCATGCCGCGGTCGCCCGGTGTAGTGGGTCTAACTTGACTCACTACTTTAGCTTACACGTTGCACAACGTGTATGAGGAAGCGTAAGTACTTAGTAATTACTTAGGTTAATTATATTTGAATACACAAGTATAAGTTAAATAAGAAGGGATTCCAAGTGACTTAGATTAGGTAAAATGAGAACTGTATTGCTTGTAAATTGATCTTCCTCTAAAATCTGCTAAAACTGTTTATCATCTATGAAAGGGTTGACAGCGGCTGGCTGTCAGAGCCCCGCTAATATGCATGACTCTGATTGGTAGAAAGATGCTGCTTTCTACCAATAGGATCTTGGGGTATGTGTGGACCACTCATTGTGGTGGTCCACTTCAATGTATCCATTGGTGTGTCTTACACCAAGGTGAGGAAGTATCCAAAACCTTTAACAGATAACCTATCCGTTAAATTCACAAGTGGCTTGCAGCCACTTGTATGTGTAACCCCGTTACACCATCCCCCCCTTAAGGTTAGACGCGCGGGGTCTCCGCACGTCAATCTTCGGAATTGACCATTCGTCAATTCTTCGCGTTTGTAGAAGAAATCCGCGCTTATTCAACGATGAGCGCGCCTCAGTAGAAGTCCACAAAGTCGGTGGGGAGTCATCTCTCCATCGACGACTACTTCGAACGCCAGAAGGCGAAGTACGGCGACATCGTCGACTTCGACGACGACGATGAAGATATGGAGGGCGAGGAAGACTCGCCCTCAAAGCGCAAAGACTCAGTGTCGAGCGAATCGCTCGACCCTCACGCCAAGAACATTCGTCCGCGTGAAGGGGACGAATCGGACGCTTCGAGTTCGAAGCGTTCGCGTACTGAGAGCGATACCCCACTCGCTTCCGCTGGGGCTCTCAGTACTCCGCGCGCTGCAGGCGCAGCGCGCGATCCATGGATGCCGTCCGCGTCCGAGATTGCGGACCGGTATGGGAACTCGGTACCTCCGAATGAGGTGCCGCTGTACGTATGCAGCGCCATCAAAGATGACGCTGTGGCTGCCGAGCTGCACTTTGACGCGGAAACGCATCAAAGGCGCGATTACTACATCGGACTCTTTCATGAGCTCCGATGGTTTCAAAGCAAGAAGACCTCTTCTCGCAGCAAAGTGCCCGAATGGCAGGCACTTTGTCAAAGCTGGAACGCCTTTGTTGATAACTTCAACAAGAAACCGAGTGCTTACCGTGATCGGATTAAGCAAGCGCGTGATCGCTTCGAGACGTACTCGAAGCGTGGAAAACTGGAGCAACTTCATGTTGCTGCTGAGGAGGCGAATGTGCCATGCGCTGTGCCCGAGGGCTTTCAGTGCACGAAGTGCTTCCTGGCGCGGTTCGCTTGAGCGACCGCGACCTGAACGGGTACACGTCGTTCCGTGTGCCCGAGAGTCTCAAAGAGCTCCGTGCTAAGTTCTTAGCACGTGAGGGTTCGGGCGCTGGCGATGATCGCAGCGCTCGTACTACTTCCGCTGCACCAGCGCGTACTGCTCCTCGTACGCCCTCACCATTTCCGGAACGTCCTCCAGCAAGACGTTCCGCGGCTCCCATGTATCTCGATGGGGAGGAAATCCTCTCCAACGAATACGAAAACGAGCCCCTTGAGGGCTCGTTTTCGGGATACTATGGTCAACAATCCGCTCAACAATCCAGCGGGTTGAGCCGCGGGCGTCACGGATCGGCGGTGGCGGGGGTGGGAATACGCCCCGGGTATGATCAGCCCCGGGCTGATCAGTATGAGCCTCTCCACGACCGGGTGACCGCCGTGGAGCGTCTGCAGGGCGCTGAGTTCGCCGCCCTGAAACAGGAGCTGGCGAACCAGAAGGCCCAAGTCGCGGCGGTCTCGCAGACCGCCTCGAATATCCAGGTCGAGCTGGGGACCCAGATGAAGGGGTTGCTCCAGCGCGTCCGCGCGCTGGAGGAGAGGCTGCTCGTCGCCGAGGCCAAGTCCTCCGCTTCTGCCTCGGCTCCTGCCGAGGCTTTGGGTCATCCGAGCTAGATGGCTCGTGCTGCAGGTATGGCTTCAGCCGTCCGACGTAAAAGGTCGGATGGAGGCGCATGCTAGACGGTATGTCTAGCGTGTATGCGTTGCCGTGCCGTGCCAACACAGTGAACGGCCCGATGAAGCGCGGAGCAAGCTTGCTTGCTCCGAAATCCGAAACTGCATGTCTAGGCAGGTTTTGTGTAGCTAACAAAACTAATGAACCGACTTTAAATTCATTTGTGTTGCCTCTGCCCGCATTGTCTGCGTTCAGCTTCTGTTGATCAACAGAAGCTGCTATTGTGTCTTGGACAAACCGAATTACGGCTTGTCTTTTGGTGATGAACCTGATTGTATCCGGGCTGAAGTCATTCAGCTCGCTCTCCGCTAGAGGCCCGGCCTCTGCGTGGTTCTTTGCGGTGTCTGCGCCCTGCGCAGACCCGTGGTCGTTGGCCTTGTTGTTGGGGGAGTCTGCGCCCTGCGCAGACTCATGTGGTTTGTCCATTGTTGCAGCTGACACTGTGCAAGTGTCAGCGGTTTTCTGCGGCTGCTGTATTGCAGTCGTAGATCCTCTCCCACTTAAAGTGGGAGCCATCACTCCGAGTAAACTCGGTAGACGTGGATGTCGCATGGCATTCACGTAGAACGGTGTATGCCCTGTCGAGGCATGCACTGAGTTATTGATGGCAAACTCTGCCATCGATAAGCACTCGCTCCAATATTGGCACGAGTGAGCGTAGCTCTTCAACATATCGACGAGCACGCGATTCACGCGCTCGGTTTGTCCGTCCGTCTGCGGATGATCCGCAGTCGACATTGAAAGCTGGCTCCCAAGAAGTGTAAACACTTCTTGCCACAGGTGCGCTGTGAAGCGCGGGTCTCTGTCCGACACGATGTCGGTCGGCATGCCATGGTGTTTAAACACCATGTCAACGAACAGACGGGCCGTCTGCTTCGCGGTCACTTCTGGCGGCACCGCAGCAAGATGGTACATCTTGCTGAAGCGGTTGACGAAGACCACAACACCGGTATTCCCTCCGCTGTCCGGGGGAAGACCAACGATGAAGTCCAAAGATATGGACTTCCAACACTCCGACGGAGTCGGTAGTGATTGTAATGGAACCTGCGCGAATGGCGCAGGCTTTACGCGTTGGCATACCTCGCAAGCACGGATGTACTTGCGCACCCACTTATACTGGTGGTGCCAGTAGAAGTCGCGCGTGAGAAGGACGTATGTCTTCTCACGTCCGAGATGTCCCGCAGACGGGGCATCATGATACTCGTACATGATTCTGAGTCGCAGGTCATGGTCATTCGGCACGACAACGCGATCCCCGTTGTCGTCGACTGCATTGTAAAGCAGTAGTCCGTCGTGCACTCGAAAGCGGTGTGCACGCGCACGAAGGTGCTTGGGCAGCTTCTGACGGGACTTGTTAGAAGGCGCTGTGCCATAGGCCAGCAAGAGCTTCGCGTCCGCGTCGTGCGCGTACGCGGCCTTCACATCATCCAACAGAGATGATGTGGGTTTGCTCGATCGCATGGCGTCAGTGGCATTGACGTCAACCGCTTCTGCATAGCCCGGCCGACGTGATAACGCGTCGGCCACTACATTCAATCTTCCGGGTTTGTATTCGACCCGGAAGTTATACTCCGCAAAGAATGAGAGCCATCTCGCCATTCTTTGTGATATGTGTGGCGACTTCACTGCGCACCGCAGTGAAGCGTGGTCGGTGTAGATCACAAATGGTCTACTTCCAAGCAAATACACTCGGAACTTTGCGAGTGCATACTTCATGGCAAGGAGTTCCTTGTCATGCACCGGATAGTTGCGCTCAGCTGGCTTCAGCTGACGCGAGTGGTAGTAGACGACACGATCACGGCCCTCGTGATCGTGCTGCATCAACGCGCATCCGATCGCGAAATCGGATGCGTCACACACTACGTGAAATGGGCGATCTTGGTCAGCCACTGCCAAGATCGGCGCCTCAGTCAAGCCCCGCTTGACTGCATCGAATGCCTTTTGGCAATCGGGTGTCCAATTCCACACAGCTTCTTTCTTAAGAAGCTGTGACAGCGGGCGGATCTTGCCCGCATAATCCTCCACGTACTTGCACAAGTACGTGGCCAAGCCAAGCCAAGGAACTGCCTCAGTTCCTTGACACTTGATGGCGTTGGCCATTCGTTAACCACTCTGACCTTTTCTGGGTCAGGGCGAACACCATTCTTTCCTACGAGACACCCGAGGACGGGTATCTCGCTCGCCCCGAAGATACACTTCTTCAGGTTCGCGTAGAGCTTATGCTTTCGCATAAGCTCAAGTAGCTTCCGGAGATGCACCCTGTGCATCTCTACGTCGGTCTTCCCGTCCACAGCCCGGCTGTGGATGAATACATCATCGAAATAGCTCGGCGCGAAGTCGCGCACCGAGCGCAACAAGTGCGTCACGCACCTGTTGAAAGTCGCAGGGGCGTTCTTAAGCCCCTGTGGTATTACTAGCCATTCCCGGAGCATGCCGCTTGGCGTGCTCACTGCCGTGAGAGGGATATCCCTCTCACGCATTAGGATTTGG
The DNA here is from genome assembly GCF_018691715.1 of Phytophthora cinnamomi. Lineage (NCBI taxonomy): Eukaryota > Oomycota > Peronosporomycetes > Peronosporales > Peronosporaceae > Phytophthora > Phytophthora cinnamomi. The sequence goes on from NW_027151047.1 coordinate 850,376, forward strand.
TAGAATCCATCTCGCAAGTCGAGAGCACTGTAAACGGTGCTCCCGGCCATCGAATCGATGATAACATCTTTTCGCGGTATCGGCGTCTGCGCCGGTACCGTCGCATCGTTCAGCTTGTTATACGCATGAACGATGCGCCATCCGCCCTGTGGCTTTGACACAGAACGTCGGAGCACTGTGCGGGGACTTTGATTCCCGCACTTGTCCTGCTTTACGACGACTTTCAAAGAAGTCGTCGATCGCTTTCACTTGCTCTCGCGGCAGTGGCCACTGCCGTGTGACACAGTACTTCGTGCCCGGCACGAGATCAATCTAGTGCTGAATGCCCTTATCCTGCGGAAGCTCCGCAGGAATCTCTTCCGGGAGTACGTCTTTGTACTCCCTCAACAGTTCGTAATAGGGACTCGACTTTAACGAGTCCCAACCTTGTTCCTCGAAGCGCTCTCGCTTCGTCTTCGCACTGAGAGTGTCTTCACTCTCAGTGGTACTTCCCATGAAGAGCTGTCTCAGCTCTTCGCTCTCACTCTTCGTTCTTTCGCTGTCCGAAAAAACGCAGACTTGCTCGATGCGTCCATCGTGCAAGTCGCGCGTGAAGCGCTTCCAGCTCATGGCTAGAAGCGAAGTCAACTCCAACACCGTCGTCGGAGGACTAGCGAGTTCCATCTCACGATACTGGAATCCAGTATCGGTGCGCGTCAAGACGCTTAGCGTCTTGACATTCGGCGTCACCGCCGCGGTCTGCCCAGCAGACCGCTCTTGTTGCGTCTCGGTCCCGGACCGAGACTTGCGCAGCGTTTTCCGCTTGCGCCGTCTTCTTGTTGTGCGGAGCCCGGCTCCGCACAGTTGTTCTTCTGGTCCAGGCCCGGCCGTGAACAGTTGTTCGCCGGCGGACCCTGTCCGCGGGCGCGCGGTATCAAGCCCGACTTGACCGCATTTCCCTTCGTGCAGCCCGGCTGCACGGTAATGTGTCCTTTCGCCGGCAGACCCTGTCTGCGGGCGCGCGATATCAAGCCCGGCTTGATCGCATGGCGCTCGTCGTGCAGCCCGGCTGCACGACAGCATGCAAATTGCGTCAGTGCGGTACGTTTGCAACCGTCCGCACTGTTTGCAGCGTCAACTCCCGGAGTTGACACGCCTTCGTCACCTCGACGCCATTCATTGGCGGAGCCCCTCATCACCGAGGGTGCGTCGGCTCCCGGAGCCGACGCGCCGTTGTCGACCTGACCTCTTCGGGTCAGGGACTGTCCCTTACACGCTTGAACGTGGGTGTTGGTTCCCGGAACCAACACATCTTTTTCTTCCGACGTCGGCAGCATTGCCGACGCGGGTTTCACTTGTGCGCGCCCTCGCGCACTCCTTGGGCACTCCGGGACAGCGGCATAAAGCGCTGTCTCGACTGGTGAGCCGCGCGCACCAGCAGGTGCGCGCGCTGCGGTAACAGGGCCATCTCTCTCTGTTCCGCTGTCGCGTCCGAAGCGCACGCTCGTGCGCTTCTTCCAGTCTATCACCGGATCATGCCGTGCAAGCCACGGCATGCCCATTACTACGTCGAACTTATCGTCCAGGTCCAGGACGATAAAGCGTTCGACAAACACTCGTTGTTTGTACGAGAAGCGCACGTTCACGACGCGCTTCTCGGTCTTCACGATGGCACCTGTTGCCAGCCGTACCTCCAGCAGACTTCGAGGTACATTTACCTCCTCGAAGTCAAGTCTCGGCAGGCTTCGAAGTCGAACAAAGTTGTTCGACGCGCCTGAATCTACCAAAGCTCGAAGAGAGTCACTCGCTCTCTTCGAGTAAACCTTCAAGATGACTAGGTTCGGCCTGTCATCTTGTTTCTTGCAGTGAGAGCTGGTCTCACTGGGGGCTGCAGTCCTCAGTGTCGCGTGCCCGATGTCGGCACGCGCGACTGCATTACCAGTAGGGTGCCCCGCGCCTACTGGATGTTCGTGTTTTTTGTTGGTCCGCGGCGATGCCTAGCATCGCCACGACGGCCACCTCCAGGGGGCATGGGAGCTGTACACTCCCGTGCAAAATGACCGATCCTTCCGCAACGGAAGCATCGCACGTTACCTCCCTGCTGCTGGTAACCAGCGGTTGTTGCGTTCGAGAGGTCCATTGGTTCCGGACCTCCCGGCCTCGCTACCGGGCGTGGTTGCGGCCTCGGCACGTTCACATGCAGTTTAGCCTGCCGCAGGCTAAACTCTTCTTGCATGGCAAGAGTAATCGCAGCTTCGAGAGTACTCGGGTACTCTCGGAAGAGATAGGTCTTCACAGGCCCATCTCTAAGCCCCTTCATGAACGTGACGACCTTGGTCGCCTCGTCAATCGGGTTAGGCACGATATTTGATACCAAATATCGTGCGCGCTGCGCGTAAGCATGGACGTCATGCTTACCCTGCTGAAGGTCGAGGAACTCCGCCCTCGACCGGAACTCGTTTTGCGGGGGCTCAAACGCTTGTTTGAGCTCCTCTTTGAACACTTCGTACGTGCTGAAGCACGTAGGATCGGAGAGTCGGCGTCCATACGCCCAACTCCTTGCGCGTCCGCCAAGGCAGGACATGGCGAACGCGACCTTCGACAGCGGGTCGACGATGCGTCGAGCCGCTATGGCTGTGTCGAGTTCGACAAGCCATCGGAAGAGAGGCTCGCCCTCTCTTCCCACGTAATTGCTTACGCTCAACTTTAATGGTTGAGCACGCGGTGTCGTCCCTGACGACGCCGTCACTGAGGAAGCAGCGTCACGCTGCTCCTTCATGATGAACCCCAGAGCAACACCATGTTGCTCCGTCGGCGATAGCGTACGCAGCATTGTAGCTATCGCCGCCTCCCCAATGACTGTTGACAGTCGTTGGAGGGCCTCCCACTCTGGGTCAGACAGGTGGGGGCAGTCTGCGCGTGCAACATGCGTTGCAGGCGTATTGGAGCTCTCCATGGGCACCTCCGTGCTCATGGGGTTCTCGGCTCCGCGTTCGTACACCGCGTACGAACGTCAAGCAGTCGGTCGTTGGACGGACTACAAAGTGCTACCAGGTGTAGTGGGTCTAACTTGACTCACTACTTTAGCTTACACGTTGCGCAACGTGTATGAGGAAGCGTAAGTACTTAGTAATTACTTAGGTTAATTATATTTGAATACACAAGTATAAGTTAAATGAGAAGGGATTCCAAGTGACTTAGATTAGGTAAAATAAGAACTGTATTGCTTGTAAATTGATCTTCCTCTAAAATCTGCTAAAACTGTTTATCATCTATGAAAGGGTTGACAGCGGCTGGCTGTCAGAGCCCCGCTAATATGCATGACTCTGATTGGTAGAAAGATGCTGCTTTCTACCAATAGGATCTTGGGGTATGTGTGGACCACTCATTGTGGTGGTCCACTTCAATGTATCCATTGGTGTGTCTTACACCAAGGTGAGGAAGTATCCAAAACCTTTAACAGATAACCTATCTGTTAAATTCACAAGTGGCTTGCAGCCACTTGTATGTGTAACCCCGTTACACCCGGGGCCATCACCTCCCTGACGTGGCGCCGCCTCGCGCGTCTCACATAGCTTGGGGGCTTCCCCGCCGCTGTCGGATTGCTGAATCCGAGTGGACGAGAAGTGCCCGGCGGATGGGCTCCAAATCCGTGTGTTATCTGAAGGTACCCGCTTCAGATATCCAATTATCTGAGGGACGGTGCAGAGACGTTATAGAGACAGCAAAATGACGGCGTCCCTCATCCTCTTTCGATAATATAACGGAGGGCTATCTCCACAGGGGTTACTATACTCGGCTGCACTATATTTGAGAAACGACGTCCCTTCCTGCCAGCAAACCGTCGGAAATAGCACAAAAAAAAGCTGTGGTGCACCTACAAATTAAAAATTCATTGCTTCTGTTGGAGAGGCGCAATGGAGCCACCGGGGCTACAAGTCGAGCTAGAAGAGAGTGCTCATGCAATAATGGACCGGTGCCGAGAGGCACGACCACCCAATCGACTCGCGCCTACGCCCCTAAGCAACGCCAGTTCACGGCGTGGTGTGATCGCCAACGTTTCTATGAATCTACACACTCTCAGATCGCTGCGGCCAAAATGCATCTGTTTCTTCAAGAAGAGGTGATAGATCAAGAAGTTTGAGTTAAAAATTCGACACGCAAGGTTGGCATCGTGACGGTGGAGATGTGGTGTAGCGGGATCTGCAAAATCTGCGAGATCGCTGGATCCAACTTCCCGACAGTGCCCGGGCACCGAATAAAGGACCCCCCGATGATCCGTGATCTGTACTGAACTTCTCACCTTGTGTACTTGCCCCGTCGGTGGGGCTGGATCCGAGCTCCTCTGGTGTCGTCCGAAGAGTCCAAGCGGCGGAAAAGGAATGACTTAGCGAGACGTGGGGATCCGGGCAACGTAGAAATCCTCACTCTACTCACTGTAGATACTCCAGATCCAACACCAGTGTACTTGGATCTGGCGGCCCGGAACTGGGTCCGGCCGATGGGTTGTTGTGTCGCCTTTCCTTGCCTTTGCAGGTCTTCCTTGGTCGAATTTGCCGTCTCCTATGACGAAAGCTTGGGTAGCGAGAGCTGAAGAGATCCGCTGGTCAAGTCGATAACCCCGGTGGATCTTGGGTCTAGGCTTAGGACGGATCTGTAGAAGGTTGGATCTGGCCAATAATATTGACCAGAATAAATTACCGACATACCGCTGACCACTCAACGCCGTGTAGGGCCAATGTAGTTCTTGGTTCCAGGTGAGGGAGGGAAGTCTTGCGATGTCCAAAGCAAATTCAGGTCTGATTACCGTTAAGTTCGGTCCAATTCCAAAGTTCTATCATCCTTACGGATCGTATCTTCCTATCACTTCCTTCTGACTCTACGTGGCCTGTTTACCTTCCTTGCGTGTCCCTTGACTACTCCCGCTAAGCCATAGTCGTAGATCCACAGCATGGCTCCAGATATAAAGATCGGGTTGGACCCAGAAATCAGACCAGATCCACCTGAATCTGGATCCGGATCCTTCCAACCTTTGTATCTAGCTTTCCCATATCCCGCATCGCCTTCAGGGTTTCTTGAATGCTATCGCCACACACTCCATGTACTTCTTTGCTCTCTCCGTAGCCCAGATCCATATTTTGTAATAATCTTCCTTCATCCCTTGGATCTAGATCCAGATCCGTCAGCCTTGGGTTTTTACTACGTGGAGTGGATCCCTTATTCTCCCACCTCCCAAATTCCCGGGAGCCACTTTACCACATATATGTATGGGAACGCAATATCAAGTTTATACAGCGATCAACAACGTTGGGGTGCTAGTACACCCCCGCACGCTTAGGTCGGTGGAACGCTGGTGTCATGGAAGGCTGTTATCTTACGGATTTACCGCGAGATGCCATGCGTTCACTTGCTGACTTTCCCCCGGATCGGCGTACGTTCTTCTTAGAACGTGACGTTCTCGGGCTCTCAGACTCTTTGCATTGAGAGGTGTTTCCCTTTGTCGACGCCTTCATGGAAGCGTATACAATGAAGTCAGTTCAGTTCCACACGTGTCAACGGGGGGGGGGGGGGGGTCTTAGAGTTGTTCCTGTATCTGTGTGTTGTTGCTCTACAAGATACAGTTCTTCTGCGCGAAGTACATCCAGTGCACACGCTGTGGGCGCAACTTCTTTTCAACACCAATGAATTCGATTCCTTCGCCGCCGCATTAAAGACAAAATGTTAACCGAAACATCATCGCTGACAGCGCGTTTGGACGAAGTAGTGCAACAAAAACCAATTCAAACGACTTACTGTACTCTAGCCACCCCACCACCCTCCAGGCCATCACCGCTTCAGCGGGACGGGGCAGTCGCCCTCATCCTGCTGCGACAGGCCGCCACCTTCAGCCGTCTCCCCGCTAAACTCTGTATGGCTTGTTTGAGTTTTGAGTAATTTTGCCGTCGGTAGGAGGTACCGTGGGTAACTAGGCAAATTAAGATATGCGATGTTAGTTGTCATTTCTCACTTCAGACAGTGAAGTTATTGCAGGGACAGGGCGGAGACGAGGTGCTTCCGATAATAAAGGCTAATACCAAGTGCGCCTTATGATACATGTGAGAATAATGACGAGCTTGGCGCCCTCGCCGAGAAGCTTCCAGTCTGCTAGCTTCTCGATTGGCACACCACGCTTGACACTCCGCCTGCCGTCCGCTCAAGGTCCTCACCGGCTTCTGTTCTCCAACACCACCATCGGCGCACCAGAACGCCTCGTTTAGACGATCGCATATATCCTGTTTTCGAGATCCCGTTGCCACGCAGCGTAGCGGTCAGATGCCTTATTGGCTGGTGGCAGTTCACCGACACAATACTCGTACCAGCGCAACAAATGGCTGGCAAAGGCGGTCACTATGACCACGCCGTTAGCCATCAACACGTCTTTATCCAGCAATAAGTCTCCACCCACCGCAATATCAGTGGACCAACAGTAGTTCATCGCGAGCAAAACAGCTCCGAAGCCCAATACATCTTGGCAAACAGCTTCAGACAACTCGTAGATGTACATCCCCGTATCAAAGACTAGCAGCGCCGTGCCCTCACAAAATCCGCGGCACACAAAGCTCGGTCAACTGTCATCCGTCCTTCAGTATGCGACCCAATCCAGTTCTTCACGGACGACTTCAATCCTAACCCCAGGACGTCGGGCAAGAAGACACACCACAACGCACGATAGGCTTCGAGCCACTTAAGCAACAGTCAACTGAGTACTTCGCGGTGCTCACCCTGCGCCTCTAATACGACGATGGGCGTCGCCCATAGAGCCTTGAATGCCTTCCACCCCCGTTACGTAGGAACCTTGCCTCGCACGACGGCCCATTAACGAATTGTCGGATGCAGATCCTCGCACACATAGCCCACTAACCAAACCAGAACACCGCACAGAACAGTCGATCAGCGATGCACCACAGAGGCAGTGCCACGATGCCCAGAATCGCACCAAGGACCAGCATGCCTACCAAACACAAGTACTCACACGCCCATGCGACATGCGTTCTTCAGGAGACCAGCAATCGCCAAACGCACCATCCAGCATTTCCATCAGCACCTCGATGTTCGCCTCCGCACAAGACCCAGAATGATGCAGAGCCACATCGGCCACGGAACCTGCTTCCGAACTCATAGACTCAAATCATAGCTACACAACCCACCGTTACTAGTCAACCGTAGTTGAAGTTCGTCAACACATTAGGATTAACCATCAGTCATACTCCATTAGTGGCACTTGCAATCAACCACAAAGTCAGCTGCCATCACTTGCATCCAAGTACCCACCTGACTCACAGTTTTTTCCTCCAACAAGCGCCTCAAGCAAGCCCTCGCTACGCGGCCATGACCAAGTCTCGAGACAAGAATAAAGAAGCCGTCTCGCAACGCCTCCGTACTCGTCTCGCGCAAGTCCAGCCCAGCAACAGCTGCGTCTGACACGAACTTCTGCACCCATGATCATTTCTACGCGAAATCCTCAACGACAACGCGGCAATGACCAACGTCAATGCTATCGAGCCCGTAGCCATCTCCATCCTGGCCGGCGACGCCACCGTTCCGACGAGTCTCTCCGAGACGCTCCTGCCGCCGCCGTCCTCCCAAGCACGGGTCAACGAGCTCTTCGCGACTCCAGCAACTCCAGTCACCGGTCAATCAACTAGCATCCAAAAGAAAACCCGACAAGCCACCTCCTGCCAAGAAGAAGTAGAGAAAAACTAAGGCCAAGAAGCAACCGTACCAATTCAAGTTGCCAGGTGACTAACCTGTGTCGATCAAGCGTGCCATCGAGGAATTCGTTAAGCACACCGCGAGTGAAGGCAAGACTCCGCCTCGCGTAGCTTATCCGTGGGTTCGACAGCGGATTCTCAGGAGCACCCTGGCTTGTACCACGTGCCCTGGCAGTTCTGTATGAAGGGCCGCCACAACCATGTCGCCTGCGCTGTATGCTCCGTCTGACAAGTCAGGAGTCCGCCGGAAACAAAACTCGAACGCCATTCAGGCGCGGCCCATCTTTCTGAACATGAACTTAATGACCTTCGGTTATTACGGGCTCCTTGACCACTTCGAGAACAAGACGCACGACAACCTCATGTGGCTTGACGGCACTGCAGCTCCACGCTCATCCGCGATGAACGCAAACACTGAAACACTGACGCCTCAGCGCAACCGCCGACCGACGGCCGCAGTGTACCGAAATGACGGTGCTCGCTCCGAGAATACCATCGGTCGTGCTTTGGATCAGTGCCGAGTCGACGAGGACGGATGTCGTTTCATCCCCGAGATCCTCGGAGAGAGTCAAGCGCTGGCCTCCAAACGCCCGGAAGTGGAAGGTGACGACCTGCTGATGGTGTAGCCGTGTCGTGAGGGAAGTGGTTCGATGTTCCGTAAGTCATGGAGTTGGAGTGCTTACCTAGGGAACACGTAAAATAAGTGGTGGAAACGGGTTGCATTTTTTTTATTTTAACGACGGGACGCCTAAAGAAAAATGAAAGGAGAAACAGTACGGCGGGGCGTCCCTATTTCCAGGGGAAAAAGCGCTACTTGGACTTTGAAGAGGCATACGAGTCGTCCTTCTTGTCGTTATCGAAGGTCTCGTTGTTGTCGGAACTCTGCTTCTCATCGTCGTTGGGGGTGTTCTCCTGGCCGTCGTCCTGATTTTCATCTTGATCACCATTGTCGGAATTGCCGGGGCGGCGCGTCTCTTCCAGCTCGACTTCGGCTTCTTCCTCTTCATCGCGTTCTTGGTCGTCGCCGGAGCTCGGTACGGAGTATCCTCCGACTACTTGCGGCGTTGGCGGCAGGGCGCTGAACATTTCGTTCTCATCTTGGTAGTCCGAGCCGTCCTCGCGATGTTCAAAACGCTTGTTCGACATCGCATCTCCGGGGCACCCGTAGGTGCCACACTTCAACTGCTTGGCAATCTTCACCTGTTCTGCATGGAGCGCGGGATCGGAGGGCAGGTGTTTCCAGACGCTGCAAGACTTGTTGCCGACCCAAACTCACTCCGCCCGATACTTAGAGGGCGGTGCGCGCCAGGGCTGCGGTGTTCAGCCGGAGGTGTTAATCTCATCCATGAAAGGACAGGTCCTCCGTCGTATATACATCCTCAGTTGATTTGCATTGACCTTTAGGGTGCGTAGGGATCTCAACCTTGTACGTAATCTCCCCAATTTTGTCAATATCACAGTGTGGGCCGTGCCAATCAATCGCCAATTTTGTCCCTGATTCTCTTCGCTTGGTCCTAAGCACCTGATACACCCACACCAGGTCTCCAAACTCTTCAATATGGTGATTCAGACGTTGTTCTTGGCTACCTTACGCTCTCAACATCTGCCGTTCGACCGAGTGACGGGAATCGCAAATGGAATGGTGCAGTTCCCTGCGATATTGCACCACTTTATCCCTCTTCTATGCAAATCAAGAATGTTACAGCAACGGAAGTACCGGGTCGTGTCCGTACAACGAGAAAAACGGAGTGTCGCCTATCCTTCCCTACTGCCATTCAGATGTGCTGTCTTCACACATGGGGCTCACGAAGACGCTTTTAGAAGGAGCGGTGTCATGTGTTCTGGCCCGGGTGGCTCCAAAATGTTGCCGAATACATCCGCGAGTGTAATCACTGTAGATGTTGAAAAGGCTCAAGCCCTTAAAGGTCTGTTCTAATGCAACGGATGCATGTGTTTGACCTGTCGGGGCCGTTCTCCTTGCTTGTGGTGGATGCGGTCACGGAGGTGGAGACAAACAACAAGTACATTCTCGTGTATGTGGACTACTTTACTAGACAAGTCGACACTCCCCGCGCCGGTCGACCAAGAGCAGACGAACCGTCGGTGGCGCGATCGAAGATGAGAGTCCCGGATCTGGACGATGAAGATTCAAAGGTTCCCGGATCTGGGTGGAATGGGCTACACTGGAATACGCGTTCCGCCAGGGTGAGCATCGCGAATTCATCGTCCAAGATCCAGTCATGAGGAGCTTGGATCTGAAGCGGATACGAGATCCACTGGGCCCCGTCACTGTAACCGCGCCGACAGGCAACAAGTTGACCGCGGTGAAGGGTCGGAGGCACCTGCTGCGGGGACTTGGATCTGACCAGTTCAACCTCCAGGATCGCTTCGAGCTGGATCTGGAGGTGATATAATCCTCGGTCCAAGGTAACTTCGACAAGCTGAAGGCCCTGGTTGGGCGAGATCCCGGTGATCCCGGCTCCGACAGACTTGGATCGATTATCACCTACGCCTCCGCCGATATCCACAGGATGCCGTTCGTCACCCTATGTGTCCGCAGCCGAAGATGGGTCAGATACTTTGTCTGAGCCGCAGCGCACATCACTTGGATCATCATGTACCTCGATGTTCCAAACTAGAGTCCAGCTCCAACGCGAAGACTGCAACTTAGATCCAAGAGGCACCCTGCTACATAAGTGGATCGAACTGACAAGCTGGGATCTTTCTTCTCAGCCGCGATGAGCCGCTTTTGGAAGGAACACAAGTGCTGCCGCGCCGGCGGAGATCCAAAATCTTGGATCCCAACATCTTGAGATGGAGTCAACCAAGTCGCAGTGCGGACTGGGAGTACGACCTGGACGAACTGGACTGCCCGACGTCGACGCGCGCCGCAGTGGCCACGGCCACCGCTGGATCCACAGGAGCTGCCTTGGTCCTGCGAGTTCGGTACTCGGCGATCTCGGAACTGAAGGAGTTCTCCGGTATGAACCAGGACGTGGCTCGTACCAGGGCCTGGGTGGGCAACGTGAAGTCAACACTCCTGCTCGACCAAGCGTCCGACGAGGACAAATGCCTGACCTTAGCGAATCTGCTGTCTGGATCCACCAGGAGCTGGTACCACCAACTACCAGATCCACCCGTAATAAGTGGTCGGATCTGCCATGCTGCTTCAAGATCCAATACTGTGGATTTGGGATCTTTGTCAAGCGCCAGTATTACCATGCGCGTAAACGGTCGGACGAGTCCCCGCTGGAGTATTTGCACCGACTCAATGTCGCTGGACTACGAGCGCTCCTGAAGGTCAAAAATGGAGGATCCGAGGAGAAACGTGAACATGTGAACCATTTTATCGAGACTTTGGGCGACAATAATCTGGCAGATCACCTGGCGTTGCTGAGGCTCCGAGATGCCGATGAACTGAAAGAAGCCAACTCGAAAGTCATCCACTGTATCAAGCACCTCGTGACGCCCTAGCCAGGATCCCAGCTGGTGGATCCGACCGCAGTCGCTGTTCGCGCAGTGGATCCAGGCAGCATACGGAACTTGGATGCTGAAGGCGCTTGACGTGCCAGACGTGCGGTAAGAAGGGTCATCCGGTAGATCACTGGTTGCTTGTGTGCCGTGAATTTGGTGAGATCCATGACATGCGTAAATCCCCGATGAAGGCGTACTACAACTAGATCCGCCAATGGTACAGCTCGACCAAGCACGCGGGGATGTTGCCTGAAAAGGCGGAGAAGATGTCAAAATAGGACTCTCACCGGGTTGTAATCCGGTATGAGCCGATCGTATTAGGTATTGCATCTACGCATTTGTGAACAAGACAGCGGTAGATCCAGTTGGTAAACGGCCAGCCCACACTGTAATATATGTAATCCGCATGGGAAACGAACCGACATGTCTCGAGCCTCTACCAAGCGTACAACATCGCTAGATCCGACGTGGCGGTGGCTGTGGATCTGGATTCCCAAGTACCGCAGGGTTACTGGAAACACAAGGATCCGGATGTGTGGTTCCGACGTACCGGCGGTACGATACAATTCCCACAACTCCAGATGTAACGGGGTTACACGCACAAGTGGCTGCAAGCTACTTGTGAATTTAACAGATAGGTTATCTGTTAAAAGTTTTGGATACTTCCTCACCTTGGTGTAAGACACACCAATGGATACATTGAAGTGGACCACCACAATGAGTGGTCCACACATACCCCAAGATCCTATTGGTAGAAAGCAGCATCTTTCTACCAATCAGAGTCATGCATATTAGCGGGGCTCTGACAGCCAGCCGCTGTCAACCCTTTCATAGATGATAAACAGTTTTTAGCAGATTTTAGAGGAAGATCAAATTACAAGCAATACAGTTTTTATTTTACCTAATCTAAGTCACTTGGAATCCCTTCTCATTTAACTTATACTTGTGTATTCAAATATAATTAACCTAAGTAATTACTAAGTACTTACGCTTCCTCATACACGTTGCGCAACGTGTAAGCTAAAGTAGTGAGTCAAGTTAGACCCACTACACCTGGTAGCACTTTGTAGTCCGTCCAACGACCGACTGCTTGACGTTCGTACGCGGTGTACGAACGCGGAGCCGAGAACCCCATGAGCACGGAGGTGCCCATGGAGAGCTCCAATACGCCTGCAACGCATGTTGCACGCGCAGACTGCCCCCACCTATCTGACCCAGAGTGGGAGGCCCTCCAACGACTGTCAACAGTCATTGGAGAAGCGGTGATAGCTACAATGCTGCGTACGCTATCGCCGACGGAGCAACATGGTGTTGCTCTGGGGTTCATCATGAAGGAGCAGCGTGACGCTGCTTCCTCAGTGACGGCGTCGTCAGAGACGACACCGCGTGCTCAACCATTAAAGTTGAGCGTAAGCAATTACGTGGGAAGAGAGGGCGAGCCTCTCTTCCGATGGCTTGTCGAACTCGACACAGCCATAGCGGCTCGACGCATCGTCGACCCGCTGTCGAAGGTCGCGTTCGCCATGTCCTGCCTTGGCGGACGCGCAAGGAGTTGGGCGTATGGACGCCGACTCTCCGATCCTACGTGCTTCAGCACGTACGAAGTGTTCAAAGAGGAGCTCAAACAAGCGTTTGAGCCCCCGCAAAACGAGTTCCGGTCGAGGGCGGAGTTCCTCGACCTTCAGCAGGGTAAGCATGACGTCCATGCTTACGCGCAGCGCGCACGATATTTGGTATCAAATATCGTGCCTAACCCGATTGACGAGGCGACCAAGGTCGTCACGTTCATGAAGGGGCTTAGAGATGGGCCTGTGAAGACCTATCTCTTCCGAGAGTACCCGAGTACTCTCGAAGCTGCGATTACTCTTGCCATGCAAGAAGAGTTTAGCCTGCGGCAGGCTAAACTGCATGTGAACGTGCCGAGGCCGCAACCACGCCCGGTAGCGAGGCCGGGAGGTCCGGAACCAATGGACCTCTCGAACGCAACAACCGCTGGTTACCAGCAGCAGGGAGGTAACGTGCGATGCTTCCGTTGCGGAAGGATCGGTCATTTTGCACGGGAGTGTACAGCTCCCATGCCCCCTGGAGGTGGCCGTCGTGGCGATGCTAGGCATCGCCGCGGACCAACAAAAAACACGAACATCCAGTAGGCGCGGGGCACCCTACTGGTAATGCAGTCGCGCGTGCCGACATCGGGCACGCGACACTGAGGACTGCAGCCCCCAGTGAGACCAGCTCTCACTGCAAGAAACAAGATGACAGGCCGAACCTAGTCATCTTGAAGGTTTACTCGAAGAGAGCGAGTGACTCTCTTCGAGCTTTGGTAGATTCAGGCGCGTCGAACAACTTTGTTCGACTTCGAAGCCTGCCGAGACTTGACTTCGAGGAGGTAAATGTACCTCGAAGTCTGCTGGAGGTACGGCTGGCAACAGGTGCCATCGTGAAGACCGAGAAGCGCGTCGTGAACGTGCGCTTCTCGTACAAACAACGAGTGTTTGTCGAACGCTTTATCGTCCTGGACCTGGACGATAAGTTCGACGTAGTAATGGGCATGCCGTGGCTTGCACGGCATGATCCGGTGATAGACTGGAAGAAGCGCACGCTCGTGCGCTTCGGACGCGACAGCGGAACAGAGAGCGATGGCCCTGTTACCGCAGCGCGCGCACCTGCTGGTGCGCGCGGCTCACCAGTCGAGACAGCGCTTTATGCCGCTGTCCCGGAGTGCCCAAGGAGTGCGCGAGGGCGCGCACAAGTGAAACCCGCGTCGGCAATGCTGCCGACGTCGGAAGAAAAAGATGTGTTGGTTCCGGGAACCAACACCCACGTTCAAGCGTGTAAGGGACAGTCCCTGACCCGAAGAGGTCAGGTCGACAACGGCGCGTCGGCTCCGGGAGCCGACGCACCCTCGGTGATGAGGGGCTCCGCCAATGAATGGCGTCGAGGTGACGAAGGCGTGTCAACTCCGGGAGTTGACGCTGCAAACAGTGCGGACGGTTGCAAACGTACCGCACTGACGCAATTTGCATGCTGTCGTGCAGCCGGGCTGCACGACGAGCGCCATGCGATCAAGCCGGGCTTGATATCGCGCGCCCGCAGACAGGGTCTGCCGGCGAAAGGACACATTACCGTGCAGCCGGGCTGCACGAAGGGAAATGCGGTCAAGTCGGGCTTGATACCGCGCGCCCGCGGACAGGGTCCGCCGGCGAACAACTGTTCACGGCCGGGCCTGGACCAGACGAACAACTGTGCGGAGCCGGGCTCCGCACAACAAGAAGACGGCGCAAGCGGAAAACGCTGCGCAAGTCTCGGTCCGGGACCGAGACGCAACAAGAGCGGTCTGTTGGGCAGACTGCGGCGGTGACGCCGAATGTCAAGACGCTAAGCGTCTTGACGCGCACCGATACTGGATTCCAGTATCGTGAGATGGAACTCGCTAGTCCTCCGACGACGGCGTTGGAGTTGACTTCGCTTCTAGCCATGAGCTGGAAGCGCTTCACGCGCGACTTGCACGATGGACGCATCGAGCAAGTCTGCGTTTTTTCGGACAGCGAAAGAACGAAGAGTGAGAGCGAAGAGCTGAGACAGCTCTTCATGGGAAGTACCACTGAGAGTGAAGACACTCTCAGTGCGAAGACGAAGCGAGAGCGCTTCGAGGAACAAGGTTGGGACTCGTTAAAGTCGAGTCCCTATTACGAACTGTTGAGGGAGTACAAAGACGTACTCCCGGAAGAGATTCCTGCGGAGCTTCCGCAGGATAAGGGCATTCAGCACTAGATTGATCTCGTGCCGGGCACGAAGTACTGTGTCACACGGCAGTGGCCACTGCCGCGAGAGCAAGTGAAAGCGATCGACGACTTCTTTGAAAGTCGTCGTAAAGCAGGACAAGTGCGGGAATCAAAGTCCCCGCACAGTGCTCCGACGTTCTGTGTCAAGAAGCCACAGGGCGGATGGCGCATCGTTCATGCGTATAACAAGCTGAACGATGCGACGGTACCGGCGCAGACGCCGATACCGCGAAAAGATGTTATCATCGATTCGATGGCCGGGAGCACCGTTTACAGTGCTCTCGACTTGCGAGATGGATTCTACCAAATCCTAATGCGTGAGAGGGATATCCCTCTCACGGCAGTGAGCACGCCAAGCGGCATGCTCCGGGAATGGCTAGTAATACCACAGGGGCTTAAGAACGCCCCTGCGACTTTCAACAGGTGCGTGACGCACTTATTGCGCTCGGTGCGCGACTTCGCGCCGAGCTATTTCGATGATGTATTCATCCACAGCCGGGCTGTGGACGGGAAGACCGACGTAGAGATGCACAGGGTGCATCTCCGGAAGCTACTTGAGCTTATGCGAAAGCATAAGCTCTACGCGAACCTGAAGAAGTGTATCTTCGGGGCGAGCGAGATACCCGTCCTCGGGTGTCTCGTAGGAAAGAATGGTGTTCGCCCTGACCCAGAAAAGGTCAGAGTGGTTAACGAATGGCCAACGCCATCAAGTGTCAAGGAACTGAGGCAGTTCCTTGGCTTGGCCACGTACTTGTGCAAGTACGTGGAGGATTATGCGGGCAAGATCCGCCTGCTGTCACAGCTTCTTAAGAAAGAAGCTGTGTGGAATTGGACACCCGATTGCCAAAAGGCATTCGATGCAGTCAAGCGGGGCTTGACTGAGGCGCCGATCTTGGCAGTGGCTGACCAAGATCGCCCATTTCACGTAGTGTGTGACGCATCCGATTTCGCGATCGGATGCGCGTTGATGCAGCACGATCACGAGGGCCGTGATCGTGTCGTCTACTACCACTCGCGTCAGCTGAAGCCAGCTGAGCGCAACTATCCGGTGCATGACAAGGAACTCCTTGCCATGAAGTATGCACTCGCAAAGTTCCGAGTGTATTTGCTTGGAAGTAGACCATTTGTGATCTACACCGACCACGCTTCACTGCGGTGTGCGCAGTGAAGTCGCCACACATATCACAAAGAATGGCGAGATGGCTCTCATTCTTTGCGGAGTATAACTTCCGGGTCGAATACAAACCCGGAAGATTGAATGTAGTGGCCGACGCGTTATCACGTCGGCCGGACTATGCAGAAGCGGTTGACGTCAATGCCACTGACGCCATGCGATCGAGCAAACCCACATCATCTCTGTTGGATGATGTGAAGGCCGCGTACGCGCACGACGCGGACGCGAAGCTCTTGCTGGCCTATGGCACAGCGCCTTCTAACAAGTCCCGTCAGAAGCTGCCCAAGCACCTTCGTGCGCGTGCACACCGCTTTCGAGTGCACGACGGACTACTGCTTTACAATGCAGTCGACGACAACGGGGATCGCGTTGTCGTACCAAACGATCATGACCTGCGACTCAGGATCATGTACGAATATCATGATGCCCCGTCTGCGGGACATCTCGGACGTGAGAAGACATACGTCCTTCTCACGCGTGACTTCTACTGGCACCACCAGTATAAGTGGGTGCGCAAGTACATCCGTGCTTGCGAGGTATGCCAACGCGTAAAGCCTGCGCCATTCGCGCAGGCTCCGTTACAATCACTACCGACTCCGTCGGAGTGTTGGAAGTCCATGTCTTTGGACTTCATCTTTGGTCTTCCCCCGGACAGCGGAGGGAATACCGGTGTTGTGGTCTTCGTAGACCGCTTCAGCAAGATGGTACATCTTGCTCCGGTGCCGGCAGAAGTGGCCGCGAACCAGACGCCCCGTCTGTTCGTCGACATGGTGTTCAAACACCATGGCATGCCGTCCGACATCGTGTCGGACAGAGACCCGCGCTTCACAGCGCACCTGTGGCAAGAAGTGTTTACACTTCTTGGGAGCCAGCTTTCCATGTCGACTGCGGATCATCCGCAGACGGACGGTCAAACCGAGCGCGTGAATCGCGTGCTCGTCGATATGTTGAAGAGCTACGCTCATTCGTTCCCATACTGGAGCGAGTGCCTATCGATGGCAGAGTTTGCCATCAATAACTCAGTGCATGCCTCGACAGGGCATACACCGTTCTACGTGAATGCCATGCGCGATCCACGTCTACCGAGTTTACTCGGAGTGATGGCTCCCACTTTAAGTGGGGGAGGATCTACGACTGCAATACAGCAGCCGCAGAAAACCGCTGACACTTGCACAGTGTCAGCTGCAACAATGGACAAACCACATGAGTCTGCGCAGGGCGCAGACTCCCCCAACAACAAGGCCAACGACCACGGGTCTGCGCAGGGCGCAGACACCGCAAAGAACCACGCAGAGGCCGGGCCTCTAGCGGAGAGCGAGCTGAATGACTTCAGCCCGGATACAATCAGGTTCATCACCAAAAGACAAGCCGTAATTCGGTTTGTCCAAGACACAATAGCAGCTTCTGTTGATCAACAGAAGCTGAACGCAGACAATGCGGGCAGAGGCAACACAAATGAATTTAAAGTCGGTTCATTAGTTTTGTTAGCTACACAAAACCTGCCTAGACATGCAGTTTCGGATTTCGGAGCAAGCAAGCTTGCTCCGCGCTTCATCGGGCCGTTCACTGTGTTGGCACGGCACGGCAACGCATACACGCTAGACATACCGTCTAGCATGCGCCTCCATCCGACCTTTTACGTCGGACGGCTGAAGCCATACCTGCAGCACGAGCCATCTAGCTCGGATGACCCGAAGCCTCGGCAGGAGCCGAGGCAGAAGCGGAGGACTTGGCCTCGGCGACGAGCAGCCTCTCCTCCAGCGCGCGGACGCGCTGGAGCAACCCCTTCATCTGGGTCCCCAGCTCGACCTGGATATTCGAGGCGGTCTGCGAGACCGCCGCGACTTGGGCTTTCTGGTTCGCCAGCTCCTGTTTCAGGGCGGCGAACTCAGCGCCCTGCAGACGCTCCACGGCGGTCACCCGGTCGTGGAGAGGCTCATACTGATCAGCCCGGGGCTGATCATACCCGGGGCGTGTTCCCACCCCCGCCACCGCCGATCCGTGACGCCCGCGGCTCAACCCGCTGGATTGTTGAGCGGATTGTTGACCATAGTATCCCGAAAACGAGCCCTCAAGGGGCTCGTTTTCGTATTCGTTGGAGAGGATTTCCTCCCCATCGAGATACATGGGAGCCGCGGAACGTCTTGCTGGAGGACGTTCCGGAAATGGTGAGGGCGTACGAGGAGCAGTACGCGCTGGTGCAGCGGAAGTAGTACGAGCGCTGCGATCATCGCTAGCGCCCGAACCCTCACGTGCTAAGAACTTAGCACGGAGCTCTTTGAGACTTTCGGGCACACGGAACGACGTGCACCCGTTCAGGTCGCGGTCGCTCAATCGAACCGCGCCCGGAAAGCACTTCGTGCACTGAAAGCCCTCGGGCACAGCGCACGGCACATTTGCCTCCTCAGCAACAACATGAAGTTGCTCCAGCTTTCCACGCTTCGAGTACGTCTCGAAGCGATCACGCGCTTGCTTAATCCGATCACGGTAAGCACTCGGCCTCTCGTTGAAGTTTTCAACAAAGGCATTCCAGCTTTGACAAAGTGCCTGCCATTCGGGCACTTTGCTGCGAGAAGAGGTCTTCTTGCTTTGAAACCATCGGAGCTCATGAAAGAGTCCGATGTAGTAATCGCGCCTTTGATGCGTTTCCGCGTCAAAGTGCAGCTCGGCAGCCACAGCGTCATCTTTGATGGCGCTGCATACGTACAGCGGCACCTCATTCGGAGGTACCGAGTTCCCATACCGGTCCGCAATCTCGGACGCGGACGGCATCCATGGATCGCGCGCTGCAGACGCAGCGCGCGGAGTACTGAGAGCCCCAGCGGAAGCGAGTGGGGTATCGCTCTCAGTACGCGAACGCTTCGAACTCGAAGCGTCTGATTCGTCCCCTTCACGTGGGCGAATGTTCTTGGCATGAGGGTCGAGCGATTCGCTCGACACTGAGTCTTTACGCTTTGAGGGCGAGTCCTCCTCGCCCTCAAAGCATGGAGGGCGAGGAGGACTCGCCCTCAAAGCCTTCATCGTCGTCGTCGAAGTCGACGACGTCGCCGTACTTCGCCTTCTGGCGTTCGAAGTAGTCGTCGATGGAGAGATGACTCCCCACCGACTTTGTGGACTTCTACTGAGGCGCGCTCATCGTTGAATAAGCGCGGATTTCTTCTACAAACGCGAAAAATTGACGTGCGGAGACCCCGCGCGTCTAACCTTAAGGGGGGGATGGCGTAACGGGGTTACACATACAAGTGGCTGCAAGCCACTTGTGAATTTAACAGATAGGTTATCTGTTAAAGGTTTTGGATACTTCCTCACCTTGGTGTAAGACACACCAATGGATACATTGAAGTGGACCACCACAATGAGTGGTCCACACATACCCCAAGATCCTATTGGTAGAAAGCAGCATCTTTCTACCAATCAGAGTCATGCATATTAGCGGGGCTCTGACAGCCAGCCGCTGTCAACCCTTTCATAGATGATAAACAGTTTTTAGCAGATTTTAGAGGAAGATCAATTTACAAGCAATACAGTTCTCATTTTACCTAATCTAAGTCACTTGGAATCCCTTCTTATTTAACTTATACTTGTGTATTCAAATATAATTAACCTAAGTAATTACTAAGTACTTACGCTTCCTCATACACGTTGCGCAACGTGTAAGCTAAAGTAGTCAGTCAAGTTAGACCCACTACACCAGATTTATGCATGTCGAGGCTTTACGTGGATCTTGCGGTCTGGAACCAGGGTCCACAGACCTTATGCCTGGTTAGTTTCGTGGATATTGGAAACAGCATTCGCCAGGCAAGTGGCTTCGACAGGCTGAGATCCCAGGCAAGATTAACAATAAGAAGGGGGTCTTACTTGTAGACACAGACGCCGAGTGGATACCATCTTTTCTCGTAAGGTTGGGTGCCACGTCGACAGGAGCCTGATCCAAGACTGTGTCGGGATCGGAGACAATGTGTATACAACGGAAGGAAGGATGCGGATCACGATCACTCTAGCTTGATCCTTGGTATATATATATCGATATTTGGGTCGTGGATCTATCTGGGCGAGATGCCGTCCTGGATATGGATTTGATTTGGTCCCGGCCAGGATGCGGCTGGATCTAGCCGACGGATCCCTCGGTCGACCTGATGAAGTCCGGATCCAGATCTGCGGGCGTCGCAGCTCTACAATGACAAAGCCAAGCTAGCGAGGCTGAATCTATGTGGTAGATCGGCCTCCAAGTGAAGGCGGGTCGTAGTATGGCGACGCAGCATTGGCCCGTAGAAGGTGAAAGAAGGCGACTGCGGTCTAAGATGCAGGTTTCCGAGAAAGGAGTGGTGGCTCAGATCTGAGTCGGGACGGGTCAACGGGTGGATCGGGCACCAGTCTCTGACACGGGCTCAAGATTGGGAAACCCCCGATCCATGACCCCGATCCAGGACCCCAATCAAGAAGTCATGAATCAAGTTGAAGGTAAGAGGCACGACAGACGTAGGGGTAGGCAAGGAACCGAAGCTTAGCAAGCTTCAAGGTATTGTACCGGCCAATAAAGTTTGTACCAGGATTTGTAACATGAGCGGTTTCTGGGTCATAAATTTATCAATACTTGTCGACCGAAACCACTGCTGCCCACAAAATGACCACCCAGGTCTTGTCGTTCTGGCATATTACATTTCATCTCAAACACGTTTGTCTAGCGATGTATGGGTCCCGGTTAATATAGCCAGCAAATCCAGCCTTCAGCGCATCACCAACAAAATGGTACCATAATTAAAGCTAGAAGACACGTCTAAAACGAAACAGCAACGCAACCTGAAACTACAGCGTTTCAGCTTCGTAATGAGCGCACGTAGGCCGAAGTTGGGCGAGTTTTGACACCAAGAGAGCTTCTAGCCTGTCAAGACTTGGCTTCGGAGTCGTGTTATCGATAGGTGCCGTTAACACTGTAAGATGTTATGTTCGATACATGGGTACAGGATGGGAACTACGAAACTAACAAAATAACCTGTGAGATGCTATACGGGAGATGTGAATTTGTCCTGATCTGCTATAATAGTCAAACCTGGCCTTCGACGTCAACGTGATTGCCTGTCCCATGCATCCAGATGTTTCACCGTATGACTCACGGATTGAGCCAATGGTGTGCTCGTATTTTGACTGATGATAGGCTAACCCTACTGGAGCCCTTTCCCAAAACTTTTGGCCAGCCGGGAGAGTTTTTCCTAGCGGCTATATCTCGATAACGACGCCGAATTCGTCAAATCTGAGCCCAAAATCGGAATCTACGGGCGAAAATTACCCTTATATCTGACTATCGTATATGGAAAGTCACCATCTTCCATGCGTAAAATGACCCCTCTCTGCGGTACAAACTTTATTGGCCGGTACAATAGTCAGTCGACAGCATAGGATAGGATAACGCTCAATCTCGATTTTGCTTTGATAATCGCCGCACATAACACCGTATTGAGGATATCCTGACGCAAGCCCAAGGAAACGCCGGCCACGATAACCGCGGTACGCCACAAGGACGTAATGTCAGCAAGGAACACTTTTGTTGCTTCAGCTTGATTGCCTGCCCCAAACCACCGCCTGAGATACGCTACTCACGAACCGGGGAAAGCGCCCGACTCGACCGCTATTCGGATGCGTTGGGTTTGTGTGAGGACTACTTTGCGCAAAAGCAGGGCCGATACTCCACCATGGTGTCGTGACCCGGGAGTACTACTCCGGAATATGAGCAAGGGGTCACGGTTAAGCAAGAGTCAAAAGCGGGTGCCTCGTCGGTTGCCAGGTCACCGACGCCTAGCGAGCACGAAGAAGGGCTTGTCGCGTCGTGGAGCTCTGAGGGAACCTTCACGACAGACCATGGAGCCAGCGATGACAAGGAGGGATACGAGGGCGGTTGGCCGTTCCAGATGTGGCTACCCCCCGCGGAAGCCACCAAGGGTTTTGACGCAGGTCAAAGTCCTGCAAAGGCCGAAGACCGACAACCACCCACCACCAAGGGGCCACAAAGCGCATGACTAAAAAGAAGAAGAAACGTCTCGTAGGGACACTCTCCGGCATCGTGTACATCTTCATATCTCCTCAATCTTTGCACGCACGCAAACACCGCTACTGCGGAGGAGACTGAGGTGTCTTGCGCCGTGCCCGAAAGCTATCAGTGCACGAAGTACTTCCCAGGCGCGTTGCAAGTTCGGGACACTCATTTCCGCGGCCATCGCCGGGAGGGCACTCACAGGCAGGCTTTTAGAAAACGGGACAAATCCGGCCCTGGCAACAGGCGGGGCTGTCGTGGTCGGTACTCAGGCGGCTCCCCCACTTGTGGTGGCTGGGACCGCGGGGTTTGGTCTCTCGGTGGTCCAATGCTGATCAGGGGACAGGCCACCGGGACGACCTGCGATCTCCGCGGCACGTCGCAGCAGGGCTCGGGCGGCGGCCAGCCCGTCGGGAGTCGTGATATCCGGCAGGGTCGAGCGAGAGGGGTTGGACGTCACAGTACTTGGCGCAGTAGGAGCGACAAGCGCGGCATGCAGAGCGATCGTGGTAGTCGCGACCACTCTCGGCTGGCCTCCTTGAGCCGCATCCATCGGGGGGCAGGGGGGGGGGGGTCGTTGTTGCTTGTTCGCCGTCAGCAGACCCGGCCGAGTAGAAGCCGTCACTCGCTGAGTCCTGTTGGTCTCGTGGGTCGCTGTGAGTCATGGCCGTGTAGGCGCAATCGCGGTGCTCGTCGCCGGTATGAGGTGGTACTCTGCCCCTGGCAAGTCGTTCTCTAATTAGCAGCGTACCCTGCTTCTCCACTTAATGTCGTGTACTTCTGGGTCGGTACGCTGGGATTGTTGATGTGATAGGATATGACACGGGGTCGAGGATAATATAGGGTAGGCGAACTAACAGAATACAACCAAGAAAACTCAAGAAAAATAGAGACCTTTTGCACGCGGCTTTATCTTCTCCTAATCGCTGGACAGATGTGCTGTGAAGATAAGGTGAGGATTAACAAGCCAAAACTTCCGCGTCTTTCACTAACTGTACCCTTACTATTGACTGGTCAGCATTTGCAATGCCGCAACGGAGGAGCTCCTCCTCCTACGCCAAGAAGTCCATGACACATCTCCGACAGCCATTGAGAGCATGCTACTGTTGAGACGGTAGAACCTGAGCGTCCTCTCGTGCCCAACGTGCGTTCTCGGCTCATGAAGCGGACGAACGCAGACAGCGAGCTGCTTTTTCGCTTCGATGTGCGCGGTGTGATCGCACTAAGCCGCTCGTTCGTTTTTCCCGAGTACGTGGTTACAAACCATCGCGACAAAACGCGCTTCACGGAGGCAATGTGCATTTTGCAGTATAGGCTGAGCTACCCCCAATATAAGTATGACTATTTCATCTAAGATCATGACTTTCTCAGTTTCCTCTTCACGGAAGCCAGACGGCGTCGCTGACTCGGTAGCTTGCTTTCGGAGCGCTTTTAGCAGCTTTTCGAACCCCCCGCTCGCAGTCTTTCCGCTGAGATTATCACGCGGAAAGCTTTCATCGGTAACGAGCGTCGCCGCCAGAACGTCCCACTTGGTTAGGATGCCGCACCGAGGCTGCAGAAAGGGGCGGTCGTCCAGCACCTACCGGAGGAGCGCTAGATCCTCTTCGTCGGAGAGGTTTCGACGCATCTTGAGACTGAGTGGCGAAACAGAGCTGTTAGCTTACTTGGTACGCTTAACACGCTGGGGATGTCAATCGTCACATTCGCTACTTCTGCGGGGTGAAAAGCCTCACAACACCATGTTTTGACTCGTTCCTTCTCTTTTCTGGTGTCTGTACGGATAATGTGAAGGTGAAGTCCTTTGCGAAACGGCTCTATAATACAAAAACATCTAGCTATTTATCGTTAGTTAGACCGGAAAGATTCACAACGGATCTTACAAGCCTAGGGTCGGCCTCGTTCCTAAGGTTGACACCTCACCTCTCAGCTCCTCGGGGACCGCTTTGGTATCCTCCATCCTCGGGAGTGATGACCCTTGCGAATATACGCTGAATTCCATCGCTTCACACATCGGCACCCATCCTCGGCGGGAAGGAGACCTACACGGACCTCCCGGGATCCCACTATGGCTGCGCGTCGCTCACTCAGCTCGGCCGCAAGTCGGGGTACCATATGAGCTGTACCCCTCCCAGGATGTAGTCATCGCCCGGCTAATGCGCTAGTCCGGCACACGGTCTGGCACGGAGTCTGTATGCCCCGTCACGGGCAGATCCTTCTGGCGGTGGCGTCAGGAAGTCGACCTCGAAGCGGAAGTGAGCGCCCGTCTGTGCGTTCTTGGGGCACCGTCGACAGCACATGCGCAATTAAGCGAACCCCGTCGTAGCATACCGTAATGCTGAAGGGCGCCTCGTCCTTACCAAAGTAGAGCGGTGACTGAATTTTGCCCCCCCCCCTCAATGTTGTACATTCATACATAGGCGGCGTAGCCCTAGGCCTTGTAGGCTCGTGCCACAGCGGGTGTCCATCAGGAGCGGCGCTACACCTTCACCAGGCTAGCTTCGCCGTACGCTGCGGTGCGGGCACTGCCGTGAAAGGTGTCGGAAACGTTGCTCTTATGCAGTGTCGAGCTTGAACTACAAGATAAGATGCTCATTTGCGAAATAAACCACATCGGAGGCGGGTTATTTCGCAAATGATCAGAAAAAAGAAAACAATTTCTGAAGATAAGCATATTATAATTGTGGTGGAATGATTTTTGTCTGAAATCCGAAATTTCAAACCGATATTTTGCGCATAATACCGTTTGAACCGAGGAGAGGTATCGACGAGATCTGCCCAAACATTGTCTTTTTGATAAAAAAAAAAACACAGAGATTTGTAAAAGTCCCATTTTAGTGACGCCACCGAAGCGCCAGTGCATGACTAGTTAAGTCGCAAGACTAATAAGGTGGCCGGTGTACGTAGTGTGCTGTTGCTGGGGATTCCGAAGCACGCTTGAGTGCAAATGACCAGGTAATGGTGCAGATGAACCCACCCTCAAACCTACTTCAAAGGACTTCGAGGGGAGAAATGACAGATTCGGGTACTACTCCGAAAAACTGGCAATGGAGCAACCTTCAGGCGGACCAATCGCCTAGGTCTGAGGGAGTTACACGGAAAGTATTGGTCAAAATACATTCCGAGACGCCCCCAAATCGAATATAAAATGACAGTACACAGGTTCGCGTGCTTAACTGCAGCTTTGCTCGTATTTGTTTTGCTTCCATCTATTGGCTACGGCCTCATCAACAGAGAAAGCACCAGCAAAGCGCCGCCGTGGATATACATCACCGAATCGTTTACAATCAGAAGGATCGCCGCGAGCACCCTGTTGTTGAACCATATCAGCATATCCTAGCCACCACTCATCATAGCACTTAACCCCAAGTGCGCCACCGACGCGCAACCGGGCTTTCGTAGTACTTCAACGAAAAATTGAAAGACCTTCCAATCTAGCAACTGCAATTCAACCTTTCCGTTTGTAGTTGCAGGTAGGTTTCGTTGATGAATCCACGATGTTGATGCATTTGAGTTCTACTGCAAGGCACAGACGACTTGGAACTTATAGCTGGATTCGTAATTCGACGGCGTTAAATGGTAGTGCAGCTAAAGAGCAAACTTCATTCAAATTACCTCTCTTCTCCCTCTTATGCATACTAGCAAGTCTCCGTCACTAACCCTCGCTAGCTATCCTTGAGCGAAATGTGTCTGGTCTCCTTTCCCCGCCAGAGCATATTACGTACACATGCACGCTCTTATTTTGCTTCCGATGCACACTTAAGCACGCGGAGCATCGCTGCTGCGCGTGCGGAACGAACCGTCAGACTCCTCCACCTCAACCGATGTGGCACTAACACCATCGGGTTTATCAACATCGATATCAATAGTGTCTTCGAAGTCAATGCTCATGGTCGGCTCTCCCAGCCTGGCCTTGCCTTCTTCTTCGCCGGGCCCTCACGCGGGACTTGCGTTTGTTCGACGACAGCAACATATCAATGATTTTATCCGGCACACCACGGTCGCACTGCACGCAACCACTTGGAGTGTCGGCGTAGGACATCCCTCCGTCAACCTGACGAAATTTGTAGAAGCCACCAGGGCGGAACTGCGTATTGCTTGCGTATCCTTTCTTGCCCTTGGCATCCCAGACAATAAGCTGAGTGATGTATTGTTTGCGCTTGCTGGGTGTGAACTCCGTTAGACCCTCAAACACCCCACGCTGGTTGGCGTCCGTGACGGTGACTCGCGTACTGCTGTCTCCATTGAGACGCTCAGTCGGAACGCAACACATCGTGAGACAGATATTGACGACGGGGGCTGGGTCCGCGGCAGCGATGAATGTACGCAGATCAGAGACCGTTGAGAAGAAGTTCACAGCCTCCTCCTCCTTTTGCGTTAGCACATCGTGGCGAATGGCGTCGAGTAGGTCCATTGAAGGCTCAGGAGCGGACGCTGGGGCAGCAAGGTGAACGTCGGGTGCTCCGAGGGCGCAAATTGCTTAAAGAGCTTGTGAAGCGCAATTGCCTAGCCATGACCGCTCCGTTAAACCGGACTCGCACAAATGTTTCCTGTAAAAACCACACTATTGCATCAACTCTCGGATACACTCACGTCTGCATTGCGCGCTCCACCCTAAGAACCCTTTCACTCCGCCGCACGTCGCTCAATGGCGCCCTCCCAGCACCAGCGCCACAGATGACTTTTTACGACTTTTACGTATCAATTTATAGAGTTCTCCACCCTGAATTATTCGTTAATCAGAGCGACATATCTCATTATAAGGCCGTCCGGCCCGGCTCGAGCAGCTAAAACCTCGATTTATTTCCTACCATAAAGCGTAGTATTTTACGCAATCCGTCATCCTCCGATAGATAAGCGACCCCGCAGGGTTCTATAAAACATCGCCGTCACTTTAACGACCAAACGGTCAGTAGTGATGGGGGAATACCGCGCTTTTCGATTTGAAGCGTGGGACGTTGAATTCTTTTTGTTCTTAAAGTGCAGGCAAAAACCGTTCGAAAGTTCCCCTGTCGTGCTATGGTAGTTCATGTACTCAACCCCGTTTTCAAAGCTTATAAATGGTGTCTGTAAAAGGATAAGTGAAGAGGTAAATATTGTGCCTTTCAGTCAGATTGTCCAAAGCGGACGCTTATACTCTGTGTAGCAAACCAGCAGGCCTCAGAGATAGGTAAATTGACTCGTAATAAGAGAAGTCAAGAGACGGTTAAGGCATCATGGGATTAGCTGAACCAATCAAAAGAGATATGCTGCAATGATAGCCTTCCGGTATAAGCCAGCCGTCTCCGTTTGCGGTAAATTTCTTGGCCATTCTGAGAATGGCTGTCTTTAAGGTGACCTACTCTGGCGTTCTGTGATAGAGGGCATTTATCCTAGTCTACATCTACGGTATGGATGCTGAAATGTGGTGGGGACAATATTTGGAAGTCATGAACACAGCGTCCGGTGCAGAATTACTAAGTTCGAGAAGACTGGGTCCCCCTGTAAGAACCCAAATCGACGGGAATGTAGCAGCAAGTGGCCACGTGAGGTCATCACATTTGTGGAGAAGTATGTGGAGGCGCACCCGTGTTTCTACATCGAAGAACTTTAACAAGAGCTACGGCGCCGATTCGACCACGTCAGGAACACTTCGACCGCATCGATATGCCGTGCACTACGAATTGACTTGAATCTTACGCTAAAGAAGCTAATTAAGCGCGCGAGAGAGTCCGTTCCTCTCGAGCGAATGGGATATGGTAGTCGTCTCCTGCCATTTTACAGTTGTCCAGAGCAACTTGTCTTCGTGGATGAAACATCCAAAGACGGGAGGTAGATTATACCTCCCGTGGTGTCTGTCAATCGCTCTAATTTACAATTATTTTGAATGTGCAAGAGTGTTTTACGGAAGCATACATGGTCTAAAAGTGGTACTCCGGCCGTTGTCAGCTTGCCGTCTTGGCCAAAGACTCTCGGTACTCGCAGCTATGGACGTGAATGGGTTCTTTTCCTGGGGGCATGCGTTCGACACCTTCACCAGAAAAGTGTTTCATCTGTAACCAAACTCGCGCTATATTTGAAATCATGGCCGTTGCCGAGGTCAATTGTGATCCTTGACGACGCCAAAACACCCATGTACGCGGAATTGCAGGAACTGGTCCACTCCACAGAGCCACTACTGTTGGTTATTCTCGCCGTACTCTCCAGATCTGAATCCGATCGAAATGGGGTTTTCTCTCTTGAAACGGTGGGTCATCAAGCATGCGAGTATGGCTTTTAAGGAGGCACCGGTTGCGGTTATCAACGCTGCACTACGTGAATGCACCAAATCACACGAACAGGTCGGCCGTGGATTGTATCGTCACTGTGGTTATTTAGAAGCTGCTCTGAACATTGCAAGTTAAAATGGAAAGCGTTCATTAAAATGAAAACTGTGTAATCCTCATCATTCTCTTCGTCGCTTGGTTGGTGGTCCACGTTTTCCATGTCTTGTGCTGGTAGAGGCACAAACACGGGTGCTTGACGAAAGGGGGGGGGGGGCACAGCGGGTACAGCTGTAAGCCCAGTGCGCGACGAAAATTTGTACCCGCAAACGCAGCGTCACCACTGAATCGTTTATCATGACTTGGACAGGAAAGACTTCATCTTGCTCCGTGATAGTCCTCGAATCTCGTTCCAACCTGTCGATGTGCTCCAATTGTCGGAACGTCGTGTTATCTGGCACCCATACTTCTTCATCGACTGGTAGTCTGGCCTGGGCAGTTGCAGTGTAGCGTAGAGTAGCCGGACCGAATGCGATGTTAGCTGTCTGTAGCGCTTCTTGAACACGTGGGAGAACTTGCTGTATGCGGCGTTCCGTTGCGCGATAAAGCGTAGTTACTGGCGTTCGCTTCGGTTTTTCTACATATACGAAAAGGTTAAGTGCAAAGTCAACCTGTCCACCGCGTCGCAGTCGAGCATTAGGCCATGATGTTTGAAGTAAGGGCTTGAAACTATCTTGATCTAGCTTCATCAATGACTTTTGTGGCGCGTGCTTTGCAAGCCTGATGTAGATGTCGAGGCCATCATTCCAGCGCAGGCGCTCCTTCGTAGCGAATGCTGACATGACTTTCGCCCTCAGCACATCATAGCCTTCAGATACATTTACGTCGAATGTCAGAGCGACTTCTTTATCGCGGCAGCGCTCGAGAGGCCTTCCTGCCTTCACCGTTAGCTCAGAGCGCAACTCGTTATGAAACGACACTTCCATGCGAACAATGCAAAATGGATTATGAGGATCAAGCGCTTGTAACGGGTTCTATCAAATAGTATACCCATTCCAAATAGAATACCCTAGACTATTTTGAAGGTCTTCAATTTGGTATTATACCGTTCTGAATAGTATACCGTTCTAAAACATGTACTACTGTATCGAATTGTCCAGAATGTCCGGTGAAACCAACCATACCTCCAACCAACAATTCTTCCAACCTCCAGGCTCTCACTTTGCAAACTCCTGCGTGCCCTTCAAGTGACCACCGCCCTCTCACCCCCTCTGTCCCAACCTCGCTCGCCATGGCCCCCAAGCGAACCTTCAAAACCAATCTCGAGAAGAGAGAGGTGATCGAGTGGATCGAAAGAGCTGGATGTGGTGTCTCAACGCGTGCCCTTAAACACTTTCAAGGCGAGCTAGGCTGGAAGGTTTCTGATCCCAAAATTTGCTAGTGGTGGAAAAACAAGGACACTATCATCAATGCTCCTCTGTGCAGTACCGCGTTCCTGGTCCTAGTGTTCATCCACGCCTCGGTGAGCTGGTGTTGGGGTCGATTGATTTGGCCTTGATGTAAAAGGACTTACTAAGGGGTTTCGGAAGCGACTGAAATGCCTCAGATTTGAGTTGCATCTGGCCAGCAAGTCCTCCTGAAATCGTCGATGTACCACTGCATTTCGCTACCGCGAAATCCACCAGCTCAGGGGCTGCTGGATTTGGAAATGCCCTGGGGGATTTGGAAATGCCTTGTCATAGCGACACGTGTCGGAGGGAGGGACGTGAGGTAAGGCTCAAAGCAGGCGTGCTAGGCATCATCGCCGCGGAAGGCGCTGCTGTCGGATCTCCAGGCCCTGTATATGTTCTATCTCTCCTCAGGCGAAGCAGATGAAGCAGAGACAGTCCTCGCAGCGTTGCTGTCGATTCATACAAAGACATCTCTCTCGTTTCGCTTGGGAAACCCTCATCCCGACCTCCGCATTTTTTTTCAGCGCAGTGGCCACCTCCATCATTTTTAAAGGACTTCTTCCCAACCGAGGTCTTCTTCGCCACGCCAAAGCGCTTCTCGAAGTTGGGTGGGTGCTCGCGCCACAAGATGAGCGCGAGGAAGGCCTCTTTTCTGAGGTGCTCTTTCGGCATCATCGCTGGGGAAAATCTGACACTTACTATTTAACCCATCATTCACCGGGCACATGTGAGAAAAGGATAAAGCTGCAATCATGTCGGAGGCTCCGTCAAGTATATACTAGTGATTTGTATTGATTCTTCTAAGTACGAGGTTATTGCAATGTTTTTGCGTACTTTGTCTCACAACATCTCCGACATTTCTCCGACGTAAACCTAATATTCCCTAAAAGGCGACTGGTACATGTCAGAGGAGCTGACAACGACTAATTTACATCCGGTGCATAGTGGACAAAGTCGTTACTGGCAGCGTACACATAAACGCAGTCGCACCTTAGGTGTACCTTGCGACTGCCTATGACACAGCCAGCGGCACGTGGGGCACTCGTGGTGGCGGCGCAGGGCTCCGCTGCTAAGACGGTCACACGTGAACATGCTGTGCTTGGACACGACCGGCACGCTCACCAGCACACAATGGGGTTGCTGGATGACCTTCCCATCTTCCACCTGAATGCTGTCCGCGAGGAGCTGCTGGTCACCGCTGCGTTTGCTGCCAAATGGAAGGATCCGCCTAAGGACACTCTGGACGCGGAGCAGCGTGACAAGAACACCAAGGCCTTCAACTGCGTGCAACGCGGCTACCAGATCATCAAAACATCCCGCTCTTCCTGGCTCTGTTGTCAACCTCATCGTACGTTATTATTGCACTTGGAGTTGAAATGAGGATCGATAAAAGGGTTACATTGTTGTACTTCTGTTGCCCTGCAGAGCCTGCCGTCCCCGATTGCCGCGACCGCCAGAATGGTGCGCGTTCTCAGGTTTATCGTCTACGTGCGCGGTTACTCGTCGGGCGACCCGAAGAAGCGAATGCAGGACAGCTTTGGTGAGTGCTGCGTATTTCGTCTGGTGGTAATAGCCTCTAACCTTGATGCTTTGGCGATGAAGGCTACCGCGGGCTGCTTGTGAGCGTTGGCCTGAGGTTCGAGACGAACACTGGGGCTTTTGCAATTGAACGCACGCTGTTGCGTAAAAAGAAAAGGGTGGTACGGGCCAGCCTGAGCTCAAAGAGTAATATGCAGCACAGACCCTCAGTAAGTTCGGTTAGCCATTCCAACCCCTATAGTACAACAAAAATACGAGAAGGTAAAGTGATCACCAAAGTAAAGCTTCACTTGCAAGTTTTGGACAAGCAAAAACCTTGCTATTAAAAATATGGCGAGCTGCCCCCACTCCACACAGCACCATACTGACCATTCGTGTCACACAGCAACACGCACCCGGAGCAGTGCAGCAGTGCAGCACTACCAGGGCGAAGTTGAAGTGAACTTAGCTGGTAATATCAGCGCGCTCATTCGCCGAAAAGCGCCCGTCTCCTCCAGCCAATGGCGTCCGCCCGCGCCTTTAGCGCCAGACCGCCGCAACTCTCGCTCCGCTTCCTCCTCCTTACCCACCATGGGCGAAGTGACCACTACGCCGCTGGTCACAGCGCTCTCGGCCGCTGCCTTCATCGTGCAGCACCAGCAGAAGAAGAGCAAGAAGGATCGAAGCCCAGTAAGCCGCTGCCCTTCCTCATGACGTGCACGCCGCTTGAGCGCGTGCCGCTGGGCCAGCTGCCCAAGCTCAAGAAGACCGGCTGCTGTGTGGCGACCGAACTGAGTGCGTATCCGTGTGGTGCATGCGTCAGACCGGAAGGTGAGCAGATCCGCTTCCCTTTGAGCTGCCTGTGGCCCAACGGATCGTAAACCTTACCGCTATGCTCTCTTTGTATGCACAGCCACCTACCAGAGTTCTGCGAGAGGCTGCGTCATGATTACGACCTGTGCTGCGTGCCAAAGCTGGCGGTGGAAGTGAGGCTGCAGCTGCTGCACCACTACCGCATTGACGCCGTGAGCATCGTCTCGAACATTTTGGTGATCCCGCAGGCCATGGCATGGGAGTCGCCATAGTGCCCAAGGTGGGCCCCGTGCTGCAGCAACCCCCCCCCCCCCCTGCACGTCCATGGACATCGCCAAGCTCGACACGACATCGAGGACTCGCTGGACTACATGCTGGACTACATACTGGACTACATGCTGGACAAGCTCAATCTGGCGCGCCAGAAGATCAGCAGCGAGGTGCTGCTCGTCGGGTTCGTGGGCGCCCCGCTCACGCTCATATGCTACCTGATCGAGGGCAGCTACAGCAACACCAAGGCGCTGCTCAAGACCTTCCTGTACCAGCAGCCCAAGGCGACTCACAAGTTGCTGCAGGGCATCACCAACGCGTGCGTCATGTTCCTACTCGCGCAACAGCATGCCGGTGCTCAAGCGCTGCAAGTCTTTGAGAGCGTGGGCGCGGCGACAAGGTTTCAACGGAGCAACGACACAGGAGCGGCCACCTGCTACCATACCGCAGCAAGCGGTGATGGTCAGCAGGTGGCTGTGGCAGGGATGCACTTAGCTGTAGTAAGTAGGTAGATCTATACAAACTAGAGCACAACATTAGCAAGTTCATTATTCAATTCATCATCATCATCATCAACAACAATGCTTGCACTACTGCCTCAACTCCTGCTCGCTCCTCGAAGCCCGCCCACGCCTCTGCCTCACGCATCGACAACCCAGAAGACCTCCACCCCGTCAGCCAACAACACCAGCGCCACCGAGGTCTCAAGCTGCAGCGCAATGAGCCCGCGGCCGCCCCAATGTTCTCATATCGGGCAGGCTGGGGCCCAAGCGCAGCAGTAGGAGACCTCGGTGGCTGCTGCCACCACACCAGTAGTGGTGTGTGCTCGGCGGTCGGAGTGCCTCCGCGCCAGCATGAGACCCCCTGATCCCCGTCGTGTGCCTCACACTATGTGGTTTGTCGTACCTATGTAGTGTATGGGTACACAAAGTACAGCGCCGTACCCGGTTGTGTTCCCATTCGACAAGAAGCGTCAGATGACCAAGGCCATGTCGAACAAGGTGTACATGTACGACTTCATGGATTTGATGAGTACAGCCTGCTGCGCCAGCGGCGCCAGTACGTGCACCAGCACACGCGCCGTGGCAGTGTGAAGATCACTATCCCGAAGCTGCTGATGAAGACGCGCGATTCGACCCTGGATGCGATGGGCAAGTCTGACGAAGGCGACGCGCCCACACAGCCAGAACGACATCGGCGTGGTGGCGTGGTTGTTGACACTGTACACGCCGGAGTGTGATATCATCATCATCGCAAACGACAGCACGTTTAAGGTCGGTTCCTTCGGTATCCGCGAGGACACGCTGTTCGACTGGCTTGTTCTGTTCGGCTAGTGCTGGTGCCCGTATTGGCATGGCCGAGTCCATGAACCTGTACGAGGTGTGGCTGGAAGGGCGAGACTAACCCGGACAAGAGATCCGAATGCGGGTACCTATCACCCGAGGACTACAAGCATGCCTCGGCCGAGGGTTCTGTGAACAGCTAGATGTTGCTCACCAGCACGGGCGAGGAGCGCTACGTGCTGAACTACATCGTGGGCAGCGACATCGATCTTGGTGTGGAGTGCCTGCGCGGAAGTGGATTCATCACCAGTGGGGCATTGCGCGCCTACCAGCACGTGTTAACGCTGACGTACGCCTGCGTCCGCAGTGTCGGTATCAGTGCCTACCCAGATGCGTCTGGGCCAGCGTACGGTGCGCAACACCACATTTTGCTGCTGTTGGTGGCTATGGCGTCCGGGAGATTCCTGTTCAAGGTCGTGGTGGACCAGATGGAGTCGTACAGGTATGCAGACTTCAAGTTTGCTCGTTGGATACGGAGTTGGAGTGGTGGAGATAAACGCAATAGATCTACTAACGTCAGACTATGGTATGACTAGATACTTTTTTGTGCTAGCTCATGACGTTCCTGTACATCTCTCCGATGTTTTTGCATCGTCAGCTACCAGGTGACGCATGATGTACGTTTTAGTGAAGCTTAATGTGAGGTGAAAGCAGGAGGATCCTGAAGTGTGACCGTGCTGTCAAGATCTTGTGGAACACGACAGCACGGAGTTCCTCATGTTCCACTTTTTCATGGAAATGCTGGACCTCCTTCACGTGGGCTTTCGAGGCCTGGTGGCACTCGATTGGCCGGTATGAAGGTGGGCAAGGCTCACAAGCTCTACGACATCGCAAATCCGCAGGTGAGACGCACTGTGATACTGTACTAATGTGAGAACGACGCAACATTGTATGTACTAAGCCGATTCGATATTGTGCTACACATGTACGCGGAGCAGCGTGACAAGAACGCCAAGGCCTTCAACTGCGTGCAACGCGGCTACCAGATCATCAAAACATCCCGCTCTTCCTGGCTCTGTTGTCAACCTCATCGTACGTTATTATTGCACTTGGAGTTGAAATGAGGATCGATAAAGGGTTACATTGTTGTACTTCTGTTGCCCTGCAGAGCCTACCGTCCCCGATTGCCGCGACCGCCAGAATGGTGCGCGTTCTCAGGTTTATCGTCTACGTGCGCGGCTACTCGTCGGGCGACCCGAAGAAGCGAATGCAGGACAGCTTTGGTGAGTGCTGCGTATTTCGTCTGGTGGTAATAGCCTCTAACCTTTGATGCTTTGGCGATGAAGGCTACCGCGGGCTGCTTGTGAGCGTTGGCCTGAGGTTCGAGACGAACCCTGGGGCTTTTGAAATCGAACGCACGCTGTTGCGTAAAAAGACAGGGGGCACTAGTGTTGCCTTCGATATGGCTAACGGTGGCGGTGGAATCAGGGTTGTTAGTACGATATAAACTGGGCATGTAAGACGCTAGAGCAACGTACAGGTACTTCATTTTGGTAAGCGATGTTGATGTCCACGATGGAAACACTTCTACACTGATGTGAATGAGCACTCTGTAGTAAACACACCATATTAATCCTGCCACAACCATGAAAAACAAGTAAACTGAAAAACTTACAAGGTTCGAAGTCCTTGACACGTTAGATGTGAGCGCGAAAACCATAAGCCGCAATCGTTATTCTATAACGTCCTTGGGCATACTTACCCACACTTTGCGATAACGGAAAGAAGAAGTGGATGCCTGGTGACGTCTCTGAACTGCGGAATTAGTTTGCGGTACTGTACTAATCGTAAGCACTTCATAACGCTACTTTGTTGATATTGTTATTTGTGTCGAGGTCGCTGAAAGGAACCTTCCTGGTACATTTGATTTTGCATTTGTGCTAGCTGATTCTCCAAAGCCTTGATCTGGTTTCGACTCTTTTCGAGTTGTCCTAGCTGGTGCTGTAGTGTTTTGATCCTGCTTCTACTGTCTTCGCCATCTTTGATCAGCGTCGTCACCGCAAGGCGAACTTGGTGGCTATCCAGACCTTGTAAATAGACATCAGACTCGATGTCGCGGATCCGCTGCTTCGTTTTACCCGGTTCCACTTGCGCGAGGGAAATTCCGTCCATCACATCCTCTTGGGCGGCGCGCTCTCGTTCGCGATCTTCACCCCGGCGGATAGCATGACGTGCCCAACGATTGTCGAGCTGCTTGACGAACCGGGCGAGACGCTCGGAGATTGCCCCTACCGCACCCTTCCGGATAGAATCTGCCGCCTTGATCGAGTCGGTGTAGCACATAGGACACTCTTGCTCCCTAAGCACGCAACACGGGACACCTTCGCCAACGGACTGTAGATGGACGCGGACCTTCTCACCTTCTATATTGTAGGTCATGAACGTTTTCTTCAACGCCATGAATGTCTGCATCCAATTGGCTTCGTCGTTGATCAAACTCTGCACATATGTATCCCATGCTTCCGAGAGCGCGTCGGGGCTCGAGCGGGATAGAGGATCGTACCTCATGCCCTTGGACTTGGCGTAGAAACGTTTCTGGAAGAACAGGTCAATCAAATAAACACGCGAATCCCAGCCATCAGGAATGATGACGTGGGACAACTCCTTGCAGTCGAACAATGCCCTACCGCGACCGTTCTTCCGATGCCCACCCATCAACGGCATGAAGTCGTCCAGCCAGGGATAGTGAGTGTTTGTCAAACGGAGACCAAGTGGTTCGGCTCCACCAGTGATCACACTAGCAGATCCAACGCCACTCTCACCGTGACTTGAATTACCGCCGGTGATAACACCAGCAGTATTCAACGCGTCACCATCCCCGATCTCGTCAACTTCGTCCGAGGTGACGACTGAGGCGTGCGGGCTTACACCGCCGACGTAGAAGGCGGGTTCTTTCTGGCGAACGGGGTCGATCGGTTGGGTCGAAAGCGGGATCTCCGGATCGGACCTCGGGGTGTAGGCGTCGTCGTCGCTTTCCGTCTTTCTTTCGTTGCTCGATCCATGCTTGGGGTCCATTGCGAGTTCCCAAATGAGGACTGTCGTGGTAGTTGGAATTGTACAGCTGAGGGAGGAAAGAGATGACATAATTTGCGCTTTTGATCACTGTATGAAACGAGGAAGGGCGACATTGCCGAGGTTGACGTGCCTGTCGCGATACAATAACTTCATAAAATCAGGGTGGGCGACGTAGTCCCAACGATATGGCGCAAACAATTATTACGAATTGGGTACGAGGACCTATTTAGTAATTACGTCCACACCTTACCCATTTGCTTGTAAAAACCCTGTGTGACGTCATGCGATGATGTCATGCAGGCAGCAGCAGCA
This sequence comes from Phytophthora cinnamomi, assembly GCF_018691715.1. Taxonomy (NCBI): domain Eukaryota; phylum Oomycota; class Peronosporomycetes; order Peronosporales; family Peronosporaceae; genus Phytophthora; species Phytophthora cinnamomi. Next base: position 887,528 of record NW_027151047.1, read on the forward strand.
ACGCACAAACGGCCAACACGAACGTGTCCCCGTCAAACACACCCAGCTCGATAGCCATCGGAGACGCCATGCCGGCTCTGGGAGCGGGCGGTGCGCCGGCCACGGAGCCACCAAAACGGACTTCCAGACGACGTGTAGCCACGCTCAGCGGTGGGGGCAACACAGCGACGATAGCCGACGCGCCCAGCTCGATAGCCATCGGAGACGCCATGCCGGCTCTGGGAGCGGGCGGTGCGCCGGCCACGGAGCCACCAAAACGGACTTCCAGACGACGTGTAGCCACGCTCAGCGGTGGGGCAACACAGCGACGATAGCCGACGCGCCCAGCTCGATAGCCATCGGAGACGCCATGCCGGCTCTGAGAGCGGGCGGTGCGCCGGCCACGGAGCCACCAAAACGGACTTCCAGACGACGTGTAGCCACGCTCAGCGGTGGGGCAACACAGCGACGATAGCCGACGTGCCCAGCTCGATAGCCATCGGAGACGCCATGCCGGCTCTGAGAGCGGGCGGTGCGCCGGCCACGGAGCCACCAAAACGGACTTCCAGACGACGTGTAGCCACGCTCAGCGGTGGGGGCAACACAGCGACGATAGCCGACCCGCCCAGCTCGATAGCCATCGGAGACGCCATGCCGGCTCTGGGAGCGGGCGGTGCGCCGGCCACGGAGCCACCAAAACGGACTTCCAGACGACGTGTAGCCACGCTCAGCGGTGGGGGCAACACAGCGACGATAGCCGACGCGCCCAGCTCGATAGCCATCGGAGACGCCATGCCGGCTCTGGGAGCGGGCGGTGCGCCGGCCACGGAGCCACCAAAACGGACTTCCAGACGACGTGTAGCCACGCTCAGCGGTGGGGGCAACACAGCGACGATAGCCGACCCGCCCAGCTCGATAGCCATCGGAGACGCCATGCCGGCTCTGGGAGCGGGCGGTGCGCCGGCCACGGAGCCACCAAAACGGACTTCCAGACGACGTGTAGCCACGCTCAGCGGTGGGGCAACACAGCGACGATAGCCGACGCGCCCAGCTCTATAGCCATCGGAGACGCCATGCCGGCTCTGGGAGCGGGCGGTGCGCCGGCCACGGAGCCACCAAAACGGACTTCCAGACGACGTGTAGCCACGCTCAGCGGTGGGGCAACACAGCGACGATAGCCGACGCGCCCAGCTCGATAGCCATCGGAGACGCCATGCCGGCTCTGAGAGCGGGCGGTGCGCCGGCCACGGAGCCACCAAAACGGACTTCCAGACGACGTGTAGCCACGCTCAGCGGTGGGGGCAACACAGCGACGATAGCCGACGCGCCCAGCTCGATAGCCATCGGAGACGCCATGCCGGCTCTGAGAGCGGGCGGTGCGCCGGCCACGGAGCCACCAAAACGGACTTCCAGACGACGTGTAGCCACGCTCAGCGGTGGGGGCAACACAGCGACGATAGCCGACGCGCCCAGCTCGATAGCCATCGGAGACGCCATGCCAGCTCTGGGAGCGGGCGGTGCGCCGGCCACGGAGCCACCAAAACGGACTTCCAGACGACGTGTAGCCACGCTCAGCGGTGGGGGCAACACAGCGACGATAGCCGACGCGCCCAGCTCGATAGCCATCGGAGACGCCATGCCGGCTCTGGGAGCGGGCGGTGCGCCGGCCACGGAGCCACCAAAACGGACTTCCAGACGACGTGTAGCAACGCTCAGCGGTGGGGGCAACACAGCGACGATAGCCGACCCGCCCAGCTCGATAGCCATCGGAGACGCCATGCCGGCTCTGGGAGCGGGCGGTGCGCCGGCCACGGAGCCACCAAAACGGACTTCCAGACGACGTGTAGCCACGCTCAGCGGTGGGGGCAACACAGCGACGATAGTCGACGCGCCCAGCTCGATAGCCATCGGAGACGCCATGCCGGCTCTGGGAGCGGGCGGTGCGCCGGCCACGGAGCCACCAAAACGGACTTCCAGACGACGTGTAGCCACGCTCAGCGGTGGGGGCAACACAGCGACGATAGCCGACGCGCCCAGCTCTTGCGACAAGGAAAGCGCGATGGAGGCGATAGAAGCGTGCGATATTCCCGCAACAGAACTTGGGAGGTCCCCATCGCTACCCAGACGAAAACGACGACTGACCACCAACGCTGCCAAAACCATTAGATCAGACCCGCGAAAGAAGACGTGTGTAACAAGTAAAGTATCGCGAGAATTGATGGAAGGGGATACGACTGACCAGCGTGGAGTAACGCTGCAAGCCTTGCTGGATTGTTTAAGCGGGGACGTTCCAGTGGGTACGGGGGCGACGAATCAGCAATTGTTGGAGGCGATATCCGCGCTACTGTCCTCTCCGGATGACGGCAGTGCTTCCGAAGAAGCTGATTTGGTGGTGGGTGAGTATAATGAAGAGCAAAGGGAAAGAGAGGAGGAGGTACAAGCCCATGAAGAAAACGGGGTGCGCCATCGGGAAGCCGATTTAGCTACTCACAGGGATGTGAATGTCGGCCTAGAAGATGAACTGGGTGATTATGAAGAGCTGACATCGGACTGTTCGTCAGAGTTTGACGAAGGATCGGGATCTGAAGATGAGGATCTACATGTGAACTACAACGCAGAATGGAGTGATGAAGCTGTTGCTGCGTACATGGAAACGTTAGGTGACGATATCAATGATGACGATACACTCTTAAAACTGGCCAAAAACAGGAACGAGATCAAGGCTTGGGAGGAAGCAGGATGGGAAGAAGGTAATGGATTCGTTGCGTGAAGATCGATTTTTAACAGAAAAACTTACTTACTATCTTCTGTTTTTGTGTAGTATCTGGCAGCGTTGAACCTCGATCAGAGTATCGTGGGATCTACACAGGCGAATGGGGGCCAACCCCGAATGTGCTACGCCATGCAGAATCCCCAATCGATATTTTTTGGTTTTTCTTCCCAAAACGTTTGCTCCGACAAATTGCTGACGAAAGCAATCGCTATGCAGCCCAAACTGTGGTAACCCGCGCTCGTAGAATCAGAGACCGGCAAATTTCCAGCCAACGCCGCGGGTCCAGGACAAATGAGGTAGAATCATTGGCGCAGATACGACAGCGACTTCGGCAGATGAGGATGTTTCAACCGCACGAGTATGCAGTAACCTTTGGGTTGTTGATTGCTCGCATGTTGTGTCCGCAAAAGCGGCGTCTATCTACGCATTGGAGCACATCGAGTGTTGGAGCTCTGCCAATCGGGACATTCGGAGCGTGGATGCCCCGTAATCGGTACGTAGCATTTGAATCGTTATACAACTAGATTCCTCCCGCTGATGCGTGTTTGGAAATGCATATAGGTTTGACAAAGTTATGCAACACGTCCATTTCTCGGTTAATCATAGCGAGATGGCAAAATATGATCGAGCATGGAAAATCAGGCCAATTGTCGACACGTTACAGTCAACATTTTTGAGTGGGTACAAGCCAGGGGGTTTCCTTTCGTTTGACGAAGGTATGATTCCTTCTCATTCAAAAATACAATGGCACGCGGATGTATATGCGCGATAAGCCACATAAATGGGGAACGAAGCTGTTCCTCACGTGTTGTCCAAAAACATCGTACTGTCTCAGGTACGCTGGCTCAGTATAAATATGGTAGGTCTAGTATTAACCAGATTCGCATGTACTACTACCAGGCTGGAAGTCTACTGCGGGAAGAAGGCGCATCTTGGTGGCCCACAAACGATTGATGACAAGTCGGGCCCAGCAGCCGTACTCCGCAACTTGGATATGGTGCTACCTAAAGATCGCCAATCGTACCACGTTGTCGTCGTTGACAGGTTTTATACATCGGTTGCGTTAGCTCTTGAGCTATTAGCTAACAAGATATATATTGTTGGAACGATTCAACAACGGCGAATCGGGTTTCCCTCGGCGTTGAAAGAGAAACGAAAGAAGCGACCAACCGAAATTTCACGGGGATCGTATAAAGTGGCGCGGTCGAAAGCAGTGCCAGAGATGTCAGCTTGCTGCTGGTGGGACTCAAACCAGTGCATTTGCTTGCAACTGGCGCAAGTCTACAAGAACTGACTGTTGGTATGAAAAATGTAGCACTAGTGTATGGTGGTGGTGTACTGAAAGATTGTCTACGTGATATAGGGCGCAATACCTGGGCGGAAGGAGAACCATCCGAGATTCCATGCCCTAAACTAGTCAAGGATTATCATCACAACATGGGGGGTGTGGATGTTCATGACCAGCTTAGGCTACAACGCTTCTCAGTACAAAATGCGTTTCGGTTTAAGAAGTACTACAAGGCGTACGTGATGCAGCTTTTCAGGATCTGACATACCGAAACTAACTAAATGTTGTGTTTTTGAGTGCAGACTATTCCTAGGTCTTTTGGACCTTGCTCTAGTGAACGCATATCTTGTACACCGGACGCATTATTCCCGAATGGGGAAAATGGGAATGTCTCACTCAGGTTTTCTAGCCATGCTTCACGCGCAACTTCTCGCAGTGAAACCGACCGATATGGAGGTAATTTCTACAATTTTGGCAAGCAAACATATTTCCTGCTCCTTCTAATCAGAAATATTTTTTAGGAGCAAGACGATCCCACACCATTTCAGCAGCCACTAGCACGACGCTACATCAATAGGTCGGATCATGTACCTTCGGAAACGCAAGATTTTCATGGCGAAGTCGGTGATCCAGATAGAAAACGTATGCATAGGGCATGCAAAGTCTGCAGTATACTCGCTGCTCCTGGAAAGCGGGGCAAGAACACGAAATGGCTCTGCGAGGCATGTTCTGAAGGTCGGACTGGGGAGTAAGTGCCCGTGGAATTGATGCGAATTCGGTTTTAGAATGATAACCTAACTGTTTGGCTTGTTGCAGCGTTTATTTGTGTCAGCTCATCCGTCACGAGTCCTTTGGTATCAAGAAATCATGTTTTTCAATATGGCATGAGGACTGGGACTCTGGAAAACGCCTCCCGGTTCATGTCGACAAACGGATTCAATATCGAAGGCCAACCGGGAAAAAGCGCCGACACCAGACGGAACAAACGATTTCCCAGACAATAATGAATTCAGCTAGACCCAACGTGATCGAAAACAACGGGTTCGCAAACTAACTAACGTTGTGCTCGGGTAGGTGCAACTTCCTCGGAATAAGCAATGAATCATAAAACCGATTCGACCGAACGTACATCGGACTAAGGAGTTCCAATAGCAAAGTTAGGTCAGCCAACGACTTTTCTCTCAGTAGCTCCATATGTATATGTAATTTTGTCCGTAAGTTTCACTCTCCTATCGCCTCCAGCGATCACTAGATGTGGTAGCAGTGGTTCAGCGTGTCATGGTCAACTCCCTTTGCTCACAAGCGAGGATTGATACGTGGTCATGATGTTAGTATGGGTGTGTATACATCTGAGTTGGTGCTACGAGATCGTGCGGCGGAGACGCTGGCGACGGTGCAGCTGGTGGTGACCTGCAAGGCCGTGGTCGAGGCCCCGCCCAAGCGCAAGGTGGGGGTCATTTGCTTGACGCAAGTGAGTCCAAGTCCAACTCACGCATTAGCATTGCGTCCTCTTCCTCGAATGCCTTATAAGCAGCAAGCACGATTTCGCCCATGGCAGCAATCAGCTCCTGCATCGTCAGCAAAACTACCTCATATCCTTGAAACAGCGTTTTCCGTAGTGGATTCGGCAGGTGGTTGGACTCCACCGATTGAATCGATTGGTTTTGATGGTAGGATCTTCACAGCATGACAACGACTCCGACAGACTCGTGCGGTTCAAAATGACGTAGATCCACGGCGTGCACACCACGGGCTGGAGCCCAAACCACCTCCACTGAGGCCACAATGTATCCGGGGTCCATGATAAAATGCGTTGCGTAGTTGCTCTCAAGTGCATGCTGACGCGTTGACACGCGTCGTTCGCTTGCGCTAGGCTGACCTTTGGGTGCGCGAGGATGCGATACAAATGCTTGGTAGCGCACACACAGCACTGTCATTCTCACCACGAAGGAGATCTGGTCGCCGTGTCCCGAAGCATTGTTCCGGCTTCACGAAGGAACCGAAGCGTGACTCCATGTCCACAAGCTCCAGCTTCCGTGGCGTTGACAGTTCTTCCAGCTGCTAGAGCGTGAGGGACCCCACGTGGATCAGCGCGTGCGCTCGCGAGATGGGGCGTCCACTTTGAAGTTGAATTGGCAGCGCTTGCGCTCGACACTCCACTTGGTTGTTATCAGGTAGAACGTCGTGCCGCCGTAGCCACCTTCGTCCACTACCACGTGCCGACACATGCTCGACGATACAGTAATAAAACATGGCGCGAAATATATCAACCAAATGATCTATCCTATGTTGAAAACCTTATACAAACAACACTGGCAAATGGTGGTTTCCTCTCACAGCTATGGTGCTGCCGAGAGCACGAACAGACCCCGAGTGACAGATCCGCCACGGTACCGCACGCCACACTACATCAGGCAGCAACCAAACCAGCGACCAAGGCCGCTGCAAAAGAAGACTACGCGCCTATTACACGTTGAACACCAGATGCCCGTCGTGTAGTTGCGCAATTAGTAAAGCCGAAACAGCAGAAATGAACAATACAGGCGTCTTAGAGTCTGCCATGGAGGAGAAACATGGTTGAGATGGCGACCGCGGAGGAGGAGGGCACCCGAGGGAGAAATAGATTCCTAGTGCAATCGAAGCAACTACCGGAAAGCTTCGAACAAAGCACACATATGCGGACACTGTGTGACGACCTCAACAGCACGATCCAGCAGGAACACCTCAATGATGGCGGCATATACTTTGCGTTGTCAGTCTCCTCCCAAGACATCGGGCACCTTCAAGGCAGCCATCGCCACGACGACTCAATCGTCAACCGCAAGAACTATCTGGTGTGGTGTGGCACGCAGTACCATAGCTATGGCATATATTTGCTGGAGTTCCCGATTCTGTCATTTGACGCACAATTTGAAAAAAATATTACGAAATAGTTCCCGAATCTGTTATTTCCCACACACGCACCTGGTATTTTTGTTCTACATCGTCTAACTGCAGTATATGATGTATGATGTTTTGCAATGCGTTTGTCGCTTTCACCTAGTGTTTTGCCCGAGTTATAATTTCTGGCGACCGAAATAAAACAGATGGCCACTAACTTGACCAAGTTATTTTACCAGCCTCGATATCGATCTCGATTTACGCTATCTGTGGTCGAATTGCCGATCCAAAAACGCAATTCGGGCCGATTTATTTAAATCGCGATGACTGTGTACGGATTATAATGCTTCGCTTTAAATATATATATAATATGCAATTGGACACTTACATCTGGACACTTTACGAGTGGTCGGCAGATCGCGCTGCCGATCTGTCGAAGCACCGCAGTTTCCGAAAATCTTCATCGTGCACAAGTGCAGTATGCACTCTCTCGACTACCGTTGTCGAGCAGTTTTTCTTATGCATGTGTATGGAATCTGTATGCAGTATGTTAGTGATATATTTTGACCCAATGTGCGAACACTGCAACGTTGGTACAAGTTGTTTTTGACCGATGGTCTGGAGATCGAACTAACCGCTCGTCGCGTTGGCCGAGTGCCGTGGTTACCCGTGTTCGAAAGTACGTGAAAGCGCACCCTACATTTTATTTAGAGGAGCTACAGCAGTTCATACGAAACGCGTTTCCTAAAGTAAAATGGTGTGTAGTATCATGTGGTCTTACATGGCGGGGAGCAGCTCGCGCGACAGAGAAGCGGAAAGCCGAGTGATGCAGGAGCCGCACGTGCACTCACAGACGAAGCTAATGAGCCGTTAAACACGTCCAGCAGAGCCGTACCGGAGTAGCAGTGGCCGGCGACGTTTCCTCGGTGTCCTGAGAACCAACGATGCGCCCGTTATGTTAAGTAGGAAGAGGTGATGCGACTTACCTACGCCTGGAGGTCGATTTACTACCGTCTCGCATTTTTATGTCTTCGAATTATTTTATCTCAGAGATCGATATAAGCCCTAAATCCGAGCGACAAAATATCTGCAAACCACAATAACTTATAATATGCATGCTTCCTTTACATGATCCCAAACCCTTTATTATGCCTACAAATTATTTAAGCCAATGATAGACACGAAAGGTAGGTTTATTAGCCAATCAGCTGCAAGCGCCGGACAAAGCTAATCCGTCGCAGCCAGGAATCCTCCTCGTTGAGGTCCCTGGGTTGTCCTTCCTCCCATACTACCCTACAGCTACCTAACACTTGCAGGCAAAAACAGTGGCCTCTGTTTCGCCTGGAGTAGGCGGACACAAGATAGACCCCCGTAGGAAGATTGAGCTCGTTGAGACGCTCCACCCCTCCCCTCCCCCCCTTACAAAGATTAGTATTAGAAAAAGTGTCCAAGTCCAATGGAACATTGGCTTGGCCTCTAACTACTCTCTAAGTAAAAACTAAGTCTTTCAACTTCATTCCTTTAGACAAATCGATGTCTTTCTTCCTCGCGGCGGCTATGTCGCCGTCCTTCATCGCTTGGGTAATTGCGCCGTCATGGCCAAGGAGTCGCAGTGCCATGTCAACAGCATGCTGCGCGCAATCATTTTGATTGCTTGGGCGTGCTTGCATGAGACGGGCGAACTGGGCATGCGCTCTCGCCCATCTCATGAACGGCTCGGTTGCACCACCGGACTTCCAGGTCAGCACGGCCTGGAAGTACCAGTCGGGGATGCCGTCGTCCTTGAGCATGGACGCCGGCTCCCAGGTGGTCTCGGCGTAGTGCCTCCACGCCACCAAGAACTGCTCCGTGCTTTCCTCGGTACGGTGGTCGATGAGCATGTCGACCTCGTACCGAGGAGCAGTCCTGCGCGCGCGCTTGGCGGGAGGCCCTAGCATGCCCGCGTACGACACCGCGGGCGTGGCGCGGAGGCGCTCCGACCGCCGAGCACACACCACTACTGGTGTGGTGGCAGCAGCCACCGAGGTCTCCTGTTGCTGCGCTTGGGCCCCAGCCTGCCCGATATGAGAACATTGGGGCGGCCGCGGGCTCATTGCGCTGCAGCTTGAGACCTCGGTGGCGCTGGTGTTGTTGGCTGACGGGGTGGAGGTCTTCTGGGTTGACGGGGCGGAGGTCTTCTGGGTTGTCGATGCGTGAGGCAGAGGCGTGGACGGGCTTCGAGGAGCGAGCAGGAGTTGAGGCAGTAGTGCAAGCATTGTCGATGATGATGATGATGATGAATTGAATAATGAACTTGCTAATGTTGTGCTCTAGTTGGTATAGACTCTAGTTGGTATAGATCTACCTACTTACTACAGCTAAGTGCATCCCTGCCACAGCCACCTGCTGACCGTCACCGATTGCTGCGGTATGGTAGCAGGTGGCCGCCCCAGTGTCGTTGTTCCGTTGAAACCTTGTCGCCGCGCCCACGCTCTCAAAGACCTGCAGCGCCTGAGCACCGGCATGCTGCTGTGCCAGTAGGAACATGACGCACGCGTTGGTGATGCCCTGCAGCAACTTGTGAGTCGCCTTGGGCTGCTGGTACAGGAAGGTCTTGAGCAGCGCCTTGGTGTTGCTGTAGCTGCCCTCGATCAGGTAGCATATGAGCGTGAGCGGGGCGTCCACGAACCCGACGAGCAGCACCTCGCCGTTGATCTTCTGGCGCGCCAGATTGAGCTTGTCCAGCATGTAGTCCAGTATGTAGTCCAGCGAGTCCTCGATGTCGTGTCGCCAACTGCGCTGGAGAGTGAGCACTTCTAGAACAGGTTTCTTTTGTTTGAACGCACTCAACCAATCGGCCGCTAACTCGCGTATTGCACTTGCATCGTTGTTATCTGCAGCTCGAGCATTGGCCTCGCGTCGTAGCTCCTTGAAGCCCTTAGTCTTGTACAATTGCGTCCAGCGGTTGGCGACCAGTTTGAGGTCTAGTTCTTGAGACAACGCTGGTGCGAGCTTTGAGTCGATGCTGCTGCTTTCAACCTCCAGCGCCAATGTCAGGGCGTCTTTATAGTCTTCGTCTGCTCCATCGAATCGTGCGAGAAGGCTGCGCAGGTCGCCATGCAGCACATGTGCTTCGATCCTCTCCTGACTTCAGCGGTTCAAACGTCACCGCGATATCACACGCATGTAGCGCATGCTGCGTAGCTGTCACATCATGCTCAGACTTGACCACACGCCGCGAGAGCGTCGCGCAACGGTGAAGCCCCGTTCGCACATGCTCCGGCACCTGCTGCTCCGATGGTAGCACGCGTCTCGTCAATAACCTTTCCGTCACTTACGTTCACACGAGTGTCGTCACTCTCTTCGGTGGTCGATGTCCGCCACGCGACCATCGAGAATGCCCAAGACGACGCCGAGTACACGACCGCGAGTTGCACCAAGTAGGCGACCACCAAGCCCGCCAGCACGAGTTTGTAGGCTCGATGGCGGTTCTTCTCTCGCCGTAGTCTCCTCCTGGTCTCGGGCTGCGCGGGCGTGTCAATGGCGCAGCCGAAGCGCTTGCGGAAGGCCGCGTCTGCCTGTCGGTAGCGTTTCTCCCAGCGGCGCTTGTCCTCGCCGCTCTTCCACCAGCGGAAGTCCTCGTCCAGCTCCACCTCCTCCACTTCCTCCTCACTCGTCCCCGTATCTTGGTGGTAACTCTCGAACAGCTCCTCAGCACTGGGGTCGTCTCCCTCCTCCTTATATTCTTCTTCTTCAATCTCCCGCCCTTCTCCTTCTTCCTCTTCCCCTCCGACGGCTCGTAGTCGCTCTCCGAGTCCTTGTTCGAGTCCGGGAACGTCATGAGGTGGAATGCAGTGCGAATACCTCGCCTACGCAGCGCCGGGGCCTGTAATAGTGGGAACTCTTCCGGCTGGTGTGGTGTGTCAACTTCAACAGGGCTCGGGCCCGTCGCGCCCTGCTCGGCTGCGACCAGCTGCTGCTGCTTGAGGTCAATAAGCATCGTCGTGGTGGTGACGGCGGCGCCAGGCGTCTCCACTGCTGGGCGCGGGGCCGAGACGCCGTCGCCGCTGACTGGGAAGCTCAGCATTGCTAATCGTCCGTTTCGAATGCGTTTTCTGAGACCGACATGAGACATGAATAGTATTCCCATAGTTTATAAAACTATCCACTCAGCGCAGATTTTATCGATCGGAATGCAAGTTGATTCGCTGAAGGGAGATATGAATTATAAGGCGATGTAGTTTACGGCCGCGTGACTCCTTCATTTCACAATTTCTTCGAGAAGCTCCAGGTAGCAGTGCAGGACCAGGCCCAGGCCTAGACGACATGACCCGTGGCAACCAGCGAGACGTGGACCGCGCGGTGCGTACTGACAGCTAGATTTGCTGCCTTGCAGCGCTGTTTGCACCGTTAAAAAGTCCAGAAACTCATTGGTTTTGCCGTGGTGATGCTACTGTTATGCTGCTGCTCCACAGCGCGCCCAGGCGCGTCAGCGCCAAGAATGCCAGCCAGGGTAACCCGCTGGCCAAGCGCAAGGCCGACGCCAAGGCGCTGCAGGACAAGATCGCGCGCAAGGCGGCTATGAAGGCGAAGGGCGGCGACGCCAACGCCAACGGCAACTACAACAAAAGCGGCAAGCAGCAGCCGAAGAAGAAACAGAGAACGGACCCATCGGGCGGTCAAGGGAGGGTGAAGAAACAGGGGAGACCGGGATTAGAGAGAGAGAGTTCTCTGCGGACGGACGAGTTGGTGGCTCTCGAGCCAAAGGGACCGTAGGGCAGATCATGTTCTACCACGTCAAATGTGGTCTATCGCACGCAGCTCTTAAGCAGGTGAGGGAGGGGCGACGAAGCTGTTGTAGGAGACGGAGAGAGCGATGAAGCGTACTTTTACTCTAGCATGGCTCGAAAGTCGGCCTGGTTGATGCGGCCGTCGTGGTCGGCGTCCGCGCACGAGGTGAGCACGTCCAGGTCTTCCTCCGTAAGCGCGCCGTAGCCGAGACGCTCGAACACGTAGCGCAACATCTCGCGCGAGATGAAGCCCATCTCCTCCGGGTCGTAGGCCTTGAAGGCCTCCGCCACGGGATCGAAGTTCTTGACTCGTTCGGCAGCATCAGAGCGTTCAGGTACTCCTCCGTGAGCTCGGCCTCCTCGCTGAGCAGCAGACGCACGTCCTTGAGACTCATGTTGTCGCAGAAGATGCCCAGGCGAGAGCGCAGGTTCTCGAGCGTCACGCGGCCACATCTAGGAACTGGAACGCCATCCGGATCTGTTCCGGCGTCACCAACACTCCGCCGAACTCCTGCGCGAACCATTGCAACAATATCAAATGTCAGTAGTCTACGCGTGCAGCAACTAAGTGCAACCATCGGGGACTCACATTTTGGGGCACTTCCGAGGCAAACGAGTCCATCTGCGAGGCACGGCGTGACATGCTTCGGTAGCTTCATGCTGCATCGCATGTAGCAACGGAGCTGCGCTCCACCGCTGCAGGAGCGGTATTAATAGGGGTTTAGCTAGAGCTAGCAGTGCGTCGTTGACTGCAGTCAATAACATAAGGCCCAGAAAGAATGCAAGCTGCAGGAATGGGAGCGTCGTCCCCGCCGTCGTCGGGCAGGGAGAGCATACTTGCTTTATGAGGCCCAAATTCGGAGCCCAAATGATGCAAATATCGGACCTAAATACCATACCCAAAATCGAATATTTGCGGACTGAAGACGATGGACCCGGCGGCGTTACCTCGCCGAGCTGCTGCGCAAGATGCCGCGAGTGAGACCATCGTGTAGCAGGCGGTATTCACCCCCGAGAAGGCCTCGGGCGGCCAGACGGTGCTCGTGGCAGCCACAAGCTCGGGGCTACTGCACATCTACCAGCTCGGCCAAGTCATGAAGCCCGCATACTGGGACCAAGTGGGGCGGGGCGAGTACGTTCTCGCTCAACAAAATGCGCCACCTGCTTATTCAAAATTTGAGCACTAAGTCTTGCGTAATGTACCCATTTTATTGTGTGTATACCGAAGCCTATGTTATGCCATGCACCAAAGTGTAGTTACAGAGACCAGTGACGGTACGTCTTTCTATTGAGAGTGATGAAACTCACGTGGTATATTCACTTAGCGCTACAACGCGAAATGCGTGGTCGAAGTCATCGTCTAAGCTAAACTCACCAACTTCTCGACCAAATGATCTCGTACTGAGCACTGCATCAACGACGTCTTGGTCATTTTCGCAAACTACATCCTCATCATGCTCAATGTTGGGGTGCAGGCCCTCATCCAGCAGCTCGATCAGCTTGCAGTTTGATCCGCGTTGTAGATCCGACTTGCTCCTATTTCCTCTGCTTTTGCCTTCACCTCCTCAGCAAATTTGAGAGCAATTTGATCGAGCTCGGGAGGGCGAATCTGGCCCTGTCGCGTTCTTCAACGCAGCGAATATCGATGACGCGCTTTGAAATGGCTTGCCAGCACCACGAGGCCTTGAACGGTTTGATACCAGCGTCCTCAGCTACATCTAGCGCTTGAATGCGCAGCATGGTCGGCGTGACTGGCACACCTTCGTCACGCATGCCATTCACCCACCGACCTCTCTCTCCATTGGCAGAATGGTGGCCTCACCTTTCTGGCGAGCTTTTTTCTTGTTGGCACCTCCGCGTTGGGTGCACAATGCTTCGAGTTTGGCCTGAGACCGGCGCCATGCCAGAATTAGGGTCCTGCGGTTGTTGGCCTAGGCTGCAGGCAGGTCCGGATAGTAATGCAGAATTGTCTACATAGCATCGTTGTGGGCCTCGAGATGACGTAAGACGTCAAGCTTGTGTGCTGCAGAGAACGAAGCAATCTCACCTTGCGGCCAAGGCCGCCCGGCAAGCGCTTTCTTCCTTTGGGTTGTCTCGGAGCCATCAAATGGCAGAATAAGCTCGGGAGAGGTAGATGGGGCGCTTGTACGCGATAACAATGTTATCATAACATAGGTTGCTTCCGGATAGCTCTCTCATTGGCTAGATTGGCACTGTATGCGATAACATATAGTATATGATATCATAGGGAATTCGGTACAGGGCGACCGCCTTCCCCAGCCCAAACCTCTCGTTCCAGGCGCACTAGACGCAGATCTACTCGCTCCGTTTTGCTGGAGATGACGCGGGCCATTATTCTTTGGTATCAAAAACTGCAGTCAATGTGACTGCCAGTACTACGGCAAGCTCTGACAAGATAGTTTATTTTAAACTATCGACGACAGTGGGAGAGACCAGGACTTTCGCGTGTGGAAGTGGAAGGACATTCTGGCGGCGGTGAAGCACCCGGCAAGCACCAAGAAGCTGCAGCTAGCGCACGTAGACCACTTGAAGCGGCGCACGCTTGGTTTCCGAGGGGCTCTGCCGCCAGCCTAGGAGGTGAACGATGTGGCCGTGAGCAAGACATCGGAACATTTGTTCCTGGCCGGAGGAAAAGCGTCGCGCACGAGTGGGATGTCGCCACGCAGCAGTTCACGCGACAGTTTGAGGGGCACGAAGACTTCTTGCACGCCGTGCGCCACCTGCAGCATTCACAGGAATTGGTGACGGGGTCGGAGGGCGGCACTCTCGGCGTCTGGGACGTGCGTCAGGAGAAGAAGGTCGAGTTCCTGCGGCCTCAGCCGGCGACGCAATCGTCCTCAGCATCACCGGCCTTGCCGTCGCTGTGGGTTGGAGCTGTTGCTCACGATGAGTCTGAGATGTGGCTGGCATGTGGTGGTGGCAGTAGACGGTCTCCTGGAGGCCGATCGAGTTCTGGTGGGTTCCTTAGAATGTGGCATCTGCCCTCCCGAGTGCCTGTGCACTACACCCAGACGAGTGATGTTCACGACGTCGTGTTCCACCACATAGAGCTGCTCAGCGTGGGGAATGATGCCAGTCTGAAGAAGTGGAATCGCAGCTCGGGTCAACTGCTCGCGGCTGCCAGATCGACGTTGCCCTCCTGTCATTTTTGTGTCGCTGACCACGCTACGGATGTCATTGCCGTGGGTGGCGTCGCCCGCGCGATCGACATCTACACGATGCCTGGTGTCGTCAGCTTTTAGCTGGTTGCTGAGAACGAATCGAGCTCTAGCTTGGCGATGTCCATGGGCGTGCAGGGGTTGCTGCAGCACGGGGCCCACCTTGGGCACTATGACGACTCCCATGCCCATGGCCTGCGGGATCACCAAAATGTTCGAGACGATGCTCACGGCGTCCATGCGGTAGCGGTGCAGCAGCTGCAGCCTCACTTCCACCGCCAGCTCTGGCACGCAGCACAGGTCGTAATCATGACGCAGCCTCTCGCAGAACTCTGGTAGGTGGCTGTGCATACAAAGAGAGCATAGCGGTAAGGTTTACGATCCGTTGGGCCACAGGCAGCTCAAAGGGAAGCGGATCTGCTCACCTTCCGGTCTGACGCATGCACCACACGGATACGCACTCAGTTCGGTCGCCACACAGCAGCCGGTCTTCTTGAGCTTGGGCAGCTGGCCCAGCGGCACGCGCTCAAGCGGCGTGCACGTCATGAGGAAGGGCAGCGGCTTACTGGGCTTCGATCCTTCTTGCTCTTCTTCTGCTGGTGCTGCACGATGAAGGCAGCGGCCGAGCGCTGTGACCAGCGGCGTAGTGGTCACTTCGCCCATGGTGGGTAAGGAGGAGGAAGCGGAGCGAGAGTTGCGGCGGTCTGGCGCTAAAGGCGCGGGCGGACGCCATTGGCTGGAGGAGACGGGCGCTTTTCGGCGAATGAGCGCGCTGATATTACCGGCTAAGTTCACTTCAACTTCGCCCTGGTAGTGCTGCACTGCTGCACTGCTCCGGGTGCGTGTTGCTGTTTGACACGAATGGTCAGTATGGTGCTGTGTGGAGTGAGGGCAGCTCGCCGGCTTTTAAAAACAAGGTTTTTGCTTGTCCGAAAGTTGCAAGTGAAGATTTTGCTTTGGTGGTCACTTTATCTTCTCGTATTTTTGTTGTACTGTAGGGGTTGGAATGGCTAACCGAACTTACTGAGGGTCTGTGCTGCATATTCCTCTTTGTGCTTAGGCTGGTCCGTACCACCACAACTCTCCTAGAGCTTCCGAGTTATTTGTTCATTTCCATGACGAGTTTGTACACTATTCACCTATCCTATCAGTCGAACCTGTCTACTCTTCCTTCTCTCGTTGGCCTTCCAACTCTCGAATGTGTCTACTTCGGGTAATTAGATAATGTCAAAGAAATCCCTTCCACGGGTGATCTCCCAGCGTTACAGGTCATTGCGTAGGAGGGGCTTCCGTTTGTTTGTTCACTCCCCAACGTTGCTAAGTACGAGAGTACGTTGGAGATGGTGTTTGTGCATTGCACAATGTGCAAGACATACCTGCTTGTTGCAGCGGGTTTCTGAGCGAAGTCGATCCAATACGACTTTCCCAAGCTGTTGCGGGTCAGTTGACAGCTCCAATACGACTTTCCCAAGCTGTTGCGGGTCAGTTGACAGCTCCAACAACAGTAGAAATTACAGCAGGCACGATGCGTTGCCACGGTTCTGCCTCGACATAGCGGACGACGAATCGCTAGTTCTGACCACCGCAACGCTTTCCATTCTGAACCAATTCGAGACCAATGTTTCCAATTTTTGTGATGCGTACCCTAGCAACGTGTCCGACTGCGTCCTTGGTCAGCAAACGCATAGACGACGACACCTGCAAGAGGGTGTAGTCTCGCGAGTGTTCATCGGAGTCCGAGGGTCCCGGAATCTGCTTCAACGAGAACATTGGGAGGGCCGAGTGTGTCTACTCACAAGAGACGATCGATATGCGCAAAGATGAGATCGCGGCCGGCTGTAGCTGTGACAAGGTAGAGGCGAAGTGGCTAGATTGTAAATGGACAGCGAGATACCTTGACACCATTAGGTCTCGTTATTGATTGCGTCTCGTCATAATAGTGACTCTCCTGCCGCAGGAATTCTGCTCGCCGAATCGTAAGTCACCACGCCCAGAGCCTGCAGGTTCTCGGAGTCCTACTACTATCCATGCTGACTACAGCACGCCTTGGTCGACGATGTAGAGTTGCGTGAATAGTACGTTTCCGCCTGGTACTCCTCGTGGCAATACGGGAACGTGGCGCCGTTCGAGTCTAGGTTGAGCAGGTTCTTGCTCGCGTAGAACATGACGTACACGCCGAGGATCGTGGCGACGACGATGGTCAGCATGGAGCCTACGCGCTCGCGCATGGGGAGTTTGTTCCAATAGTGCTTGGGGTAGAAGATGAGCGGTAGAGACAGTCGAAGCGCTCGTGAAATTGACGAGGTCGGGGAAGTGGTCGCGCACGAAGATGGAGGCAACCACCGGCGGCGCCAAGATGCACAGACGCAACAGGATGTAGCGCAGCATGTTGAGCTTGCCGCGGAACTCGGCGAACTCGGCCTTGCACTTGACCGCCACCTGGAGGTTTCCGTGTAGTTGCACTCGATGTCCGGGGTCGCTGGCGACGCGACGGGGACGGACGAGAACTTCTCGACGATCTCGACGCTCGACAGTGGGTGTATTCTTGTGCGTGCCCAGCCGGAACCGCTCCGCCATGACGATCGTCGAGAAGGCGATCACGATGCGCACGTGCATGAAGAGGTAGGCCATGATGACAACGCCGTGGTTAGGGACAAAGCCCACCACGGACGTCGCGTACGGGTCGGGGACAAAGCCCACCACGGACGTCGCGTACGGGTCAGGGGGTGTAGACAGCCGAGAAGAGCGGGTTACCTGAGAGCTGGCAGCGTCCGGCAGCGTACCCCGCGATGGCGATGGCCATGAAGATCACGGTGCCGACGTTCATGCTGACGGTGATGATGCGCGGCATCTGCTCCGGCTGCATGTGTAGGCACTGCAGGTCGGGGTTCACAACGGCGGCGCCGTACGCCAAAGCGAGTAGCACACGCTAATTTGGGCTTACCCCCCCCCCCCCCGCCGCCGCTACCGTCGGCTGCAGCGAGCCGGGGACGTCACTGCTGCGCCAGGGTATCCACCTGGTTCTTCTTGGCCTTCTTCATGAGCGTCTTGATATTGTCCAAGGCCGTGCTGGTGGGCTGAGGGGGGTCAACGCGACACCGTCTAAGTCGAGCGGTGCCCTGCGAGCTGCTTGGAGAGAGGGCTTGGACCGCTGGAGAGGGAGGGAAGACCGGCCGCATAACTACCGGTATGCCTTCCCCCCCTCTTCACCGTGCACAGGACCAACATCATCATCGCAAAACAATGGAAACTACTATTTTTGACCAATCGTGAATATTAACTGTTTCCCCCAATTTTCGCAGTGTCAGCTTGTCACACGTCACAAAACTTGATGAGTGACACGTAGACTGTACAGATCACATTTATGTTTTCGTTTTCCTAATCTGCTATCATGTCTGCGGCTCCGACCTGAATATTTTTGTGTCGTCGGAGCCTCCGACATTGGTGAATGGGGGGTTAAATCAACAACCAATAAAAAACTTGGTTATATTTATTTAACCCATGCCGAAAACCTAATTGCGTTTTTAAAAATCGGCAGGTTTTACCAGCCCTGGTTTTCAACGTTGAACTTCTGCAGCTGTAATTCTAACGTTATATATTTTCAAGAACTCATCCGGCGCAAGATCAGTTGAAAAAGAATCAGGCTGTGAGTAAACCCGCTATTAAATATTGCCCATGTTGTCTCAGTTTACCACCATATGCAATCGAGATTCCGATTATTCGAACTTGCACACTCAATTTTACCAGCAGCAACTACAGCGAAGCACCCATTTCTTGCTAAGACTAACACTACCTCGCGCCAGCACGATACTTTCGCTGGCGGTGATCGCTCAGCTTAACGTATTGCAACAGGCATAACGGAGATAGATAGTATTGACGAACCAATCGAAGCTTACCAACAAAAACCCACTCGTCACCAAGGTAAATGCTGCGCTGTACCGGGCAAGCTAGCGGACTCTAGCGCTGCTTAATGAGGGCAGCCCATATTACAGCTGTACGTTCGGAATCTCTACGCACAAAATAGGATTGCTATTGTAATATTGCCAAGATTGTCAATCACAACAATTGATAGAGCGGAGATTTCAATCGGCAATCACAATCTCCAGGGTGCCCCCATTCTACTTTTTCACCCCTGCGCACGGCTTCAGTTGCAATCTGGCAGAGAAATAACCAGTCGCAAGTCCAGAGAACCGACGTTAGCTACCAGTTGATTTTCTGGCTGCTTCAGAATGCGAGACGAGGAAAAAGTTGGTTTATTATAATACCGTAATAATCGGGTCCAGTGCGACAAACGGTTTGAGTGCGACACTGGCAGACGTACAGGTGACAACCCCTCCCCTCCTAAAAATATTAAGAAAAAAGACTTGAAAAAAAACTTGCGTTTAACGTCTATTGATCGTTATCTTCCTCCTCGTCAGTGATGGTCATCTCTGGCAGTGGTTTTAGAGGCCTCAGCCCCCTGTACACGAGCATCATCAGCAAAATGTAAAAAAACGAGTATCGAGCATGACTTCCGAGAGACCGCACCGTCAGCTTCGTCTTGTTATTGTTCTTCGACCTCTTCTTCATTTTCTTTTGTGACTGCGATGGCGCGAGGGAGGTACCGCAACCAACCGTGCGGGACGGACGTCATCCGAGCGAACTCTTTGAAAAACCTTACGAGTTTTTTTGCTTCACTTGATTATGACTGGGAAACTGTGTCGCACTGGGCCCGATTATTACGGTAGTTGTTGGGATACAAGCTAACACGATGAGTACAAAGACCAAAACATCTCAAAATTTCTATTTTTTAAGCTTCGCAGCTTTGTGATGGAGAAGATAGATGCGTTAGGACGATTACTAGACCAAACGAATTGAAATGCACCTCGCCAGAGGAATGTAAGCGAGCTTATAGATTTCAATATTTTGTATTTATGATTGTTGAGACTGCAATAAAACGTGCGCTCAATCAATAAGTTCCACAACCCGATCTCTATGTGACGATTACGAGCAACAACTGGACAAATAACTTGTTCCCCCAGTACTGCTGGCAGTAGGTAAACTACTAGTACAGTGTGACCCCCCGTTTTCGCGGGGGGTGGACCATAAAAGAAACGAGAGGGTAATAAACTATGCCATGGACATTAAAATGATTTGCTATTTGATACTGTATTTCACTTAATCCGGGCCTTATAAATGAAGCCTTGCGGCACCAGCAGTTGCGAATAGTTCATCGGAGATCTTTTAAAGCCCTCAGGACAACACTTCATTGCGGAGAAGAGATCCACAGTCTTATTCCATGTTGGCGCTAAGACAAAGTTCGTGTTTCTGAGTTAGTGTCAGCGTAGTGTACCAGTAGGGGCGACGCAACATTTGTACGACACAGAAATGTTTAATGCGAGCAGGGGTATGAAAAGGTCTATGCACCCGAGTTTAAGTCAATCTCGGAGAACGTGTCATCCCTCCCTTGATACAGGGAAAACCTTTGAAAACGGAGATGTGCGCGCCACTTGCGCAATCCAGTCCTATCCCAAAAGCTATCATCCGAGTGTCTCCGAATGTGCGGAGTATTATTTCTAACAGTTTATTAGAGGTCAGCAGCCGCGAAAACGGGGGGTCGCACTGTAGGTAAACTACATCTGACGTTAGAACTTACATGTACAGTACCGGTAGTAAAAACAGCCGATAACAAAGCGAGAATCCAGAAGCGTGGCTTTACTCTGCTCCTTGAGCTGCGGTACTGTAGTTTCGATGATGAAATTCTCCGAACTACGATAAATGTGTACCAAGGACATGAAGGTGACCCATTAAACAGCCCGGTTTCTCTAACGCGCGCGGCAACACGCCAAGAACGCTGGACGACTGGTTGGTGGTTGCCAAAGTGCCATTCAGTTTATATATCCAAAATGCATTACAGGGGTCTATGAAAGAGAACCATTATACATGTGTTTTAGAACTGCATGTTTACGAGGTTTGAATGTAATCCTGCCTATACCAAGCAGTATTGTAATCGAATATTCTTCGTCATCACGATAATAGAAGGTTTTGTAATGTATACGTTGCGTCGTGTAGAATTACATGCTTGAACAAAATTCAGGTGGGCGCACCGATCACTTTTCATTTTTCCGGAAGCCCCGGAAATCAAGTTTGATTGGTGCAGTTTCTTCCAGCCCAAAAGCATGAAAGCATACGGAGTGATCGCTCAGACGACAGTGTTCACGGCACTACTGATTGCCCGGTCGATCGCGGATGTTATCCATACGGGCCAAGCTCGGGTTCGCCGCCGGCACCACCGGTGGTGGCAGCGCTACACCAGATTACCCCGCCACCATCGAAGAGCTCAAACACCTCCTCAGTGACGATCAGCCACGCGTCATCGTGCTCGACAAGGAGTTCAACTTCGTCGGCACCGAAGGAACCATCACTGAGACGGGATGCAGACCTAGAGCCCACACGGAGTGTCTGGCCAAGAACAACGGCTTCAAGGGCCAAGACGTGATACTGTTCCCAGGAGACACCACGCTGACCCACACTGGTGGTTGCGACCAGCAGGTAAAAGTGCAGGTGACGTACGACAAGGCCACCAAGGACGCCCTCTTCGTCTCGAGCAACAAGACGTTGCGTGGAATCGACCAGAAGGGAATCCTCAGAGGAAAAGGTCTCTGGCTCGACGGAGACAACATCATTATTCAGAACATCCATATCACGGAACTGAATCCGCAGTATGTATGGGGCGGAGATGCCATCTATCTCCAGGGCATGGAAGACCGGGCGATGAAGAATATCTGGCTGGATCACATCAAAATTTCGCGTGTTGGTCGGCAAATGTTCGTTAGTGGGTTTGCCGGCGTCGACAGATCTCACGATCAGCAACTCGGATTTCGACGGCCGTACGGAGTTTTCTACCTCATGTGATGGCCGTCATTACTGGGGCTTCATCCTGGACGGCACCACCACGCGCGTGAGTTTCCTCAACAACTATATCCACGAAACGTCGGGTCGGTCGCCGAAGATCGTCGGGGCGTCGAGCCCTAATGCCAATGTGGTCGCCCACATCGCCAACAACTACTGGGCTGACAATTCCGGTCACTCGTTCGAGCCCGGGGCCAACGCGTTCGTTCTCGCCGAGGGCAACTATTTCGACGATACAGTGGAGCCCGTCCTCGCCGATGAAAGTAAATCGAGCATTTCGACGGCGGACGACTGTCGTGCAGCTCTGGGTCGCGCGTGCTCCGCCAATGTGCTGGAGAAGTGCGGTGCGTTTGACTCGGTGAATGGTGGTCGTGCCTTGGACGCATTGAAGCAGTACAAGGCAATCGCGGGGTACATTCCAGCAAAGGCATCACAGCTGGCGAAATCCTCCACTAACTTCGGCGTGGGCGACCTTGGTGATTCACCGATTCAGGGGAACGTAAAGCAGGGTAATGGTTCACCATCCCCAAAAACTACTGCCCGTAAAGGTGGCAACAAAACCAAAAAGAAAAGTGGAGAGGACAACAGCGCCGATGCTGTGCAACAAGAGAACTCGGCCAAGAACCATTCATGATCCATGTAGCACGGCAAAAGCTGTCAGTAGCAATGCGTAGACAACAAATTGCGTAGACAACAAATTGATGTGAATCGAAGAAGACCGCGGAGCGTAGCTTCAAAATCGTTGTATAGATATCAAGTTACTACGCGGTTTTTACGGAAGGAGGGACACAGCTATGGCCGCCCCATCTATTAGCCGAAACTTGCGGCTCAGAGGCCACGCCACGACACTGCAACACACAGCTCAACTAAGGCCGCTACGAATCGACTCGTAGCTGCTTAGCTGATGAGGTTCTCGACCGAAGCCGAGATCCACGACGTCACCTGGGCAGCCGACACGGCGTCCACGTCGAAGTCGAAGTCGTCGCCGCCCAGCTCAATGATCTTGATGGTGCCCGAACTCGAGTTGTCGATGATCGTCACGTACGTCACGGCCGAGTCGGTGGGGCGCGCGGCGTAGTTGTCACCGCCCGGAGACACACTGCCGTCGAAGAAGTAGTAGTGGGTCGACACCTTGTCCTTGTGTTGTCTCAATGACCTCGGCAATGTCGAGTTCACCGCATCCGCCCTCGGATCCCTCGCCGCGGCAGTTGCAACCGTACTGGTTGGCGCGAACCACCTGGGCGTTGAGCATCCAAATGGCGGGGCGGTTGACAGAGGTGCCCGTCGGCATCTGCACCTTGGTCACGAACATCTTCATGCCGCCGTCCCAGCCGTGGAAGCCCATGTCGTCGTAGTAGCCAATGCAGCCGTCCTCGTCGGCGCAGTTCGTCGACGTCATGATGTTGACCTCGCAGCCCGTGGACACGCACGGGCCGCCGCCAGTCACTGACGAGTCCGAGGCATCAGCAAGGGAACCACCGAACGTCGTGCTCTTGGAGGCAGTTCCAGAGCCGTCGGCCGTCGCGTAACCCTGCGGGCTCGAGTCGGCGCCGGTGTAGTCGATGTTGAGGTTATTCATGAAGACCATGTTCTCCTGGGTGCCGTTCTGGCTGTAGGACGACACCTTGGTCCAGTCGCTGCCCGAGGTGGCGTTGAACACGGCGATGTTAGATGTTGAGCGGCCCGCGGAAGACCATGGACACCTCCTCGCTGAACGGACCCACGGGGTCGCTCACCGACACCTCCTCGGTGGTGCACGAGGACATGGCCGTCACTGCCGCGTAGGTGCCGGTGGCCGAGCCGGCGTTCGTGCCGTTGTACACGAAGCTGGAGCTGATCGTAGCGCTCGCTGCCGGTCGTCGTCGTTGAAGTGGTCGACGTAGTTGAAGTTGAAGTGGACGTCGAAGTCTGAGTCTGCCGGGTAGACGTCGAGCTGCTGGCCGTGGACGTCAGCGAGACCGTGCCGGACTCGTAGTCGTTGGCGACCTCGGGGCGGCCGTGGTCGCCGTCGGGGCCGACGTCGACTGCGACTGGGACTGCTGGCCGGTCGTCGACTGCTGGTAGTTCGACTGCTGCTGCGTGGACGACGAGGACGTCGTGGTGCTGCTGCCGGTGGTCGTCGTGGTGCTGGAGCTGGATCCACCGGGGCAGAAGGTGACCGTGAAGGGCAGCGTGTCCGGGCATGTCGGTGTCCGACGGGTACAGGTAGGCGTCGGAGCAGTCCGCGCTCTCGCAGGTGAGCGTGGCGCAGGAGCTGGAGACGGACGTGGCCGAGCTCGTGTCGGGCGCGATGCTCATGGCCACGTTGTAGCCGGTCTTGCCCGTGAGCTCCTTGCACGCCTCGTAGGACGAGCAGCTGCCGCTTCCGGGCGGGATCACGCTGATATCGTACCAGGTGTAGCCGCCCGAGATAGTGAACTCGGCCAGCGTGGCCTCGTCGTCGGTGCCGTCGCGGAACATGCCGTGGTAGCCGCTGGCCAGCTCGCGTGACGTGGAGCTGCCGGCCGCGATGGTCTCGCTCTTGCTGTTGTCGTAGAGGCTGATGGAGTTCGAGCACGAGTTGACAAAGGTGACCGACACGGAAGCGGCCACAGGCGCGGCCATCACCAGCGCGGGTGTCAAGGCGAGGAAGACCTTAACCATTGTGCGGATGAGCTGAGCTGTCGAGGAGTGAGCCCGCTGGTAAATTGCGAATGAGGCACAGCGGGGCACGCGCGTACAGGTAGTAGCGCTCACTTATCACCCACGCGGGTAAAGCCGATCAGCGCTTTCGGAGACGCTCGGACGACAGACGGGTGCCAGACACATCGTGGCGATGGCGCGGTGTGGGCAGCCTCGCGCTCATCTCAGGCGCTAGTCGCAGCGCCCCATGGTTCATGGCATGGACGCCAGCGCCATCTGGCGGCCGCGGTGGAGCACGACGACGTCAGCACCGGCAGCGGTGGACCAGGCCTTTCGTCTGCACTTGGACGCCCGTGACTGGGAGGTCCACTCTCTGGGGCGCAGGGCCGGGGCGCGAACCGGCCTCCGATCATTTAGGTTTTGTATGCGGGATCTGACTATTAACGCAAGTGAGTAGGCACCGTTATAAAGCGTTAAGTCGGCTCAGCGCGGTCTGGTGGCGGTTTGGAGATGATTTTCGAGCGTACGAGCGCGTGCTCGCCGCGCGAAGGGCGATCGGCTTGGCAGGGAAGGGGGCGAGAGGTTTCGCTGCGTCTGCAGCGGCGGATTGGCGGCGAGGATCGGCTGGAGGCTCTTGGCAACCTTTTGCGATCTACTGACTTAGTTTGATTAGCCGCTCGTCGCGTCGCGTGCCCAGCCGATCGACACTCGATGGTCGAGTGCTGCCAGGCACTTTACGCCTGAGTCACACGGCGAGTTGCAACACCAAAATGCCAGGTGGCCTGCGGATTCTTTGCCCCGCAGGAATCGGCACTGCGGCTGGCCGAAAGGACTGCGCGTAACGAGCGGCTAACGCGGTGGCGTCTGCGAGTGTCGCGCGCTTTCTAAATCGGCTGACGTCTCTGTGATCACTCGCCCTCGGCCGCGCGTCACCAAGGTGGCTTCGCTCACTGATGCTGCAGACTCCGCTGGCGTGGGAAACGCGGATCCGTTCGGAGTGATGGGCTTGCTTGTCATGCTTGGCGCTGTGTGGCTGCCAGTCGGCCTCGCTGTACGAAGGCGATCCCGTCGGAGCTGACTGACGAACGTGCACTGCTGCACGGTCGGCGCCATGCTGCAGCGGTGTTGTTGTTCGTACGACGTTGGCCTACGTGTCCCCAGTGGCGACAGATCCTTCACGTTGATGACAGTCCGCGTCGGCGAGCTTTCTACAAACAGGAATGAGTACCGCTCCTTGATCGGCCAGGCCATCGTTGGCGTGCGCTACGCCAACGGTATGTTCATGGTTTGGCCAGGGCACGCCACCATACTCGCTGTAGTTAGGATGAGCTTGCAAAATGGAGGAAGAGTTGAGGACGATGTAGCGAATATGGTGCGTTTGCTTCACTGCCATTTCGCGGGCCAATATTTCGCGCTATGGAGCATTGTCCGCCTCATCGTCTCGTTGCCGACCGCTTCAACTCGCGGCTTTGCTCTCGTCTTCACTTCCTCCTCCTCTTGCACCGCACTTGCACCGCAGCATATCGATGGATGGGCTTCAGTGACGCATCGTCGTTGCCTTCACTGGTATCACACTGCGCTGACACCACGACTACAACTCAGTGTACATGCACTGATTGAATGCCCGTCATGTGGCGTTAGTTGCAGCGCCTTCCTCACCGATACGATGGCTTACATTTAATTGACGCAGCTCGCGCGCGATCCCTGCAAGATATGTACTGTGCAGTATCAACGATCATCATTCCCAATACACATTGTTCTACGTGTTGTGCACAAGGATGCAGGGGTTCGCTCAATCATTTGTACGTACACAAAGCAAATGTGGATACAGCTACTACGTAGTAGAAAAGTTCATCATTGCGCATTATCCCGAGTAAAATCATTCAGACTACATTCTTATCGAGCCAACACCATCAAAGAGCAATACTGCTATCGTATTATCTCCAGCGCGCGCAGGAGCGACAATACTTAGTCTAATGTAGAGTCATACAGAATCCTCTGGTGGTCCTGCCAAACGATTCCAACATCCAATGTAAACAAGAGGTCCAACGACAAACCGCTTAGCTGATGAGGTTCTCCACCGAGGCGGACAGCCACGTCGACACAGTGTCAGCGGAACCGAAAAGTCGAAGTCGTCGCCGCCGATCTCAATGATCTTTACGACGCCCTCGCCGGAGTTGTCGTAGATGGTCACGTACGTCACGGCCGAGTCGGTGGGGCGCGGCGTAGTTGTCACCGCCCGGGGACGCTGCCGTCATAGAAGTAGTAGTGGGTCGACACCTTGTCTTGGGCCGTGTTGGTCTCAATGACCTCGGCGACATCAAGCTCACCGCACCCACGGAGCCCGATCCACGGCAGTTGCACTGCAACCTGGGCATTCAGCATCCAGATAGCAGGCAGGTTCGCCGTCGAACCCGTCGGCATCTGCACCTTGGTCACGAACATCTTCGGCGCCGCCGTCCCAGCCATGAAATGTGTCGTCGTAGTAGCCAATGCAGCCGTCCTCGTCGGCGCAGTTCGTCGACGTCATGATGTTGACTTCGCAGCCTGTGGACACGCACGGGCCGCCGCCAGTCACCGATGTGTCGGAGGCATCCGCCAGCGAGCCGCCGAAGATGGTCGACTCCGTAGCCGTGTGGCGGAGCCGTCAGCCGTCGAGTAGCCCTGCGTCGAGTCCGCGCCAGTGTAGTCGATGTTCATGTTGTTCATGAAGACCATGTTGTCCTGCGTGCCGGCGCTAGCGTCGTAGGACGACACCTTGTCCAGGCGTTGCCGGACGAGCCGCTGAAAACGGCGATGTTGTAGATGTTCATGGAAGGAAGACCATGGTCACTTCCTCGCTCATGGGGCTGACGGGGTCCGTCGCCGAAACATCCTCCGTCGAGCACGAAGACATCGCCGTCACCTTGCCGTAGGTGCCGGTGGCCGAGCCAGCGTTGGTGCCGCTGTACTCGAAGCTGGAGCTGATCGTGGCGCTCGAGAAGTCTCCCGTGGAGCCCGCTCGAGGTGGTCTTCGTGGTGCTAGTCGAAGTCGTCGAAGAGCTGGACGTGGTGGAGCTGGTACTAGCAGTGCTAGTCGAAGTAGTCGAGCTGGTGCTGGTCGAGGATGGCGAGTCCGTCGAGACAACACCGGCCGAGTAATCGGCGTCCGAGGCAACCGGAGCCGCAGTCGTTGACTCGGGGTCGCCGTGGTTAACCGGGGCCGCAGTTGTGGCAACTGGAGCGCGGTAGTGGCGACAGGGCCGCCGTGGTTGCAACCGGAGCCTCGGTAGTGGCAACGGGGCATCCGTAACGACAACGGTCGTAGTAGTAGTGGTGGTAGAAGTTGTCGACGTCGATGTCGATGTCGAGTTGGAGGATCCGTCCGGGCAGAAGGCCACCTCGATGGCGAGGCTGTCGGGGCC